>NW_009951958.1:594401-601429 GCF_000747805.2 Chaetura pelagica
GAACGGACTTCATCTCTATGTTTGGAAGCAGAAGTTCTAAAAACTGGAATAAAAAAAAAATGTCAGATTCTGACCTCATCCTCCATCTGTGCCCTGAGAACTTCAGTGTTTTATGAAAAGCTGGTGCCAGTGTGGTCAAGCATGACCTAGGTTACTGCCTGTTTGCAGTCTACTGAGCTCACCAGGTGTGGGGGACACATAGAAATGATGCAGCAGTTGTTTGTATGTTACTGGTAGCATTGGAAAAAGGAGCAAAGGCCTCATCATGCTGGAGAGGTAACACCATTGATTCTGCTCTCACCTGCACTGCATGAAGTCAGTAGCAGCAGCAGGTCCCCTTGTCTTCAGTGGGAGGGAAGTTCCTTCTTTCAAAAGCTGTCATCTAGCAGAAAGATTAAACTATAAAGCAGGGATTTAGTTTATCCAAGTGTGGTTGCTTTCCCTGTACCCCAACACACACTTAGGATACTACTTTCCTTGCTCTGTCCCAGGGACATACAAGGAGCAAGCAGCCTGTGCACCCTCTCTGCCTCCAAACCCTTGCTTCAAGCTGGAGCACTGCTACCCACTGATTTCAGCTTGGCTACCAGCTCTGGAGACTCAGGAAACAAAATTTCAGATGAACCCAGGCTGATGGTTTGGTTGTTGAAGTTTTTGAGTTTTTTAGTATTTTCTTCTATGCCTGAACTTTGTTACACCCAAAATACAAAAGGTTGTATTTGCATTTTAGGTATTTGCTGCAAAAATCTGAATCAGAAAGCTATTTGAAACAAAGATTGAACCTCTGAATAAACTACATTGTGCAAAACTAGCCTTTCAGTGTTCTGCTCGAGGGAGGGCCAAATGAACACCACAATAACACCAGAAGTACAAAGTTGATGTCCACCCTGCTACAGAAGACTAACCATATCCTTTCAGTCTATCCTGGGGTGTAGCTACACCACAGTCAGAGGCACCAGCTTTGAACCAGATAGCTCAGGAAGGCATCATCGCCTTCCCATCATACCACAATTTTGTTTTTACCCAGCTTACCTGACTTCAGAGTTACCCAGCTTATCTGAACTTCAGAGTTCAGCTCTCTTCAAGAGCTTTTCTCAAACCCACGTGTTGGCCAGCTAAACAACTGAAGAATCACAATGTTTCATATTTTGCAACATGCTAACTGAATAGTTATTTCAGAGACAGATTTGCCCTGACTCCAGGTCTAATTCTGCAAGTGTGGGTCATTCCACATCTACTCCAGATACTCTGAAATTACTGTGTTCCTGCCCTGAGTGCATTAGGCATCCCAGTTTGATATTCCTTTTTGCAGATGTGCTGTTCTTTTTGGCAGATATACAACAGGTTTCAGTGTCCCTGAATCCTGCCAATTGCACATGTACTTAATACTTTGCAGGAGTCTTGTTATGAGATTGAAAGACCTGACTTAGAGCTGTCTATCACAAAGCAAATAATCTTGAAAAAGTGTATATTAGAGCAGGAAGAGTCAAGTCCTTGTCTGGCATGGGAGCTTTGATTTCCTGCAGCAGTCTTTCTCCAAATTTACAGTCTCAATTGTGCACGCAGGAAACTTAAGATTTATCTGAGTCAGAAAATAACCTGATTATAGTTATTTTACTGCTAAGAAATATGTTTAGCATATCCCATTATTTTGGAGGGGTTTGTTTGTTAGTGGTATTTTAAAATCACCCCCCTGGTGTCTTTTTAAAACAAAGTTTTTTTAAAGGCTGTTATTTTTGGAGCTTAGGAGTCAATGAATGGAAACCTGTGAAAGCAATTCAGCTCAGATTCACATGTTGACTCACGAGTGTCTCTTGAGTAAGTGCAGTAGTCAAATCATGTCCACAAAAAGTGACTGGCAGTAGCTTTGGAAATATCTGTCCTCTTTCCCAGCTTGCACTCACGAGCCATACTTCCAGCTTCCTTTAGTATAATAGCAAATAAACACTTTGCCTGCAGGCATCAGATATTGCCTCAGTTACCATCCCTGTATCAGTGCTGCTGCATAGGATGGGAAGGGAGGCTCTGAATTTTATGTGAGCTGACCATGTCTTATGTTAAGATTCATGTTACTATAAGAAGATCCTTTTCTCTCACATCTATTACTCAAAACTGAACAAAGCCAAACAAGTGGTTCATACAGTTCCCTGTCATCCATCACACATCTTCTCTTTTCTCATACCTATGCAACATTTTCAATAACAATGCTAATATCTTGTCAGCTCCTATTAAAACTGGTTTTCAATGCTCTGAATCTCTTGATTTAGAGGTTGCCCAAACTGGTGAGGTGACCAGAACCAAACTGTCTCAGCACCACTGGTTCAGCCATGCACACAGAAGGACAACGCCTTCCTAGGAGCTCCTTGCTGCCTGCCCAGCCCCTGCTGATGCTCCCACCACACCCTCAGCTCCTGCCCGCTCTGAAGAGTTCACTTTGCCTCCTGCAGTGTATTTCTGACTCAGGCTTTGCCTCCTTTCATGCAAAGTACGTGCTGGTGTCAAGTAACTGCATGAGTTGCACTGCCCCGGGGAACCAGTCAGGGACTGCTTCGTGCTGTGCCAGGGGCATTTGTGATCTTTACAGTCTTATCAACAAGCCAGACAGGCATCTGCCCAGGTGACAACCCCCCCATATTAATAAGTTGCACCTTATTACAGGTTTTGTTAAACCACGAGTACAACAGCAGCTTTAGCAGTCCCTGGTACAACCACTGATCCTAACTTGACAGGAAAGCAGTGCTCAGACAGGACAGGCTTCCAGGTTTTTAAGGCTTCTTGTGTTTCCAGGTTCTGGTAAAGAAAAGGTTTTGAAAAACATTTGAAACAATTTATAATCTACTTTTGTGGACTCAAATAGGTCGGATAAACATCTGAGCATGTTTGTCAAGGAAAACAAACTGCCTTTCTGAACAGCTGGAGATTTAGCCATCCCCAGAGCCAAGTCCATCAAACTAGAGACAGGGCAAGCTGCCAGACTGCTCCATGTGTGTCATTTCCATGGTCACACAGGGATGCCCTCAGGGCAGGAGAGGATTAATGATAACTCTCAGACATCCCAAGTGCCTAATTTTTGAGCTTCCCATGGCAGTATATTTCTTCTTCCATTTTCACTTTGTTCTTAAAGCTTCAGTCTTCATTTAAGCCCTCTAAGGGAACTCCCTGCAAGATAGATGTACATTACTCTTTCAAGATAACCATTTTCAAAAACATAAATACTAAAACCTATTTTGTGTTGCCCCTCATGCATATATCTTTCTCTCTCATCTTCTCTAAATATTAGTTCAGAAAACAGCTTTTGCTTATAGCAATTTCATTGCCATAATCCAGATAGCATGGATTCTTTCTATAGCGATGCTGAAATGCTGATTTGCAGAGTGGAAGGCAATTTGCTATCCTAACGAATTACTTTTGTCCTTGGATGAAACAGACAGCAAAAGCAGAGCCTCTGGTTAATTGGAAACACTAGATAGATATTCATAATGTTCTACATGTGGAGTCTCGTGTTTGAGATGTTATTAACATTCAATTTAGCTCCTACAAAATTTAAACTAAAGATTTATGCTGATTTCCAATCAGAAAGCTCCTTGGAAATAACTTGACATGGTGTTTTGAAAGATGTCAAAAGATCACCTCTTTATAATGACCAGGGAAATGTGGATCCAAATAATGATATCTGAGTATATATATATGAATGATTCCTCTCAGAGCTGCCCATCACAGCTAACTATATACAATACACATGGCATCATAGAATGTGTGAGTTTGGAAGGAACCTTTAAAGGTCATCTAGTCCAGCCCCCCCTGCAGATCATAAGTATCTTTTTAACTAGATCAGGTTGCTCAGAGTCCCCTCAAGTCTGACCTTGAATGTTTCCAGGGATGGAGCCTCCACCAAGTCTCTGGGCAACCTGTTGCAGTGATTCACCACCCTCATAGTAAAGAACCTGTCCTAATACCCAATCTAATCTACCCTGCTCCAGTTTAAGACCATTGCCTCTTGTCCTATCACTACATGCCCTTGTGAACAGACCCTCCTCAGCTTTTCTGTAGCCCCTCCAGGTACTGGACGGCCACTATAAGGTCTTCCCTATAAGACCTTCTCTCCAGGCTGAACAACCTCATCTCTCTCAGCCTGTCTTCATAGAACTAGGGCTCCAGCCCTCTGATCATTTTTGTGACCCTTCTCTGGACTCGTTCCAACAGGTCCACGTCCCTCTTGTGTTGAGGGCTCCAGAACTGGACACAATACTCCAGGTGGGATCCTACAAGAGCTTACATCAAATTTATAAAATCAGAAAGACACTTCACTTACTCTCAATCTGTCCATGAAACTGGATGGAATGAGGCCTAAATCCAAGTCCAGCAGCCTAACATAAAACTTAAAAGCCACTGTGTGAAATACAGATTTCTCATTAGGCCAAAGTGAGAAAGCAACATCTGCCAATATATTTACAAGAACTGTTGCATTCGCAGCTGAATTCAGTACAAATATTATTTATGAGGGACAAAAAGTGATTAGCATCTAGCAACTGGCTCTTGGTAGAGTCACCTTCAGACTAGTCAGGCACAGTCCTACTTAATCTGCCTGCATTTCCAGCACACTGATCACCATGTATCTTTGCATCATGGCCATCCATCACACCCCCAGTTTCTCATCTAAATCCTGCCAACAGCACTGTGAGTAGCCCAGTGCTGACACTCCCTCCTTCTCCCTCTGAATCTTATTATTTAAGTTGCTGCTGGCTAAGAAAAGGAAAGTGGCTGTGTCCACAGTGACATTAGCAGACTGTCAGCTTAATCACTGCTGATCCCCTCACCCCTGCTTGTCTGCTGCTCTTTTTTGAGGCAGCAGATGAGCCAAATAAATTCACCACTGTGCCCTGTCATACAGAATACTGCTTATTTTCCAGAAAATCTTTCGTACCCTGATTGCCTCCAGCTCCACATGCAATGTCCCTCAAGCAGAGCCCTTGCCAGGGCTCCCAGAGCCCATGCTTATCCCCTGGTCAGCAGGAGCATCTCTGGCAGCAAGTAGGCAAAGCAAGAAGCCTTTCTGCTCTCTGCAGATTAATTACCTTGGGGAAAACAGAATTACAGCACTAAAGGCAGGGTGCTTTGAGAGACCTTTCTGCAACCAAAGTGACTTGTTGAAAGGTTTTCCAAAACCTTGGAAGCTGTGATGTTTTTAAAAAGTCCTTAATCTCTTCCATTCCAACAAAATGTTTATTTTCCATTTGGAAAGGAGCAGACACACCCCCACTAGCAAAGCAGCTCTATTCAGCTCTCCTGTCACCCAGGGGCCATTACTGAGTAACAGTGTGATCTGTAGAGGGGAACAGAGCTGCAGATGACACTTCCTAATGCAAACTGCAGAGGATTCACCATTAAGTGATCCTTCTGGACTCCAGATGCCCCATTAAGTCAAACAGAACTGGCAGGCAGACACATGTGTAAGTACAGAGCAGCATCTGCCAGTGCTGCCTTTCATTGTCCTCAGGATTTCAGTAGGGTGAGGAATAAAATCAGGTTCTCCACCTTGTTTAAACCCTTGCCAACTTGTCTCAACAGCCTACCCTTTCCCTTTAAGCAATGATATATAGAGACAGCTTCGCTGGTATTTTTCTTTGTGTAGAGTTTTGGAGCGTTTTGTTGTGTTTTTTTAAGAGATTTTTCAGAAATGGGATGCTTTTTTTTCCTCTTTAGTTCACCAGAGTGACGCACCAATTCTTGATGTGCTTCGTTTCTTACAGTATATCAGTCAGCTTGAACTAGATTTCATGTCACAAAGCATTAGTAATGTAAGTGGAAAGGGAGCATCATAGCAAACATAGAGCAAATGTTCTTGGAAAACTACTATTCCCAAAAGTTTCAGCATCTGTAATGCTCCCTCTCCATCTTGCAATCTTGGTGTGTGGGTGTTTGTGCACCCTTGTCTGTTTCTCACCATGCCTGTACCACTTGTCAACCCATTGCAGTTCTCAACCTACTGCCAAGATCACTCTCCCCTGTTGTCATATAACATTCCCTAGAGTTTTCTGGAACAGTGCCATGCCTGTCCTCCCACAGAAGTTTTGCAGGAGCACACAGAAGTCCAACAGGTATAATTATTGTCAAGTGGTGTGTGCAGGCAGAGCCTTCCACTGCCTCATGTTGCCCTCCCACCAACTGCCCTGGCACACCTGGGAAACTACTTCAAATGCTTTGCTTCTCTTGGTGTTTCTTGAGGAAACTCAAACAGTTCATCTGCTCTTTAAACAATAACGGACTCCATGAAGCTTCTGGTGAGTGGAGCTCTGTAGGACCCCTGCTTCACAACAGCTCACACCCTGTGGCACACATACACCTCTGCATTGCAGTCAGTAGCTGCCCAAGAGGTGCACATCACATTCTGTGGAGTGACACTGACACACACCAACTGCCTTGTTACGCTTATCAATTTTCACAGGTCTTGATCTCATACTGATTTATTTGCATCAGCAAAGTTACTCCCAGACCTGGCCTTTCTGAAGACTAATGCCTAGGCCTGCACCAAGGTTTGGGTGGGGTTTTTTGTAATTATACAACATCCTCAGCTGAGAATATCTTCCTGCAGCCCTCTTCATCCTCCTTCTAGATCAATTTCTTAGATGTAGATTACAGAAGGGGCTTTTTCACAATAGGTTAAGAATAGCTGCAGTAGTAGAGATGTTCACTTGAGGATACCAACTAGGTGCTGGCACTGTAGGAACAGTGGTAAGGAAAACTTTAGTTAATGCAGAATGTGCCTTGGAGGAGCTAGTTGGACAAGAAGATGGGATCGAGCCATCTCTGTTCTCCCAGAAAGAGCCAATCAGTCACAAAGCCCAGGGTTTTTTTAGGCAGTGGAGCTAATCAGGGAGTGGGAATCAAAGCCTCATTCTATGAGTTTTATCCTCTTGAAAGTTGGGAACAGAGACAAATCCTTCCCTGTATTATACTCCTCTCAAGAGCAAGGAAAAGAGCTCCCAGTGGTGCTGCTCAAGAAGGAGAGCAACCCACAGTCTCAGACC
>NW_009951958.1:601457-613646 GCF_000747805.2 Chaetura pelagica
GAGTCTTACTCATGAGTATGAACAATAAATTTGTTTGCTGACAAGCTTTACTTCTGTGCTATTCCTGCTATCCTGCTCAGCTCCACATGCCACTTCCTGCTGGGATATCAGATTTGATTAAGGAATGAGGAGTTTGTAGATCTGCACTAGGTTGCTGCTCATCACATGGGAGGAAGGCAAATAGCACCTTCTCCTTCAGAAATCACACCTCGATGCTTGAGAGTGACCCCACCACCTTCAGCCTGCTCAGAGCCCTCCACAGGCAAAAATCCTTTCTGGACATGGCAAGAAGCTGCCAAGAGTACCCAGGAAGATCAGCTAATGCTTCAACAACAGCTGCAGGAGTGAGAAATGTTCCCTGCTTATTTGGGGTTGGTGACCAGCACATTATGAGCCAGCAAGTGAATGTACAATCCCCATTAGAGCACTGACATCTAAAGGTGCTGCCTTTCAGCACAGGGAGAGCAGTGATGAATTAGCTTGCTAGCTTGACGGTGGGAGGGCACAGTGAAAATACTACGATTCCACAATACTTGCACTGCAGAAAAGCTTGTGTACAAAGCACAATCACAGCTTGTGTAACTTGAAAGTAATAGGAGATGAAGGAAAGAAAAACACAGTGAAAGAAAACAACTGGTTATTTTGCAAGCATAACAATAAGGTGTCTCTGTGGCAGGGCAGTGGTGAGAGACTTGTCTCACTTGCGAAAATTACTTCCAGTCTCCTTTCTCTCTGGTTATGTTTCTATTGTCTGTTTGCCTCTTTTATTCCAGAACTGTATTCTAATACACACTTACACATTTGTTAAAGGTCCTGTGCAAAGGGAATATGAACATAAGCTGCACCTCATAGACACCAATGTAAAAACATTAATGACACTTGCCACAGGCTGCAGAGGGAAAACCGTGGGTGAAAAAGAAAGCCAGCAGAATGTGCCATAGAACTGAGGACTTGTCTTAAGAGTTGTTTCTGTGTGATGTTCTGTGTTAATTTTAGGCCTAACTTCATAAGATTAATAGAAAGGGTTGGAAAAGCATGTCTGCACACAAAATAGAGCAGACCAGGTGTTTTTTGTCATTTGTGGATTTGTTACCCCTCTGCTCTGTGCAGAGCTCTTCCACCAGCTCAGCTTTTGCCATAGCCCTCATAGCAGGAGCCGTGCTATTCAGTAATGGCTCAGCCCACAAGGTTAGAGGATGAACCCACCTTTGGCCCCAAAAGCAACAGGCAGAGGCAAAGTGAGGTCTTAATGTACTCACCAGCTTTCCCAGTAAATGAACAGAGTTTGTCTCTTCCAGTCTTATGCCTGTCTTATTTCGCCCAGCAGAGAAGCAGCACAGCTCTGTCTGGAGAGCAGGAGTCACACAGCCATCTCATCCCCTCCTTCAAATGTTTGAGACCTCATTCCTTGGTCAGAAACTAACTGTGATCTTAAACCTCAGCCCTGTGCCCCAGCCCCTTGTTAAGGTTTTGGCTGACCTGACTCTCCTCAGGTCTCCTTATCCTCTTCTAATTCTACCCCTTTTCTCAGAGCTTCCCCTTCTAAACACAGAGTGAAAACAGGTGTCTCTCCAAGGCAGACACCAAAGGCAGGATGAGCTCCACAGCTATATTAATAAGAAAATTAAGACTAATTGGAGGAAGCATTTTTACCTCCATATATAGTCTTATACTAAATTGCTGCACTATTTCTAGCATCCATGTTGTCTCATGAAAGCTTAAATGTCAAAGCCAGCTCAGACCCATAGCAATGACAAAAGGCTATAGAGGACAAATTTGTTTCTTTGCTTATATAACTGTTAAAATCAGACTGAGAAGTTACTTCATTTAAACACAGAAGTAGTTTCATGAGAGGAAAATATCAGTCATGAAGAAATGTTTAATCTTGCAGAAAAAGGTGTCTGGAAAAACAGCTGGAAGAAGCAGACAGATGAGCTCCAGCAAACAGCAAGGGGAACTTGTAGTGACTAACCATGTCAGCGTGGATGGCAGATTCTCCCTTCCTTGACCAAGTCAAGATCAGATGCCATGCCCACTCCCTTCCACCCCTGAAGTTGTTTGGTTTTTTTGTTTGTTTTTTGGGTTTTTTTTTTTTAATCCTTGTTTGGAAAAAGGTCTACCCTTTACTGAGAGGGTTTCAGTAGTAAGGCTGTGATCTCTTCCATGCACAGATCCTTCCATGAAGCACAGCAGTTTACAGGTGTTTTCTAGGGTAATTTGTCCCTGAAGATCCTGGGGCTACCTCGGAGCAGTGGCAGAGGTCCGAGGAGAACAGAGCAGGTAGAGAAGCTGAGGACACAGCAGATGCAGGAAGAGGGGCACAGGCAAGCTGAAGGTGCAGGTACTGCCAACAGGGAGCCCCTGGTTTAACAAGATAAGGAGGCATATCTCCGTACAAACCGGCAGACCTTTCCCCTTCCCCTTCCTGCTGGGAAGGTGAGTGATCAAAAGATCCTGCCCAGAAATCCTCTCTGGTAAATCTGTTTGGTCTCACCGAGCTGGTGGGTCTGAACACAGAGGACAGGAACAGTCCCGAGATGCAGGAAGGCTGGTTCTGTTCTGGCTTCATCTCCAAATCCCTTGTGACACTAAGAAAATGGGTAATCTCTTTCTGAGCCCCAGTGTTTTGTGGGCGCCCACTGGGACCCCTCCAGCACTTCTCTTTAGCCCCCTGTGGCCCCAGGTGCAGGCTCCTCGGGCACAGCTGTCCCTGCCTGTGCCACCTCCGGCCTGGGGCCTCTAGGTGCTGCTGTGCCACCAGCAATGGATTTCCCGGCAGGAGGAAAGGGAGAGGGATGGCACTAACTTCCTCACCATGCAGGAGGAAACTGCAGCAGTCGTGGATCACCAGAAAATGCCTTTTTCTTTTTTTTCTTTTTTTCTTTCTTTTTTTTTTTTAAAAAAAGCATCTTGTTAATTCCTGAGTAAACCAGCCCAGAGGGCAGGGCTCTCCATCTGTATCCTGCAGGGATTACAGGAGAAGGAAGAAGCATGAGCAGTGCTTTCTGCATCACATCTTGACTAAGCGACAGCTGGAGTTTAACTTTTCCCACAAAGCAGAAAGAAGAGGTTAAACTGAGCTAATGGGATTGTCATGATAGGAGTTAACCCTGTTAGATCAAGAACAAGAAGTGATTTGTCACAGACAATAGTAATGCACATAGAGCTGATGCTTGAAGGTGAGGCTTGAAGCTTCAGGCATTAACAAATTAACATTTTGCCTAATTAGATATTGATCATTATCACAAGGCATGTCATGACCACCTTAAGGTTACTACAATGAGCTAACCAATGATGGAAAATTAGAACAAGTACCAGAATGCATATTACTTTCTTCTCCTCTAGGAACTTCCATCATATACCCAGAAAATCTGTGAGTCTCATCCTGCTGTTTCTTAAATGAGTGACAAATATTCCCTTATTTCCCTAGGGAGACCTCACAGCTTTCCTTTTCACTGCCATACTATGATTTTCACCTTGAATTAAGGTAAAATGTTCCTCTTTTCCTGGTGCCCCAAGGAATGCAAATTTGAGGTGTTCATTAGCCAACTGATCCTATGCCAGCTGGGACAACCAAGGAAGGTAATTTTGTCTTACCACCAGTAGAGAGATGTTGTATGAACAGTATCTTCTTGTGTGTATTCCGTTCTGTGCAGGATATAACATGATTTCTTTGTGGCCAGATGAACCCTTAACATCATCCCACAAATACACTGTGAGCAGTGAAACAGTAAATAATAGATCTGCCTGTCTTTGGGTAATGAGAACTAACAAAGTTCATGCTGCATCCCTGATGGCAGGGGTTTATATGCTACTGCAGAGAGGAAGAAGCGAGAAGACTGTGTAGCTTGTAAGTTTACCCTGGTTCAGCTGGTTCATAGGCCCTCTCTGAAAGTGCCCACAGGAAACTGCTTTTCCTTTGAAATACTAATCCCAATTTAGTGAAGGACTGGTGCATAAGGCAAAAACCATGGAGAATGGCTCTTCAATCTTTCCATCTGGTAACCCTCCTCTCAACAAATGCAGTTAATGCCTCTGCATGATCCGTGGCGGCTGTTTAATGCTGATGTGTGAGCGTGATGTGATGCTGCTCATAGAATGAGAAGGTCTGAGGCACACAGTGACAATTAGTTGGGTGGCCGAGAGTGATGGTAGGGTGCAGTGATGGGAGCAATTGGAAGGTGCTCTTCTGCAGCATGGTCCAACACAGGTGATCAGTCCTAGGAGATACAGGAGGCATATACCTCAGGGAAAAGAAAGCCTTTTTAACCTTCATACATTCAGTTGTCACCACTTCATCAGATAGAAAATAGTCCCTGACAGGAACCAGACAGACACTTCTCAGCTCCAGCAGTGTCCAGGCAATCCAGCGGGAATATCAAACTGTAGGAAGGAGATCCTGGGCAGATACAGACAGTGACACTGCAGGGTGACAAACAACCAAGAAAGGATTGGGTCCTACCCACCGCTCTGCAATATCGAACCATGTCCTGGATGAGAAGTAGTGCTTGAGAAACAGCAGGGAGCAGAGGGACTGCAGAGCAGCCTGTACCACCTACCCGACAAAGCTATAGACAGGTTTCCTGAATGTGCTGGAGACCTGAGATCCCCTGTTCTTCATTTCTCTCAAAAATATGTGTTAACTTTTGCTCCATGTCACTTATGCTAAGCACTAAGAGCAAGTACCTGATGCATCCTGTGGTCTGTGTTTGGAGCTGGTACTTTGTGTCACACAGTCCCTGACTGTTCCCACCACCTCCACACTACTGCCATGGCAGACTAAGCCTTCAGTTTTGAGCCATTCACACACAAAAGTGCATTTTGCAGCACTTTGCCTCCAGCCTGTTTCAGAGCCATGCTGTTAGCCTGCCTTTGCCAGTCCCTTTCATTCCTATGCTGTTTCATACAGCCTATAGCAAAATTCCCACGTGTGTGAATACACAGCCTCTAGGCAAAACTGTCAGCAAAGTGCAGCTTCCCAAGTGCTAAGCAGGAAGGCATCCAGGGAACCCAGCCCTGATGCCAGAGGTCTTATTGCCTGCAGAGACATAAGCCCCCCCCAACATCCCACAGTCCCTAGATGGGCATTGCTGCAGTGACTGACCCACCTGCCATCACTGCTGAGACACAAGGCAGGTCCTGGTGAATAGATGGACAGGCTGTCAAAAGATTATGTTGTGTAGAATCAGTTTTGACTTTTTACCTGCTAGCCAAATCCTCACATTTCTCCCCATGCACACACCACAGCTTCCCTGAGTTGGGAACTGGAATGTCATTTCTAATTTGTGTGGTATTTGTTGATATTGTTGCAGGTATTTGGGGTTTGAGTGAAGAGGAGAGAAGGGAGTTTATGCTTTTCAATACTGGAGTGTGCATGTGTCTGTGTACATGTGCTGCATCTAAGGCAGTGTTATTGATATCTGGGAATTTTTTGCTGGAAAATAATGGGCACCAAACCCTGTCTTCTTCAGCACTACAAGCATCACCCCTAGGTTGATCTTGCTGTACCTCCCGTAATTAGGTTTTATGTTAGAGCTCAGAGTCCATTTTCTGTGTCTGACAACACCTCAGCAAATTTTGTCTAAAGATTGAGGATTAGTCTGACTAATTCTGTGGGAATCAAGCCAGAGTTTATAGCAGAAACAGATTTTATTTTTCACTGAAATATATCTTAACAAATATCAGTGTGGTAATTACTTACTAGATGAAATATAGTTTTTTAATCCTATCATTTGTTACAAAACACTGTTTCTGGTGTTTTCTCCCTCTATTAATTACATCTTGCTAGCTGAGAAACTAGGGCTTTTCCCTTCCAGCCTTTAGCATGGATGAAATGCTATGTTTGGGATTACTAATGCAGACTCTCTATAAGCTTCCCTGAAATACAGGGATCATGATCTGCTTTTATTGCAGCAGATACTCCTGCAAGACCTCCTGTATCTCTGTGTGACTTGTAGCCAAAGACTGCCATGAGCTACAACGTTCTGTCAGAGCTAAGGGCTGTTGAGCAAGCCCAGGCTGCCTTCCTCCAATTGTTGGTGGTATCCCACCACCTTACACTGATGGCTGAGAACTGACACCTCTAGAGGCCACCAAAGCAGAACCTGCTCATAGTTGAGGGCAGCTTCACTGTACCTGGGAAACACTTCCAGTTAGAAGAACAATCACTGCTAAAAATGGATTCAGGTCAGCTTTTTCAGTGCTTTCTCTCAGGCAGAATATTCAATGAGTTGTCCTAGGCTCCAAGTGCACTTTCTCTGCCCAGTATGGGCTGGCTATTTCCTTAATCATAAATTGCCTCATGTCAGATGTGTTACAGCTGTCTTTCTGTCCCTTTCCCTCTCTGCATTCTCATGTCAGCTTTACTTTCTATTTATTTGATCCTTAAAATCCTTCTCAACATAAAAATCTAACAGTTGCCACCGTGACAGAGTAACCTTTATACTCATCTTAAAGGCAGCTGCATCCTGCCTGACTGCTTTTTTCCCCCTTCCTCTCTTTCTCACCTCCTTTCCCCTCTCTATAATTGTGTAGTCTCACACAACATACAGGTTCAGTTCAGGAGAACTAGGAGAAGAAGATCAAATACATATCAGTCATTGTTACTGTAGGTGGGACGTACATTAATAAGACAAACTGCTCATTTTCTGAGGACAGGGATTATATTTAGCACTGGGAGGAAACTTGACTGTTTATGTGTAGGAGACTGAGATATCCACTAACAGACATTTTAGGCTGTCAGAGGTTGATCAGGGTCCAGCATTAAGTGTGCTCATTGGCCCAATATACCATCACTGGCCTAAAACAGACACAGTGCAACCTCTGAGCCACAGACATTTTCTGTCAAACACACATAATAGTGGGGCTGATTATGCTTCAGCACATTTTCTAATAAATTATTTCTTAGAAATAATGGACTAAACAAATGGGAATTATAATGAAACAAGACAAAAGTGATAGTACCATTGCATGTGCTTGGAGTAATGAGGAGGCTAGATCAGATAATGAAGGTGTAAAATGAATAAACACTGGCATCTTTAATACTCATGATAAATTCTAGAACACTGAAAAGACTACATGATATCAACAAATAACAGTTCATAACACTAATGACAACAGCCTTATAAAAAAAATATCTGTAGAGTGGTAGTCAAAGAAGGAAAGCATCCCAAAATGCAAAAACCACCACAAGACCATATAAAATTTATATATCCCAAATGCAAAATAATCATGGCAATTCTCCTGCTTGTCCTCAGCTTTTGGCTTACCCTTTATCTCACAAAGCACTTTTTGCTCTTTTCGTTTTCATCCTCACAAGTGCAACATGGGTGACTACTGCTAATGATGAGTGACTTTAATTCCCATGGCTTTAGCTTTGGCAAGTACTGCACAGATTCCTCTACCTGACAGGCAGGAAACTGTTATCAAAAAAACATTTTATGGTCCATGTAATCCACAATGTTTATAAGAACGAAAGGAAAAGGTACTCTGTGCCAGAGTAGCAGTGCTGTGCATGGGGACAGCAGTGCTGCTGGTTTCCCTGGGTTTACTTTGCTCCCTCCCACCCAACATGTGTCCCGAGATGGATGGATGGAAGCAGCAGAGATGAGAGTGGGCAGCCAGGTGGATGTGACTGTGGTTCTAGAGCAGGAAAGTGCTCTTCAGGGTGGCAGCCTGGCAGGGCAGAGTTCCAATAGCTGCACCCAGCTCTACTGCTATGCTGCTCAGATCTCGCTTCAAAAGTCCAATGGTTTCAAAATAGAGGGGTAGATACATCTTTCCTAACCAACTGATCCTCACTTGGGAGTTCACTCTTAGGCCAAAATTAAAACAAAATAATCTGCTGAGGTCCAAAATCCCCAAATTTAGCAATATATTGTAATAAGCCATCACAGCTCTGCAAGAGGCCCCCTGGATGCCACTGGGGACCAAGAGCTAAGAAGTGAAACCAGGTTTCTGCCAGCATCAGCAGACTAATAACAGTATCTCACGGAAGGCAGGGCTCTGACTTATCCTTCTCCTTCAGGGTTTCCTCATCATTTTGCAACTAAGGAACTAAGGCAGGGTAACAGTGTTTGTAAAAGAGATTCCTTTAACCACAAGATCATTGTCCAGTAACAGCTGCCCCTGTAAGAGGCACTTAGTGCTGCAGCCCAGCTTAATGCCATGAAACCAGACCCAGCCAGAGAGATGCTTCATCAGCCCCCCTCCTCCTCCAAGAGCAGTCAAAATAGATTCTGCTGTCATGTTGAGCTTAGCTTTGCAGCAGATGTGGTATATTTGCAAGTGATAGCCATTCCTGTCATATATTGAAATTAATTTCTTAGACAAAAATCTGCCTTATTTGGAATGAAAATGAGCAGCAGACACATCAACACAAGCACAAGTGTGTTGCCAGCAACATTTGTGATAAAACAGCCTTTTCCACTGTTCTCTTCCCCCCTTATGATAATTTAGCTACAGTGCCATTTTTCCAAGACAACTAAGTGCACATATTTTTCTCTTTCCAGCTGACTGCTGCAGAGTGGCTATGCTTGAGAAAATAAGTTTTTATCATTTTAATAATCTAATCTTCATAAACCTTTTAACGTAAAACAAAAACTACTTAATGCACAGCAAGATAATTAATATTGAAAACAGACCCTGCAGGGGAACTGTAGTACCTGCTGCCTTGCATTAAAATCCCAGAATAATAAATAAGCTATGAGCTTTAAGTAAGCTTGTAAGGACAGTATAAACAGCACCAACACAGACACCGCATCCATTTGCTTTAAATAAATCACACCAAGAGTTTACTTAATATTTTGATAACTCAGCATTAAGAATTTCACCAGTGTCCCTGCTGAAATCTTAGTGACTCCTAAAAAATAAAACTTTCATTTTCAAAAACATTGTTTTAGAGTTGACAGAAAAAACCACCATGGTTTACCTAACCAGGAAGAAGAGAATTTGCCTTTTCCTCTCACCCGACCAAGCCATAAATGAGTGGGGGAAGAATTTGCATCTGGAACATGTTAGGAGCAGCCTTGGAATGGGTCAGACTATGCTCCTCACCTCCAGGCCAAAAGCTTTTCAGCTGGACCAGGTGCCCAAGATGAGGCTTTCTGCTGCCCAAAGGGTCCAGTGAAGCTGGATATTCCCTTTCCTGGCAAACAGCAAATTTGTTTGTTTGTTTTAAAAAGAGTGTGGGGAGAGATAGTAACAAAAGCTTTCTGCTGCTGACATCTGCCCCTTAGCAGTGCCACATAACTCATTAATGCTGAGAATCAGGCACTTCCAGCAGAGACTGAAAGGATCCCTGAATGCCAAAAACAATATGTGCATTTATAGAGCACTTCATATCTTCAAAGTACCATACAAATATTAACTAATTATTTAAGGAACTAATTACTGATAGAAAGATGTTTATTGCTTTTTCTGAGCACATGCATTGGGTGTATGCCAGGGATCCTTTGAAGGACCCTGTTGAGCTTGCTGGGGCTGCTGCTTGCCTTGGTTTAATGGCTGGTGTTTTGAGGTGGGAGCCCATCTTCATCTTGCCTGGCACATGGGAGGATGCTCAGCTTAGGAGGATGCAATGACACTGGTCCTTGTCCTGACCCAGACCCTGCACCCATAATTCACAAGGGGCCATTTCCAGATTTGACCCCTCCGATCTCTGTGGCAGTCAGGTATGCACAAATCTGCATGACTAATAAGTGTGCATGAAAAGTTAGTTACCTGCTGCAGTTCAGTCACTTCACAAGGGACTGCTCAAGGATGTGAGGTTAAAAACCTGCACTGAAATAGGAAACAGTGGGAAGGAAATCAAACAAAAATACAGACTCATTTAAATCTCAGCAGGGAATGGATAAAGACAGCAAAAAAATTTAAATATAATAATCTGAGTGAATTAAGTATTTCAAAGGATTTAAATGGAATGCAAAAGACATTTATTATATGCATATCAGGGGAAGACAAGGAAAAATGCTACAGAGAAAGTACGTCCCTTAATTAGTAAACTAGGTTGGGCATGAAACTAATGATGACTAGAATCTATCTTTAATGAGACAGATAAATGTGAACTGTTCAGAAATGAGGAAGAGCCAATGCAATTTATGCTCTTAGTAACATTTGAGAAAATACTTGAGGGAAATTACCAGCTGATAGGGATGAGCCTAGGATATTGGGCAAAGTGGTGAAAATGCCATCCTGCAGGTGATTATTTTTCCTAATTTCTGAACAGAAGACTAGGAAGTGACTACAGAAGTGAGTATGCAGGCACTTTAAAGGAGAAATAAATCACCCCAAAACACTGTTTTCTGAAAATCTGCTTTTTACCCTTTCTAAAATAATCATCCTGGCTTTGGATTGAGGTGCAGGTAAGGAATACAAAGGCAACATGTACAACCTGACCCATCAGAAAGTCCCTGCAGTGGTCGCCGGGCATCTGCGGTCCCTGAGGCCACTGCTGCCCAGCAGGAGGTCCCCATCCTGGCCAGGCACTGTGCCACCAGGGAGAAAGAAAGCCCTGGGAGCGATGCCTGCAGGGAACAGGATGCCTTGCAGATGGTGCTGAGCAAGTTGTGCCAGTACAGGGCTTGCTGATGTCTTTTGGGTGACCTTGCCACAAGACAAGAGCAGCAGCTTTCAGCAGCTGCAGGGACCACAAGCCCTGGCTTCAGCCCTCCAGAGAAACTGTGCCCCAGGTCATTGTGTGGGATCTCAACCATTTTTGGAGAGAAATCACAGTCCTGCCTGGGCTTGTACTGATACAATAATGACAGAATTGCCAATTAGCTGAGCCCACAGTGTAGGATTGACATAACAGTGCCCCCAAACACCCATGTTTAGAGGCATTGATACACCCAGCTACCTTGGAGGCAATTCTGGTCGTGGGTGTTTGGTGCCACAAAGCCTCAGACAGCCTTGGTCTAGCAAGAATAAATCTCACCAGACAAACTTGATTGCTTTTTTGATAGAAAATTAATGGATGAAGGGAATGCTGGAACTGTAATATATTTGCATCTGAGTAAGGCATTTGATACTGTGCCTCATGAAATCTTTCTAGAAAAATTAATTTAAATCAGCTTGGAGATGAACAGTCTTCTCGATTGAAAACGGTCTGGAAGGCTATAAAGGGAGTTTAACAGTAAGTGGCAAAGCATGGAGTTGAAGATGAGGAGACCATAGGAGAACCACAAAACTTAAATAAGTTTTATTTAATATCTTCTAGAGATCTACCTAGAATATCTATATAGAAATAGAGGAGGAAGTGACATTTTAATAAGATACGCAGATGAAATGAAATTGGGAGGAAATAAAAACCTTCACAAAAAAATGCAAACAATTTCAGAGCAGCTGGCTCAGAACATGATAAAATTAATTCTGGGTTGTTACAGAGCAGCAGAATTTGACCAGTTTTCTTGTTCACTTGAACAAACCATCTCAACCAATTTTGATTGGTAGGAGAAAAGGAGGTTTTGGTTCATCCAGTTGTACAGTTTGGCTTTTTTCTAAGTTTGTGACATAAGACAGGATTTTGACTTCCAATTGGGTGATGGTGCTTGGAGTTCAGACTGCAGCCTTCAGGACAACTGTGCACACACACAGTTACTTGCTAAAAAGCTTCAATATTTAGCAATTTAGAATCTGCCTGCTAAACACCTGAAACAGGTGAAATTCCACATTCTCCCTCAAAACTTGTGAGCAAAAGTTAGACCAAAGTGAGAAATGAGATATGGGAGCAAAAGGACAGTGCATTTGGGGGCAGCAGAGGCTCAGACCAACTTTCTGCTGCTCTGTTGTTTCTGCACCTGGAACACTGTGTTCAGTTCTGGGAAATTCATTAGCAAGGAGATATTGAAAAATTGTAGTGAGTTCAGAGAAAAGCAACAACAATTATCAAGAGGATGGAGAGATTAATTTATAAAGAAAGATTAAAGGAGCTAAATCAGTAGTGGAGAACTGTAATACACTGTCATGCAGAGAAAAATGGCTACAGAGAAACATTACGATCTAGTGCTGATCAGTGCAAACACCAAAGACAGGGAAGAACCAAGTAGCATGGTAGGCTGTAAAAGAAAGTATGAGGAGTCTGAAGTGAGAAGGGGAAGCACAGACTAAATATTCAGAAAAAATCCTGACAAGGGAAAGCTCTTAGATTGCAACACTTGGAGTGAGAAAGAAAAAAAAAAAAAAAAAAAAAAA
>NW_009951958.1:613697-639621 GCF_000747805.2 Chaetura pelagica
AAAGGAAAAACTGTTAGATGAAACAACTGGGGGGAAAAAAAAAAAAAAAAAAAAAAAAAAAAGCCAGAAGATATGCATTGGGGGATTATTGCCCAGGAGAGACAGAAAATCACTGTGTTTCTCACTGCTTTCTGTGGGAATGGCACAGATCCCTAGCTGGGGGGCTAAGTGGCAACAATAAATGTATGCATAGGTATGAGACTATTTTCACTTTAAGCTGTGGTGACAGTAGCATTTCCTTCATGTAATTTCAAATGTCCTTGATCTGTTCAGAAAGAAGAATTTGGAATCTAGTCTCTAGGCATTTTTTTTCTTTGATTATGTGAGAGGTTTGATACTTGGTGGTGCTCTGGGATCAGACATACACAGAGGTTTCCCCCTCCCTGTAAAATTTCCAATTTAATCACTCACACTTACAGACACTTTTTACCACTCTACAGAAATGCACCTTTATGTTCTTAAGTGTAGCTGCTCTGTGCCAACAGCAACAAGCTCAGGGCACATAATTGAAATGCCCTGTCCAAGCCAATACAAGTTATTCTCCAGGATTTCAGGCTCCTAAGGATTGTGCAGCTAATGCAACACAGCACCTTGGTTTTCTCATTTATTTTGTTTTATTTTGTATGCTGTATTGCTTTCACCTCTCAAATATTGATTAAGTCAAGTCAAGGCCTTGTAGTAATCAGTGTAGCACAGTTTGCACTGTTATACATTATAACTGTTTTTTGTAAAGTAGTTTGTGAGCTATCTGTTTCCAGAATTAGACAAGGTCTGCATGTTTTAGCTGAGATCAGCTTTATGTGTTCTGTATCACCTAGGCTCTCTTTACTAGTAATTTTTTGTGCACTACAAAATGTGGTCTGGTCCTCCCCCACTCCTAGTGATGGCAAATTAAAGCAATTTGTGTGAAGTAAATTAACTTCTGGGTGATTAAACAAAGGAAAGATTATATAGGTGTATAATAGCTATCTTGGATATAAGCCTGTACCATCAGAGGAAAAATGTGGAAATACATGAAATTAAGCATCACTGCAAGCAGTGTTTGCCCCAACCCAAAAAGTGGCACCCCAGGAGAAGCTAGAGACTCTCATAGCACTGAGAGCTGAATTATTCTGTTACTTGCACCCTGTGAAACTCCTCCAAAAGAGCAGGGCTTGTAGAGAGCTTATCTGGAGGGAGAGCATGGACCCTGCTCTCTGAACAGTGGCAACCAGTGGGGTGAATTCCACCTACCTAGTCTCTGGCAGCTGTCAAGTGTGAATTTCTAATCTCTGCATAAAGCTGGAGACACAGTCAAATGACTTTGTATTACTGTCATTTGTATTCTGCCTCCGGACGCTTTCATTCCTCTTGCTTTCAGTAATATTTTTTCAACCTTGTCTTCTCATTAAAATTTCCTCTTCATTATAGCACATTTCAATATGATTTCCTCCCGAATTGAGCTCAGGGTACAGCCCAACTCATAAGAATGGCAGGAGCTGCATTATTATGCACACATAATCCATTATAATTGAGTCTTATTCCACTTTAATTGCACGTGTTTACAAACATCGTGTTCACTGCAACAGATTATGTGTTTTAGCTGATTGGACCATTAATGATTGAAAAGCCAGTGCCATTTTGTATTAAACCCATCTTGGCTTGCATAATAAGTGACATAATATAAAACTCTTCTGGAGAGTCACAAGATACATTTCTAACTTTTTCTTGTTTATTTTGAAATGTTGATAAGAGTTCTGCCATTCACTTTTTACAGGGGTTTGCAGTGAGAGGACAAGGGGTGATAGTTTTAAGCTGAAAGCAGGGAGGTTTAGGTTAGAGATCAGGTGTAAATTCTTCAGTGTAAGGGTGGTGAGACACTGGAACAGGTTGCCCAGAGATGTTGTGGGGGCTCCATCCCTGGAGGTGTTTAAGGGCAGGTTGGATGGAGCTCTGAGCAGCCTGGTCTAGTGGGAGATGTCCCTGGCCCTGCAGGTGGGTTGGAACTTGATGATATTTAAGGTCCCTTCCAACTCAAAAAATTCTGTGAACTGAAATCAGGCATCTTTAGAAGTGCAACACTTTGTATCATTCAAACCATCTTCAGCCCTCCAGAGCGTGGCAGGATTTTACTCAAATACTCATTCTTGGTTGAATTTGGAGGCCAAATTTAGTTTAGCAATAGAGAGTTTGTTCTTCTTGGTAATTTACACCCCACCCCAGCACCAGGCAGGCCCAGCACTTCTGCATTTTTCAGAGAAGAGATTTGCGCCCAGAGCTCCCCTCCCCCTTTTGAGAACCTTCTTAAATGCCCCCACCCAGGGCCTTGCAGTTTTGCTTCTGGGCAGTGTGATAAGGTCAGCAGATGCAAAATTATTTGGGAAATAGAGCTCCCGAGACTTCAGGTACTGAAGAGAACTGGAAAATTTGGCAGCAGCCTGTGCTGTTTTGGTGCAAGGTCAGTTAGATAAGGTCAGTCAGGATGTTAAATCTAGCCACTGCCTAGTTTATCATCGGGTTTTGTAACAGAAACAAGGGAGCATGATAGACCAGAGTCTCCAGAAGAAAAAATACTAAAAGCAAAGCAGTATTTTCATCAACATTTATAGAAAATGCCCTTACTAATGTGCCTTTTCTCAGATACTTTTGCCCTGTGTAGCATTAACAGAGATAGATGTGCTGCATCTGGGCTCTATTCAACTTTTTCTTCACATGTTTATTCTGCTGCTCTTCAAGGGTCTATGCAGGGCATATTCTCACCCTAAAAGCTGTCCTTTAGACCTGAGTAACACCTGGCTGCAGATGCTGACAGGACCACCAATTGCAAGCATCTTGCAAAGATTCCTCAAAACTAGCAATGCTTTTGGCTATTACTTCATTACAAATCCAGTGTCTTGCCCTTGAACTTTCTGTGTTAGAGAAATTCAGTGGCTGGGAGTTGGCTTCATAGTCCCAAATATTATTGGCTTGTTATATTTAATCATCACTGAATAACAGACTATTAGGATAGTAAAGGAGAAAGAAAGGGTTTGTCCTACGTGGAAGAAAGGTTTTGGCAGAAATCAAAATGCAGGTGATGTGCTCAGCATCTTCAGGATGCAACTGTTTATGGCTATGACAATAAATAATACATCACAGGCATTGACAAATGGAGCTTCACAAAAGCCTTTTGAAGTAAATCAGCAGTTGTTATCCAGGACAGAGAGGGAGATGGAGCATAAAAAGGTGAAGCAGCTTGGCCAAGAGGATACAGCAAGCCTGTGGCAGAAGTGCAGCTCCTGTGGTGCCCAACTCTGTGCTAGTAACCACAAGCCCTTTCCCTCCCAATTTTCTTTTAGCTGTTCCAACTGCAAAGGAATGACCACTAATATTGCGTTTGGACATGGAGTTGTCAGGAGGATGTGAAGCCAGGAGAAAAATTAATTATTTTTATATTCTGTGGTGGATTTACAGAGAATCTCAGAGGCTTCAATTGGACAGTCTGGGTTCTGCCATGCATTTTTGGTTTCATCTATTGGATTTTTGATAATTATAAAACTCTCCAGTGGGACTGGAGATCTGAAGTGTTTTGGGGTGGAATTCAGCAATATAGTGTGGTTCTCTGTTTAGAACAGGAAGGCATTTGTTTTGTGCTGATAGGATTTGGGTAGGAACTGTGCTCTTGCTATTAGTTGTTGTGCATTATGACTCATGACACACTTACTGCATAGTCTAATCTACTTTCTAGGCATCATTAAATGTTTAGAGGATACATACATCTTGAAGTGTGAGGTTTTGTCCACCTTTACACAGTTGTAGAAGTAGGGATGGCTGTAAGATTGTATACTGAGAAGTAACACTGATAATGCAGAGGTGATCTTGCAGACATTTATGTTTACTGTGAGTTATGGCAGTTTGATGTGATTTGAAAACACTTGGGCTGCATCAGTTTAATTCACACAGCCTGGTTTCAGTAAAGCAGGATCTCATTGCTCTAACTGCTTTGCCCCTTCTTTCTTCCTTCCTTTCTTTCTTGCACAACTTCTTGCCTGTATGGCTGGTGGTGTCCTGACCTCTAGCAAGGCTGTCCTGACAGCTGGCTCAGTGCAAGCAGCCCATGGTCACTGCAGGTGGTTCTGGTGAGGATTGCACTCAAGTCCAGAATTTTTTGCTCTAGCCTAGAAGCTCGTCTCTCTTTTGCAAAGTTATTCCAAGCCTGTAGTTAGGACCTAGTGCTGATCAAACACTTTGCTGTCCTGTGATGAGAAGTGTGGCAGGAGTGAAAAGCATTACTATTATTGCTGTCCTTTGAAATGTAGTCCCTAGGGGAGCTGACATTTGAAGGATTCACTGCATGTGGTGAGGTCCTGCTGTCAGCCTGGGAGGCCAGGACTCATGACCAGTGGCTCACAGATACTTCGTGCTGGGCATAGAGGAGGGAGAGCTTTTGTTTGAGGAGAACAGCTCTGCAGAGCTCTGGAACGAGCAGTTCCTGTAGATACAGGAGAAGAGTTGGTACAAGGTCAGAGCTTTTAGAAAGGGCAAAGAGAAAACAGCCCATGTGTGCTTGTGTCTAAGTATTATTTGCATACATGTGCACACACAAGTAGGTTTGGTGATATATTTAACTCCTAGGTTCCTGGATGAAGTATGTTCCTGGAGAATGAAGGATAAAGTTACAGAATACATTCTCATCTTTGTGTGAACACAACTGCATTAACCTTAAAAGATGAGGGATTTAAAGCACTGCAATGAGGCTGTATGGAGGGTGAATCCCTTGCAAAACCCTTGTGCTAAGTCAAACTCATTTTACTTAAACAAGCTCATAAACTCTCCCATCACACAAATTATTATTTTTACTCCTCCAATAATGAAAAATGGCCAATTGTATTTTCATTGTTTTTAACCTGTCAAAGAGATTTGCTCCTGGCCTGGGATGCTGCCTGCCAAGCTCCAGGGCTGAAGCAGATTTTTGTGCCTGAAGCTTTCTACACACAAGACTCTGGGAAGTAAAAACAAAACAAAACAAAACAAAACAAAACAAAATAAAATAAAATAAAATAAAATAAAATAAAATAAAATAAAATAAAATAAAATAAAAAACCTCCATGCTTGATGGAGCATCATGACTTGCAGGTATGGAGACCCCACCACTGCAGCCCCAGGCTGAGCAGCAGTTTGCACGTGTGACTTGCAGGTACAAACTGTGACACCACGTTTCGTGGGAAGATGGACAAGCTGGGCTCAGATCCATGATGACACAAAATAAGATAAAATAAAATAAAATAAAATAAAATAAAATAAAATAAAGAAGGGTTTATCACTGGCAAGTTGGCACAATCTTAACTAGGGTTGAGCATCTGGAGATTCTGGAGAGCACATCAGACTTGGAGTCAGTGAGGAAAAGAGGAAATTCTGCAGTTACCAGAGTCCTGCCATAAAAGGAAGAAATTAAAGGGAGAGGGAAGCAGGCACATCTAAGATGGGACAGTTTGCAGATGGCAAAGCACATTGATAAGACTATTAAAAAACAGCTAGCAAAGTGATTAATGAAGTGGAATTTCCTTTTTGTTTTTTGGGACTGACAGTCAATCGTATCCCAACAGGATCACCTGAGACTTGAGTGCAGAAGTCAAGGCACTGCTGAAAATCTGTACTCACAGCCAGTACCTCCTAACTGTCCTCCCATCCCAGTCCCCTCCTTGCAACACAGAACTACCCATCCAGGCTGCCTTACTGGGATTTTAGTGGGGAAATGTGTGGAGGAGGAAAAAAAGGATGGGAAGTGGGGGAATAAGATCAGTAGCATGCAGACCTTAAAGAAAATGTTTAGGAGTACATGAACTGGGAACCTGGGCATAAGGACAGCTTGGCTTCCAGCCCCAGGAATTCATTGAAGTCCTGGGAATGCCTGGAATGCACAGCTCATGGCTATGGGAGGTCACATCTCAGCACAAATGTTTCATGGCTCTGCTATACAGGGAGCTCCTGGTTGTGGAGTGGCTTGTTGCTTTAAGCTAATGCTTAGGAGCAAGTGGAGGGGCTTTCGAGCACCAGAAATACCCAACAATTAGCTCAGCAGTGGCTAAAATAAAATAAGTGTCATGCATGGAAGAATATTTGGCATATTTCCAGGTCTTAGCAAATAGAAAACCCCATCAGTCTAAAGAATCATTTGGAGTTTATGATGTGGAAATAACTGGCTGGTGTGTGACGCATTTCCAGCTTCTGGTGAGCCATCTATTAGAAGAAAATATTTTAGATGTTCTGGGGATGGACTCAACCTCACTGCTAAAGGCCAAATGCCAGGAGCATGAGGTGAGTGCTTCAGAAGCAGAATAGCCTATACCACATGCAAAGTGATAGGAGATCAGGAAACATTAGGCGTAATTACTTCTCAGCTATTTAGTACTCAGATGAGGTGATGGGGAAAAGTCTCCTGTAATAACTGAGTTCAGGCAACTTCTGTCTGCTACCTCTGTCATCTTTGGTGGCTTCCTCCATCCACTGGATGGATGGAAACCTTTTACAATTTGACCATTTCACTTGAAGCAAGCTCTCAGAGTAAAAGGGAATCTGCCAAAATGGCAAAAGTGAGTAAACTGTTTTCAGTGTATCTATTTTAACAGCAACAAGGCTCAGACATGTCCAGCAATCAAGGTCAGCATGACCTTGGATTTGAGTAGCAGTGCTCTATCCAGTGGAGGCAGGTGAGCCTGGAAAGTCAGGGATCTCAGAGCACTCCAGGGACACCACCTGGTTTTACAAATACCTTCAGCAATAGAAAAAAATCTTTGCTTTACAAATGAGCAAACTGAAACACAAGGAAATAAGGTCTTGCCCAAGAAGCCAACAGCACATTCAGCAACCACAGAGACTACAACGGCCAGTCCATATTTTTAGCTGCATTCCTCTTGGGAGTAAGCCAGAGAAAAGTATCAGCATCCATATTGCCATGAACTGCTTAGTGACAAAAGATGGCAATGAATCCTCCATTGCCAAAGTAATCCTAAATGGTATTCACAACATCCCTAATAATTTCCTTAATGAGCAACGTTCAAAGAGCATTTCCTTTCTTTAGAAAAGAAGCTTCATTGGAAGAAAATCTCAGCTAGTTTTAGGAGGGTAAGTCTCTTTCTTCCATAACCCTGGAGCTGCCCCGAGGTGTCTGTGCTCAGGATGATGGCAGCAGACCCAACAGTGTCCCTCTGATCTCCAGAGGTCCTGGTACTCATATAGACAGTACAAGAAAATGTGAGCCAAAACTCAGTCACACTGTAAAATGCGTCTTGTCTGTCTTCTTTTAAACACTAATTTTCTGTCCTTTTGGTCCTTTTAATTCTTCTATCTGCTATTTTTGTCAAAGACAAGATTTGTGCTCTTTATTTGATAGTCTTTTCAATTCCTCCAAAAGAAGAAAAAGAAGGAGAAAAAAAAAAAAAAAAGAGAGAGAGAAAGAAGCTGTAGAAAAATCAGTGCCAGTTACAAAGGACTACAGGAGTGATGCAGTGAAGATCTCTCTGCTGGAGAAGCTCTAGAAGGTGTCATACAGTACGGAAAGGAAGGGAGGTTTGGTCTGAGCTCTTTACGCCCAGGAAACTGTCTCCTCTACAATGACTACAGAACTAGACCTATTTTCCCATCTTTAACCCTGTGATACAAAGAAGCTTCCAGAAAGGAAATATTAATTCTTCTCTCATGAAGTACCAGGTACTTCTCAATTGTGTATAGAATCGGGACACTCAGTCACACACTTGTATTTTCATTTCAGACAATACCCCCTGGGTACAGTGCAGAACACTCCTTGTGGCCTGAACTTTTTTAAAAGAAAATGTACAGACAATTGCAGGAACAGAGTCCCTTGTGCATCCTGACTTGATTGTGATAGTAAATGTATGGACTTCATGCCCAGAAGGCAGCATCTGTGGCAGGCTGAGTTGAGGAGATGCTTGCTCAGATAAGAACAACTCCTTGCTGCTTCAGCCACTCCTAAGAAGACTTGTCCAAGGGCCAAGCTAAGCCCCAGGGGTGTAGGGACTCAGTACTGCCCTGACCTCACAACATCCCTAATAATTTCCTTAATGAGCAACGTTCAAAGAGCATTTCCTTTCTTTAGAAAAGAAGCTTCATTGGAAGAAAATCTCAGCTAGTTTTAGGAGGGTAAGTCTCTTTCTTCCATAACCCTGGAGCTGCCCCGAGGTGTCTGTGCTCAGGATGATGGCAGCAGACCCAACAGTGTCCCTCTGATCTCCAGAGGTCCTGGTACTCATATAGACAGTACAAGAAAATGTGAGCCAAAACTCAGTCACACTGTAAAATGCGTCTTGTCTGTCTTCTTTTAAACACTAATTTTCTGTCCTTTTGGTCCTTTTAATTCTTCTATCTGCTATTTTTGTCAAAGACAAGATTTGTGCTCTTTATTTGATAGTCTTTTCAATTCCTCCAGAAGAAGAAAAAGAAGGAAAAAAAAAGAGAGAGAGAGAAAGAAGCTGTAGAAAAATCAGTGCCAGTTACAAAGGACTACAGGAGTGATGCAGTGAAGATCTCTCTGCTGGAGAAGCTCTAGAAGGTGTCATACAGTACGGAAAGGAAGGGAGGTTTGGTCTGAGCTCTTTACGCCCAGGAAACTGTCTCCTCTACAATGACTACAGAACTAGACCTATTTTCCCATCTTTAACCCTGTGATACAAAGAAGCTTCCAGAAAGGAAATATTAATTCTTCTCTCATGAAGTACCAGGTACTTCTCAATTGTGTATAGAATCGGGACACTCAGTCACACACTTGTATTTTCATTTCAGACAATACCCCCTGGGTACAGTGCAGAACACTCCTTGTGGCCTGAACTTTTTTAAAAGAAAATGTACAGACAATTGCAGGAACAGGGTCCCTTGTGCATCCTGACTTGATTGTGATAGTAAATGTATGGACTTCATGCCCAGAAGGCAGCATCTGTGGCAGGCTGAGTTGAGGAGATGCTTGCTCAGATAAGAACAACTCCTTGCTGCTTCAGCCACTCCTAAGAAGACTTGTCCAAGGGCCAAGCTAAGCCCCAGGGGTGTAGGGACTCAGTACTGCCCTGACCTAGCACTCACAGCCCCAGATCTTGAAGTGCAATTAGCAGGAGGTCAGTGTTGAGCTGACCACATCCATGCAGGATTTGGTGCAGTTAGTCTGGGGGTGAAATGAGGTGCTAACTGTCCACAGGAGACACTGGCTGCATCTCCTGAGAGCACTGGCCTGTGAGCAGCACTGCAGCAGAGCAGCAGCACTGGCTGCAGAAGAACACACTTCACCTGGGGTGCCACAGTCTCCTGAAGGAACAGTGCATGCTGTGGTGCTGCTCCCCAAAATGAAGGTAGCAGAAGCAGCAGCAGCTGGAGAGACTGAGGAGGGGAAAGGGGATAAGAATTGCTGCTGCTGAAGCCACAGCTGCCTGCTCAACCTTCTGCTGCTGCTGCTTCCTGGCAGTTGAGGATAAGACCAGCTCTGTTTTCAGGATATAGATTAAAGTTTCAGTCACAGGTGATGCATCTTTCAGCTGCAAAAAAGCCTGGCTCTTTTTTTCAGTGAAGCAGAAACAAGAGAGCAGCCACTTTACTGTGCCTGCCAAGCTCATTGCTGCTTGGCTGGAATGCCCAACCTGGAGCAAACCAACTCTTTCATCTAAAGCCCATAAAGATGCTGACACCCACAAACATGCACACCAGGGATATTCACATGTGGACTCACAGAGTTGGCCTTTAGTAGATATTTTCTGTGGTTCTGACTGGTGCAAAGGCTCTTCTTTGAGCCCTCTTCAGCCACCTCCTGGCAGAGGGTAGGATTTCACAGAATCACTGCAAAACTTTAGATCTCCCAACAGCAGCAGCAAAAGAGGGTTCTGTGTCACTGAGGCCAATCCTCTGCAAGCACAAGCCACCTTATCATAACAACCCTTTCATCCACCCCTGAGGCTGTGTCTTCAAACCAGTTTGGTTTTAACTCTGCCCCTTTCTTGAGAGGACCAATTTAGTGCCTTATTCTTCTGATGGCTGGAAACCTTCTCAGAATTTCCAGCCCTAGCTTATCCATGACCCATTTATACCTATTTGTTCCTGTGCCAATACTGTTCTTGAGTTTAAATAGCTCTTCTCACTCGCCGGTGTTAACCCACCTCCCCTCTGTATTTATAGACAGCAATCACATCTCTCAAAGCCAAATAAAGCCTGTATTTGCTGCATTTCTCTGCAGCTTTTCCTATTTTAACAGACCTTGTCTGAGCTTTTGTGCCAAGACTGACTCTCTGTATTTCAGGTAGGGTCTCATCAGGCCCTGGCTCAGAGATGTTCACCCTGGACATCTGATGCGTCATAGGGTCACAAACTCCTTCTCCAGTCTCCCTTGAGGCACCCCAGAAAAGCTAACTTCACTTTCTTCTCCTCTATCATTTCCAAAAGATAAGCCTCATTTCACAGAAATAATGCATGGCATGACTCCCTTGGTGCCCAGCCTCACTTTTTGTGTGATTACATCCCTCTTCACACTTCATCTCCCCTGCTGCAGCCCTCATGACCATCCCAATTTTTAATAGAGTTTTCTGGAGCTCCACTATTGTGCTAATCGAATCTAATTTCATCTCAGCCACAAATGTCAAAGCTCCTTCTTTTGTGCCAGGAATATTAGAATTATAAATACAATCAACCTGCCCCACCAACCCTAAAGGGACTCTGCCAGGGGCAGCCACTGCACCCTAAACTTTTTCATATACATTACCTACTGTCCTTAAACCTCCAGACATTTTCTTCACAATTCCACTAGTCCTTGTTTTCTCCAGTTTGACTAATCTTTTCACTGTGTCAACTACTTTGTAGAAATCCAGAGAGATTAGATCTGCTGCACTGCATTTGCCAAGAAAACCTATTATCTTATCCAAATAAAATAATCAAATTCATCTGACACAATATACCTTTAGTAAAGCTGTATTGCATTCTTTCTTTCAAAAAGAAGTACTTTTTCCTTCTTAAAGTTTAGCATAACATTGAGATCCTTGACCAGCCTTTAGTGACATTGACCTTGTTTTTCTCTTAAACACTAAGCATAAATGGGTGATAGGAACAGTGCCCCATCCCAAGACAGGTTCCCTACATTTTGGCTCCAGCAAAGCCACAGCAGAATAGCAGCTAACCTCTATTATCTGGTTTTCTACTCCTTTCCTTTCCTTTCCTTTCCTTTCCTTTCCTTTCCTTTCCTTTCCTTTCCTTTCCTTTCCTTCTTGTTTGGAGTTCTTCTACATTTTTTTGCTTAAAAAGTGGTTTGAAATCATGTTTTTACAGTGTCAAAGTACAGAATCAGGGGCTTAGGAATCAAAAAAACCAAGTTCTAGAGAAATAATCTATCTCCATATGACCAGTGGAAACAAAATGCTGTATCTTTTCCCATGGCAATTAGGGAATCTGTTCCCTAAATTGGGCCAAAAAAATTACTGAGTGCATAGAAGCAGTGATTATAAATTTAAATGAAATAGAGAATATTACATGTATTTTCCTTGGGTTTGATCCAAAGGTTTCTAAATGGTGCAGCTAACAGGCTATTAGCTGTTAACAGCCTTCTGGCTTGGGATTTAATTCTTAAGCTTTTCTGTATCCTTTGGTCATTCATGGAAGAAGACTTGCATTTGGGGATCTGATAAGCTCCTGTGCACTAAATTTATGTTAGCAAGTTATTAATATTAACATCTTTTCTCTCCCTTGTTGTCCCTCCTCCCTTCATCCTACCCACAAAGGAATTCCTTTTTCTTTGGGCAGCCAGGACAACTTTTTGACTTTTCTCCCTCAAACCTTTGCTGCCCCTCCTTAATCTGGTGATGTTACTGTCCCTTAGGAGAGCCAGAGGTGATTGTATCCTACAATAAGCAGCACCAGCTTTTTGTAGATCTAGTCCATGAGTAAGCCCTCAAAAGACCATTAGCTCATGAGTGGTGCAGTTTAGCAGAGGGAGAAAAGCTGTGCCTTGTGCAGGTCACATCACATCTTTATGCTTCATTTTTCCTTTGCCGTGGATGATTGTCCTTTAACTGATATACTATTGAACCTGCTCCTCTGCTACACCTTTGTTCAGTACAGACCCTGGCCAGGGCTCTGCATCTCATCCCTGATTCTCATTTTTAGCTTCCATGCCAAGCTGTAGCAGCACCAAAGCCATTGCAGTAGCAACTGAGAGCACCAAGCCATGCTGCACAGGACTGCAATATGGCATTGTACTAACTCTTTATCCTACATGCAAACAACAAAGTTGATGAGTTAACGAATATTAAGAAAAATGAAAGCATTTCACTCCAGCTGTTTTAGGACTGTCTCAAACTGTGTGGAGAATTAATCTCCTATTCCTAGCATTAAAAAAATAATAATAATAATAAAAAATATTAAAGGTTAGTCACTGGAATTAGATTAGAAAGGAATCATTGAATCATAGAATGGTTAAGGTTGGAAGGGACCTTAAAGATCATCAGGTTCCAAAACATGATAATTATCAAAGACAGACCCTAAAAGAAGGGTCCATTTGAAAGTTCAGACCAACTTGAACTTAGTGGCAAAGAAAAGCCCACTTCATTTTCTCTGTTTCACAAAACAGTTTTATGAAACTAGTAAGGAAGTTTTAGCAAACATGATTATGCAGGAGAAAAAGCTCTTGTCATAATTAATCCCATTCAGAAATCAGGCACCAGCAAAGGGGGGAAGTTCCTTGTCACTGGTATTCCTGTCAACCCACTGAAAACAGGAGGGTTTCAGGAAAATTAGACTTCCTTTGTAAAACTATATTGCTTGGCAGTAACTGGACTCATACTTTCATTTAGGTGGTTCTCATGTCATATTCAAACATTATTAAGTGTTGTTATTAAACAGATAAAAGATGCTTAAAACAAAATCCCACTTCAGGATTTCAGTTTTTAAGAGTAAAATGTGTTTGTACTCCTAGAGTCAGGAATTACAGAAGACAGTAGTAATTACTCAGTAGAGAATGTACCTCATATATATCATACCATATCAGATCATATATAATCACAGAATCTTCATCATCCATTTCATGAAAAATGGCTGTATTAAAAATAAATGGCATGAAACTCCTTCACAATTTCTCACATATTTTATATGGGCCAAGGAATTTTCTGGTAGCTAGAATATCAAGAGGCTACCAAAATAAAACACAAGTACTTTGGGCAGTCTTTTTGTTCAGTGGTTGTACAGCTCTTGATGAAATGGAGCAGTCCATGAAAGAGGACACTGAAAGGACTGAGCTGTCCAATGTAATTAACACGTATGATTGATCTCTTTGCAAAAGAGACCAAAGAAAAGCAAATCTTCAGTTTTTGATCTCAGAACTGTGTTCCTCATTGTGGTGTGTGCAAGATACATTACTTGCTACCAGTCTAGTGACACTGGCTTCCCTAACTGCCTCCAGATCAGTGATCCTTCATGTTATTCCAGGTTCAGCACAACCAAATTCTGCCCATTTCCACCGGCACAGTAGGAGTAACTATATTGACTGCTGGGGAGCTGCACTAGTTACTGCATACAAGCATGAAAACCAAGTAAACAAAATACATCCTACTTGTGGTGGCTGTGGGTGGGAGGAGAGTGGATTAGAGGAGTGAGCCAAGGGTTAGAGATGTCGTGTGTGTCTGTGCATGTGTGTTTATGGAAGGCACATCAGGAGGATTTTGTCTTGAAGCACAGGAAGCTGAGGCCAAAATTTGTCCCCAGAGCCTGATTCTGGAACCTCCAGCTGGTCACACAGGAGCTGGGGCATTATTTGCAGAAGTAAAGACTTTCTGGGACTCTTTTTTCTGATTTTGTTCACTTGCCATTAAAATATAGATGGTTACTTAGGTCTAAAGCTCCAGCTGTGAGTCCCTGTAGTAGAAGGGTAGGATCTGTGCATTGTTGGACAAATCCTTGTGCAGTGCTTTTTGCTAAGGATATGGCCCCTCAACCTGGTAGGGATGAACTCTGCAGCTTGCAGTGCATCTTCTGTTCCTGTCTTAAAGTCCACTACTTAGACTCAAGGTTATTTCTAAGACTCTTAAAATAGAGCAAGTACAGACAAAAAAACCTTAAAGAATCTACTCAAAACTTTCCAGAGCAGAGAAAAGGTCAGATTATAGGTGTATTTATGGACAAGTTGTTCCTTTTTTTTCCCTTCTGTTTTTAAAATTACCTGAAGTGGAGAAATAATGAAATATTACTTCAGTAGGCATGACAAGTATTAAATAATTTACGACAGATGTAAACAAATAATGTTAGGTAATTAAAACCAGAGATAAATCACTGGCTAAATTCCTCTAGAGTCCTCTTCCCTTCAGCCTTTGATGATATGTTAGTATTTTTGCATATGTGTGATGGAAAAATGTATGAGAGGATGGAAAAAAGATATTTCATTTATCAATGAAAAAATGTGTGCTTATGCCAAAAGAGTATCCCTGTACCCTGTGTTAAAGGCAAGGCTTTATCATTCTGTCTTTATCCTCTTGGAAAGCATATGCTTGGTTTCCAAACACCAGTTTTTTTCCCTAAGTCATTTATCCATAAGCAAATCCTGTGCCCTCAGCTGCTGTGATGATGGGGAAGCGGTGGCAGTTTAGTGCAGCAGATGGAAGTTTTTCACAGTGGGGAAATAACTTTGTATGAAAACTCTGTATCTTTGGAGATATACATTTAAGAGCAAGTGTTGCCCCCAGTGGTATAAATCCTCCAAAATTCTACTTCAGTAAATGTAGTCAAATGCCTCTGCTCACTCCAGATTTACACAGGAAAACAGAGAAAATATTTTGAACCTCTGAAGTTTTTGATATTCACAACCATAAATCCTCTGGCAGTAGCTTTGGCAATAGCCATGCACCCTGCAGCAGTGTGCCCTGCAGGTGTGGGCTAGACCTGCTGAGCACCTGTTACAGACTACAGGTTGAAAAAATTAATAAGCAGTGTCCTGTGAGAAGTTTCTCCTGGCCCTGCCAGCACGTTTTCTCCAAGCAGGCTCGAACTCAGCCCAGGTAAAGTCCCTCCTGGTCCTCAGCAGCTGTGAAGCTGCCATCACAATCCTTCTTCACTCTCCATGCATGGCTGCAGCACCTATAGCATCCCACATAAGCATCCATGCCAATCATGGACACAAGAGCCAGGGACATCAAGACAGGGGACATCAAGACACAGCCAGGGGAAAATTAAAAAAAAAACCTCCTGAGCCTTTTCTGTCACCCTGTTCCCACACCCATGACCACCCTGAACCGTCCCAGAGGGTGCAGACCCCCAGCTCCACGCACAGCCCCACCAGCACACAGGATATCCTGGCCTTAGCATGGAGATGACCACTGCCTCCACAGCCTGAGGGTGGTGAGGGTGTTATTCCAGCCTTCCTGCACAGGTGTACCTCTGCACAGCACAGCTCCAAGGCAGCTGCTCGTGCCAGAGTGAGCATCATGAGATGTGCTGCTTGTCCTCAGTTTAAGAAAACAAGCCTATGGAGTCAGTGAAGTTGTGACAGCTCTGCTGAGACCTTGATGGCTCTGACATCTTGGACACATAGGAATAAAAGCCTTTCCTTCTGGGTGCCCTTCAGTCCAAAGAAGAAAAGTAAAATGGCTGTGAAGTGGCTGTAAAGACACTGCAAGGGAGGTTGTGCATTGAGAAGCAGACGCATGTGACCAGCAACATACAATGTAGAACTCACTGCACAACATGGAGGCTGGTTTGGCAATTTTAGGCTCTTACTGTCCTGAATTTAATGCTTATCAGCAAGACAGCAGTAAACATAACCTTCACAAGACTGAATTTCAGTTGTTTTCTTTCATTCCTCAGGCAAAGCTTGCAAAGCTCTTTATAAAGACAGAGGATTATTCTCAGTTTACAAATGGGGAAACTGAGGCACAATGCTACAGGATGGCCCCTCCACTGTGCATAACCTGATTTCCAGGTTATTTACCTTTCTGCTGCTGACGTGGCTTCATTGAGAACTCCCCTCACCAGGGCAGAGCAGAGTCCCTTTTTCTCCCCTTTACATGGGCTCTCCTCAATGTGTTCTTTCACACTTGGAGTGCAGAGCTTAGGATGCAGCACCAAATCATCAAAGAAACCCAAACAGGCACTTAACTGATGCAAAAAACCTTTCAAAAAGTGAGAGAACAGAAACAGAAGCACCAGCTTCATCAGAGTTGTGACTGTTCCACCAAAGCAAAGCAGCAGCTGAGCAAAGAATAAAAATGAAGAACAGATTAAAGGAGATACTTGAATCCCAAATAAAGGAGAGCACTGCATAGCAAGTGGGTTGAAGTGGGTGGAAAAAGACGAGGAAAGAATTCTCTAGCATTATCCTGCTAAAGTTGCTGGAGAACTAATATTAACATAGGAATAGGAAAGCATGGATAGAAAAAGCCATTGAGAGTTGGTGGAGAAACAGCCGGGCACTGTATGTAAAATCAGACAGCAGCTAAGTGACCAATTTGCTTTTTCCGAGAAAGGTGAATAGCAAAATGCATTATCCATCCCAAAGCAAGGAAATGACAGCAGCACTGGTTGGAGCAACACTTTGGGCAATTATGGAACAAGCAAGAAACAACCTCTGATCATGGCATTCCAGGAGAGGAATAAATGTGGAGAATTGCACACAGAGCTCAGACCAACATGGGCTGCAAATGTTTGAACAGTAATCCATGGCTTAACAAATGGGAAAGCAGCAGGCAGCAATTGCTGCTCAGCAGAACTGTACAGAGCAGGAAACCATCTCTGCCCAGTAGTTGCACACAAAATCAGGCTTTGAAAGCACTGGTACTGAGAGGCAAACTGAGGAGAGTAAAATCACTGAAGCATGAAATCCTGTTGGAATTACTCAATACTCGTGCTGGAGATTGGCCCCTGCAAAGAGGTGTGCATCCTCAGATACATATTTTACTGGCCTGTAAGCAGGAAACATTTGCTGGGCCCAGCAAGCAGCACTGTGTCAACAGCCTGTTTTGTTGGATTCTGTTTTGTTGCTGTTCGAACTTACAGTCAATCTTCAGTGATTTACTGAGGCGGACTGGGCACACCAGAAATCATTTAATTTCATCACCTCTGCCAAAAGAATTCAATAGTTTACGCTGCCCATCATTGTGAAGGATGCTCTTTGAGTCTGGATTTCCCCTCCAGGTTAATCACAAAAGGGTGCCTGACCCATATCTGAGCAGAAAACATACTGAAGTCAGTGAGTGGCCCCTATTTGCACCAGCAGAACCAATCTAAAGAAGAAAAAAGGTTTATTCTGACCTCTTTGCTGATAACTGTCTTGGGTTTGTCCCAATTCTGCTGCTCTTTAATACCACTGAGGACTAGACATTGTTGCAGTATGTGAAAGCTTTGATGCTTCTGAAAGTTAGCAGTGCTTTATAATGTATTTGCTCTAGGTAACTTCCCAACTGGTAAGTACTAATTAACTGGCACACCTAGAAGTGCAAGAAAACAGTCAGCTCTTGGAAGTGGAAAGGAAAGTGAAGGAAGAGTTAACCAGTCTCTGTTTTTGCCAGCAACTACACATACTCTGTTCCTCATCCACCTCCATGAAGTTTGAAATTTAGCAGATGTTTAGAGAAGAGAGAGCCTGATCTATCAGCCTCTGTACAAATGAAGGTTGAGTTAGTGAAAAAGAAGGCAGAATAATGTTTACAAGAGAAGAGCAAGAAGATTTCCAGCACCTGGGCAACTTAATGATGGCAGATGGCAAAAGCTGAAGGCAAAGAGAAGGAGCAATGTGCACCAGCAGATGTTGAACAAATGGGGAGTAGAAAGTCCTCCACTGGAACTACACAGGAAGAATTTAATACCAGCAGTTCTGTAAGAATAATGGTATGAATATGCAAAGAAGAGCCTGTGTTTTTAGTTCTCAGACAACTACCGTCAGAAGTGCCCGATGGATTGTCAGCCAAGGAGATTTTTCACAGCAAGAAGCAATCTATTTGCATCAAATACTCTCAGTCTGCAAAACAGCAACTTCTGGGTCATTTAACAACACTCCAGATGTAGTTATTTTCTCCCAGGCAAGTGGCTTGAAAAGAGCTATGCCAGAAAAAGACAGTCAGCATATAAAGGGAGACAAACAAGTGGTATGTGGAAATTATTAGCTAGTTGGTTTAATATAACTCAGTTAAATGAACAGATTTCCAGGACACTTGGGTGTCCTGTGATTCTCAGCACAAGAGAGACTGCAAGACTCTGGCCAAACACAGGGTTTCATTTTACCATCAATAAACAAGTGATTTCTGACTTTATGCTAAAGATAATAGTTTATGAGCAGTCACCCAGACCAGCCGGGCTGTGGGTTTCCGTGTGGCAGCAGGGCAGCATTGCATGCTGCAGCTGCAGAAGGCACAGATGCTGCCTGTTTTGACTGAGGAAAATGAAGAGAGACCAGCCAGAGCTGTATATAGGACTGATGCCAACCAGCTTTCTTGATAATTCTGTCACGATTATTGCCCATAGCCAAGATCACCACTAGGAATTCATCTTCTGCCACAAAGAACTCACCCTTTTTAGGTAATAGCTGCCATCAGCAGAACTGAGCTCTGAGTTCAGGCTCCACAAAGCTCAAGAGTATCTAGATGTGTATGATACAATTTGGCCTCTTTTGCAGCATCCTTCTTCTGGTTAAGTCTAATTTTCATTTACAGTGTAATTACACATACTTCACACAACCCATTACCTGCTGTGCACATCACGTCTGCAGCTCTGCCAGGGTAGCACTGCATTGACCACTGACATTCTGCAAAGAGACCCAACATGGGGGAACCACTGATGGATCATTCCTTTAATGCATGATTCACACCAAATATCTATGGATTAGAGACACTCCCTGCTGCTGTTTGAAAAAGACTCAGCAGGTGGGTAGAGAGAACGCTGTGTGATAGGTATGCAACTTCAAACCAAATTCATGCTGGTTTAGAGAATTTGTCACCAAAGAAGAAAAGGTTTTCATGTGTGTAACCTGCAGCTTTAATTATATTATGTACTTCCCTGTGCAATTAGAAGTGTGTATTTGTAAGAGATAGTTATGCTTTCTAGTTATGTATTTATCAAATTCTCATTATAATTAGGATGACTCATAATGAAATTATACATTAGTTGCTCCATTCATTATATTGTTTGACTTACAGTCAGCACACAAACTACAAATCTTCCGAGTTCTTCCTCTCCTTCATCCTCCTTCCATGTTTCCTAAGCAAATATTCATCAGAAACAGACAGGCAGTTAAAATTGTTGCAACTTCTTAGCAAGTGATGAGTTTCATTCAAAGAGGGGCTACTGCTGCAGAGCTGGGCAGCAATCTCACTCTCTTAGAAGCCAACAGAATTTAGCTGATGGAGGGCAAAGTGAGAGCACATATGAGCCATTTGTTCCCCAGGGTATTCCTTCTTTGCAACATTCATACAGTCCAGGAAGTCAGAAGATTGCTATACCTGATCAGATCAGTGCCCCATCCCTCTCTGTGTCTTCTTTCCAGCAAAGAGCAGATTGGTGCATCAGAAAAACACAACAGCAGCAGAGCTGTGGCACAAGTAGGGAATATGCCTGAGTCCCATCACTGGTGGCAGCTGCTGTTGCTGCTCTGTGATTAGAAAAGGCCTGAGTAAAAGGGAGGTATCCCAAAATATCTCCCTAAGACTGAACCATTTTGAACTAATCAGCCCTAGCCCTACACCTTACACCTGGAACTGTTTACACCCCTTTCAGTTGTGATCCAATGAAAATACATCCAACAGGTAGTTATCACCTGTTGACCACCAAGTCTAGGTGACTTCGTCTTACTACAAAGGATTGAAGCCTTTGGGATCACTGTGACAGGGAGGTCCATAGGTAATTTATTCACTGCATAAAGGAAGGGGGAGCTGGGATAGTAATCCAGTTTTTATGAGCTGCCTTGTATTCAGCTTTGGGGAACTGTGGATGTGGGTGGCAAGGATCACCTGCTGCAACTTGTCATTAAACACTGTTTTGTCCAATGCAGTCTTGAAATTTCTCAAAAGATCATTCACAAATTCAGCACCCCTGGACCTGTGTATCTCCAATAGGAATCTCTCTAACATCTCTTGAACTGCTGTGTCATCCCACTTACAAATGAATTGCACAGTGAACCCCCTAGTAAGACAGAAATATATTGGTCAGGACAAGGAGAACTTTTCTTTTTTCCTTTTTTTTTTCTGCCTTAAGGTGAATGTAGTGCTTATGAAAAATGCTAGATAAGTGGCAGTGAAAAAAATTCTTTCAATTATTCACAAAGCAGGCATTGTTCTGGCAGCCATACTTGCATTCAGCATGTAAAATGGTCCACCCTGAGATTCGTGCCTACAAAATTCAAGGTCCTCTTTGCTCCCACAAAATTTGGGAGAAGCTTAAGGTGCTAATAATGCCCTACTGCAAACTGAGAAAAAAAAACAAAACGGAGCCCTGATACCTGCCCTCCAACACACTGACTGTGTGAGGTGCAGGGGGTGAAAAGGGGAAGGGAGGATGTCCAAGAGAGACAGTAAGCACAAGCACAAGTAAGCACAGAGTGCCAAGGCAGCCCTGTTAGCAGCAGTGTTGATTTGGGGGCAAAAGTCATGCTTGTGGTAGCCCCAGATGTCCCCATCAGCATCTATGGCTTGCTTGCAGCAGCAACAAGCTTGTCTTCACTCAGTGGTTTCCATCAAGGCCAATTCAGAAGGAGGAGGGTCCTGTAGCCCACACAAGCACACATGCTGACATGCTGTTTGCTAAAGCCCTTGGCAGCATGCACATCTGGTGTGTTGGTGGAAGGAAGTGAAGAGGCAAAAAGAGGGGTTTAAATTGGCCACTTTCCTCTGAGGAACAAGGCAGAATTCAGCAGCTGGCTCAGCACAGACCAGCAGCCTCTTGCCCAACAAGGGCAACTTCCAAATAGTCTATCACAGTCACCACTGCAAAGGACAGACAGAAATCCAAACCAAAGGAGAGGCTCACTCCTTAAGCAGCCCTCAGGTCCCAATTGAAAAACCTAAGGTGCACTGGCCATTCCCACAGTGCAGGCAGCCACTGGATTTGCACCCTGATCCGCTCTACTCCTTAATCCCTTTACATGCCGTTCATTTTTGACATGTCTCCATGTGTGATATTTTCATATGAAGCCAAGGGCTGTGACCTGAGTGGTACTAAAAAATCAGGCAGGTGCTGAACAAGCAGCAAAAGTGCTAACTCCCTGCTTGCTCAAACCCAGCCTGCCAGGTTGCCTCTCCAGTCCTTCAGCCCCTGTGCCATTGCTGCTGGCAGTCACATCTGTTCTGGTGGCTTTTCCATTTGTCCACTAGGGACCACACTGAGATCAGCAACACCGAATTGACAGCAGATTTTAACAAGCTTTGATCCATCTCTACCCGGGCTGGTTAATAATGGACAACCAAGAAGGAAAAGGCTCCAAGACCTCAGCAGAGCACTAATGTTTCTGACCTGCAATCTAAGGATGCACATGTTTTTTACTGCAAACAGCAGGCTGCAATACTGAATTTGCAGTTGCTGCAGTTCCTCAAAACAGCATCCTCTCAGCACCCCTTTTCCACGCATCCCAGACTCTGCAAATGCCACTCGTGGCTCACGTTTCTCCTGCTCATTCTTCTGGGTGCTGTCAACTTGCAGCTTCAGATTGCAGGACCCTGCAAGCTGTGTTTTGCCTTTTGGGGAGCACAGCATTTCTCTGTGACGCTGTAAATCCAAACCGCGGCACAGTCCATCCACCCCCACCCCCTCATCTGCTTTGTGCCACATCTGCCTGACAGAGTTTGCTGAACTTTCAGCTTCCAATCACCACTTCCACCAAGTCCTGCTCTGGGGGCGGATGCTGCCGCCTGCGTTTTGCCGCTCACATCAGTCGGGAGAGCCACGGCTCCTTCCTTCCATTCCTGGGAGGGATTTTCTCCTCAGTTTGAAAACAATGTGTGAAACCCTGCTCTGCAGAAACAGTAGCCTCAGTAAGTTTAAGGATGACTGAAGCTATTCCTTCTCCCGGGGAGGTTTAAAAGCTACGGAGGGATGAATGGGGCGAGAGCTATCGCTGCGTTTCCAGCAGCCACCCTGTGACTGCACGGAATGAAAGCAGGACCAGCATGTCTAGCCCAGGTTCATAAACCCTGCTGAGTGCCTGCCTTAAAAGAGCCACGAAACAGCCTTAAATCAGCTTGAGAGAACTAATTTCAAGCATGGCTGTCTAGTGTGCCTGTCATTCCTATTGTCCTTCTAAACTATCTCAGACATTTTGAGCGGGGAGCACTAAGCTATGAGTTAGCAGGGGTTGTGACATTAATGGTCCAAAAGGGTTGAAGCACCAGGAGGGAACGATGACAGTGCTGAACAACTGGTGGCAGTTTGGAGGATTCCGCTGGATCTCTGTTTGTTGATAATTAGGCTTCGCCTCGGAGGAAGATGTGACCACTATCGGAGGTAGGATTTGCATGGGAAACAAAAGGGAGCTGTTGCTGGTGGGTGCCCATTGTCTGTGCTTCCCTCCCTGGCTCTGCCAGGTGCGTTCGGCAGCGGGAGGCAGCGGTGGGGAGGGGGTGATGGGATGGGGATGGGATGGGGGGAGGGAGAACCAGGGGTGGAAATACTGTTGATAGTCCTGCGTTTTGTGGCAGAAATGCCTCGAGGACAAACCGGCTCCAATCTCGCCGCCTGCTGAGTGTGCGTTCCACGTTGTTCTTCCCGCGGAGTAAAAGACATAGAGGTCATGCAGAAAACACTTCACTCCTTCCCTACCGAGCCAGCCGGGCTGTCCCTGAGCTGGGAGAAGGGAGAGGGGAAGCTGTCCTGGAATAAAAGGGGAAGAGGAAAGCTGTGGAGCCTGTAAGATGAGGGAAACATGCTCTTAAATGTGTAAAATGTGGCTGGAGTGGCAGCGGTGGGACATTTAAAAAGGGGGGAAAGGAGCCAAGTTGGTGGGCGGGAGGGATTTTCTGGGTGAGGAACTCCTTAGGTTATAACCTATTGCAAAAAAATGGCATGATGTGCCCATCCATTTTGCATCATCAAAGCTTCCTCTGCACTGTTGGCTTTGTTCAGCTGGACAAGAATTGTAGTTTGAGACAGAAAAAGGTCTGATTTCCTGCCGTGCCGCTGGCAGCCCCAGCCACCCTCCCTCCGAGGAGCAGCCTTGTGGGGAGGATGTAAACAGTGCTCAGCTGGGTGCTGAAAGGCTTGGGAGTGAGGGCTGAGCGGGGGAAGGAACACTCAGGAATGTAACAGGAAACCTTCCTTTTGACAAAGCTTGGTTCTCCCCAGCCAGAAGTCCAGGAGGTGATATGCAAAGTTAGAAGCCTTATGTACTCTGTCATGATGTGCCTGTTCGGGGTTACTGGACAAGAAAATGTCTGAACATCAGAGTTGGGTCTGCAGGGCAGAACAGGGCAGAGAGGTTAGCGTGGAGTCCTGGCCAGCAAGTCTGCATTTTTGTCATTGCATTTCACCCTCACCAGGAGAAGTAGCAGGAGCTGAACGAATGAAAATCTTCTGTCCATGCATATCCCGAAGCCTTATCATTCGGTGTGTTTGGTCTGAGTGGGATGTTCCCTGTGTTGATGAATTGTTTCGAGTCGTGCATTAAAGTTTCATCTCCAAACAACAGAGACTTCACAGTGAGTGGTACATAGTAACAATAAAATGTTCTGCTTGCGGAAATGCTTCTCACTGGAGCCATTAAAAAATGCACTTAAAGGAGGTGAGAGTTGTATCTCGCAGTAAGAGGTACGGTGTGGCTTGCTGTGCTAAATTTTAAAATTAAGGTGATGATACCCTTTTAAATCTGCTTTAATGTAGGTGTCATTAGGCATACTTTCCAATACTGTTGCCAAGAGCTCACAACTTCCTCCTAACTCTGCTGGACTGACTGATTTCATAAAATCTTAATTAGGAAAAATAATAATAATAATAATAAAATCCTATATAGCAGGGACTTACCAAGTAATCTGAACTTACTCATCCTAACTAATGCTCCCTTTAAGGAGAATTTCAGTGTATTATGCTGCCTTGGCAATGCATCATGCTGTCATTTGTTTAATAACAAAACACTGATGACAATATAACAACAAAAGTGCTAAACGTATTTGGTCAAAGTAAATACGAATTGTGCCAAAGAGAGAAACATTGGAGCAGGAATGGCAAGAATTCCTTTTAAAAAATGTAACAGAAGTATTTTGCATTTGATCCAAGACACAACTTTTCAGTCAAGTGCATTACTTTGCATTGCAAATTGGGGGGAAAAAAAAACCTTTTTGATCTGTGTCATAAACACAACTTGGTGTACAATGATAACAGTGAAAACTTTCTTCCAAAGAAATTGTTTCTGGCAGTTTGCAGTACAGATCAAAGAGATATTATGCACAGATATTAAATCTGTGTCAGAAATGAGCAATGCCTGTGGAAAACAAGCACATATGTTTTTCTCCTCCATCTCACTTTTGTCCAGAGGCTCAGACAATTTTGCTGTGTTTTCCTTCAAGTGCCTTTCTGAGGGAAGTGGCTGAAGGGGTAAAACCACATGGAGGTGGGAGACTGTTCAACCTGTGTCCAGATACAGACTTCTCAGGGGACTTGGGCAAGTCCCCCTCCCCTTTGCAAAAGGGGCAGGTTAATAGCCCTGCCTGGCAAACGAGGATAATGTACTAATGAGGCAGTGAAAATACAAATGATGGTGCTCAGGGAATGAGGTTGAATGTTGAGCTCCAGATAAGGCAAAACACAAAGCAAAATTTTATAGCAGGAGCAGGTTAATATTTTGGTCATTTTCAACAGCAAAATAAGACATAAGACTAAATCTGCTTTCAAAACTATTCCAGACAAATTTGCCACTTCCGCAAACTTCTGCTAGCACCAAATATTCATTTTTCTGAGAGCCTGTCTCTCAGCATTCCATTTGCTCCATCTATTTAGAGCAAATAACGAAGCAAACCATCAGGTTTCTTCACCGTGCTGAGAAACAATATTCCCATTTTCTTCAGCAGCTCAATGAGTACCTTTTGCTATGAATTTCACTTGCCCTTCTGCTTATGAATTGTCTATGGAGCTCATGCAATTTTCCAATTTATTTCTTTGCTATGATTTGGGAATGTCTTCAGTGAGTAACTCTTGGCTTACAGATCTTTTGGGAACGGCAAATGTTTGCAAATTCATACTGTGTTGCTTAGTTTAGTCGTGTGGTGTTCCTTGATTAGATGATTTGTACAGCTAACTCACAAAGAGTGAATTGCAAATTTCACAACCAAGTATCCTGTTTCATATTGGATTTCCATCACTGTCTGAGCAGTCAGATTTAAAATTCATGTCTTGCAAGTAGTCATACGAGCGACACATAAGCACTGAAGTGCTCCCACCAGACAGATGTGAGAGCTGGGTTAAACAGCTTTCAGTCCCATTTGAATATTCATGAAAAGTGTTTGAATTCTTGCAGCTCAGTTAAAATGAATAGTCAGCATCATCCATCACACACTGCATGGGCCATTCTCTCTCAGTGTTTACCATGTGCCCACATTCTCCCTCACTCTCCTGTATAAGTCCACAATGCCTGTGGAAACTGTTTGTGTGGCCAAAATAAAAGGAAAAAAAAGACCATCGTGGAAATTTCTTAATTTTCCACATTGTAGCTTCACCTGTTGTTCCTGTCTGGCATGTTGTGTGACATGAAGAGAGCCAACAGGGAGGACAGCAAGAGAGCATCAGCAGTGGTGCAGTGAGTGCATGCAAGAAAACATTGAAAGAGGGTTAAAATAAGGGTGACCACTGGCAGAGCGGGGATCAGCCTCACAGAGTACGTACCTTAGGAGATAAGGATTCACACAGCATGAACACAGAAATACATCAGTAGAATTTTTAACAACTAATCCAGTAAATGCACAAGCTAACCCTTTGCATCACTTCACTGGACAACAGCTCCTTGAAATCTGTGCCAGCCTGTCTTGCCTGCTGA
>NW_009951958.1:639704-642914 GCF_000747805.2 Chaetura pelagica
CCCTTGGCACTGAGCTGCACCACAGCTCCCCATCACAGGGAACTGGTAGATCCAAAAGCAATGGGCAAGGTGTCCTTCAGAGGAAAGAAGAAAAATGCCAAACCAGGTGTAGATGTTAAGTGTCTCCAAAACACAGGGGGTTACAGCTAGATCTCCAGACTACAGACACAAGGGGTATGAGCAGCCAGGACCTGTGCCTCAACCCTCCCCAGGTACCCAGCCACTGTGTCTGAACTCAGTGTTCCTTCTGCTGCGTGTGCCACTGCATTATCCTAAACCAACCAAGCCAGAAGGGCTTTGAAGACCAGAGGAGACAAAAGAGCATTTGTACTAGTTCCCCGCTCTCCTTTCAGTGGATCAGGAATCAGAGTGGGACTGAAGTTTCTGATCAAGCCCAAAGTGGTCCAAGGTCACTGTCCTGGCAGGAGCCCTCTGGGTGGCACTGTCCTTGGGTGCCTACTGAGGTGTGGTACCAGAGAAGGGAGAAGGTAACACAGAGTTGTTGCAGAAAACACTCTATATGTTTTACTTATAGGTAAGCTATTTTCACCTTAGCAGGGTAGTACTCCTTCCTGACAACCATTAGTTATTTGGAAGTTAAATAGGCTTTATAAACATCAGGCTCCTCAGTCAATATTCAGTGTTTCAGAGCCATAACTTGAAGTAAGTCAAACTAGGAATGGTGAGAAGACCAGGATTATGGTCCCTTTAGGACACACTCCTTACCACTTCTCATTAATATCTGTTACTTAAAGCATCACAACCCATGGTTCAGTCAAAGTCAGGGGAAACAAAGAAATACAGACTCCTTCTGGAGACTTGTGTCTAAGCTTGTCCCAGGTTCTTCCGGCCCTCTGGGGAGCCAATTCAGCTCACAAACCTCTACAAAACTGTGCTTTAGTTTTGTCTAGCTGAGGAAACCAAGTTGGGAACCAACAAGCTCCAGAGCTGGTGCAAGAAAAGCAGGAGGTCATAGCTAGGAGTGAGGTATGGGGAGCAAGGAGCAGTTGCAACCCTGGCACTAAATCCCTCTGTTCTAATGAGCCAGTGAGGACGCTGCAGAAACAGGCTCCAGGTAACCACATCTTGACCACAGCAAAATCTTGCAGACTCTGAGAGTTACAAAAGACATGAAGGGCAAAAAAGGCAAATAGCTTGTCTGTGTTCTTTGGTCTTCAATCCTCAGGGCCCATCTGGCTGCTGATGAGCAGTTTTTAAGATTATATGTTGATTTTCAGAGCTGCTGTTGTGATAATTGATTCAGCTGTGAAAAATCGTCCTTGCAGTGTAGCTGTAAGGAAGACTGTTGTGATTTGGTGAAGTTTACTGATCCAAGAAATAAGTAAGCATTTGACAAAGAAAGCCTGAGTGGAAAACATCAATGCAACTAGGATATCTTTCAATTCCTTCAACAAAGCATATATACTTCAAAGTATAGGGAGCAATAATCCAAGCAGGGAACAAACAAAGTTCATTTGTAACCACAGCATTTTATTAACTGGAGGATCTTCTCATGAAAAGTCCCTTGACTTTTCAAAACCTGTGTTAATGATGCATCACAGGGTATAGTATAAACTCCTGACAAATTCTCCCTCTTCATTTGCTTGCATGTAAGAGGTCAATCTTGCTGCCACTCTGCTCTTTGAAAGCTCTGCTGCTCTCCTAATTATTAATTGCATGAAACACTTATTCCCCCATCTTGCAAAAAGCATCACAGGACATATTGTCTGGTTGTGAAATATCCCTAGAAGTCCACAGAATTTATTTATTTTTTTAAGTTTAATTAAGATGATCCAATAACATGCATGCAGCTGATCTGGAAAGATTTTGTCACAGGTAAACAAGCTTTGAAAAAAAATTGCTTTAATCTCTTTTTGCTTTCAGTTTTAGTCATATTTTAAGTGGATTAGTATAATCTTTCCTCGTCCAAACTCCACAGCCACTCTATTCCATTCGTTGTTCTGATTTTACAAAAAGAAAATGACTGAAAGTAATTAATTAAAAATCTCTTCAGAGATGTGGATGTGGATGAGCTTATCACTAAGAACTCATAAAATAACTCAGCATTTTAAAACAACTTAATCGGGTGCATTAAGCATGAACAGGATGTCTTTGTTAGGTGTGCCTGCCATTAGAGGATTCCCTAGATGAATATGCTTGTCGTGTGGAAATACCTGCAATAACTCAGCTCAATCAGGGAGAATCCCCTTTTAAACAAGGTTTGAGTTTCCAGGGAGGTTCCTTTTTTCTTTTTCCCTGTGTGATGAAGTTGATTGATTTCAAGCGAGGAACCTTTCCCTGGTGGGACCTGGACTGTTAAAAGCCATCACAGAGCTTGGAAAATTCTGTCCTAACACCAAAGACTAAGCTTCAGCTCCTAAGTCATTAGAGATGAAGGAAAAATCCCAGTAATTGACAACAGAAGTTTTCTGATATTTTGCCATTATTTACTGCACACACATGCACTCACAGGGGGGACAGTATTAACACAAACTCTATTGACATGGGGGAATTCATGTTCAGCAAGAAGACTTAAGTATGTTCACACTAAAACTTTGGACAACAGTATTCCTAAACTCCTAAAGTTGATCAAAAAGGCAAATCCCCATTATATACAGTCTCCTTGATTTCTTATGAACCAAAGAAAAACTAGATTTTCTTGAATCCAGGTGACAGAGAAGGAAATCAGGACTCTAGATCTCAAAGCTATCCCCTTCCTTCTTAATACTTTGTCACATCTGTGCTGTGAATGCAAATAAGCCCTGGCATCCAGCACAAGGTGCAGAGGTTCTCCTGGCAAAGCAGGAAGAAGTTTCCTCTGCAGAAGTGTTTCTGCTCTGTGCTGAGTGTTCATCTATGGAGTCAATGCAGCAGCCCTGCTTGTCTGCCAACACTCACTTCCCATGCAATTTAATTATACCTAGGAGATTCCTAGAAGATTTAATGTATTCCACCTCATCTTTGAGGAGGGGATCTTGAACAAAGGGATTTCTCCAGCCCTCCTTTTTTCTAAGTTTAGTTATACACTCTTCAACCTCCATGAAAACATGCTGTTTGTCTACTCTTTCCACTCTGGCTGCTCTACCCACTATCCATTCTCCTGTCTCTATTTTAAAAGGCTCACACACCACAGTCTGCTGGTCACTAGCCAGATATCCAGATGGTGCTTATGTACCACATTGATAGGTACCTTAGAAATAACAGGGAAAG
>NW_009951958.1:642980-651149 GCF_000747805.2 Chaetura pelagica
TCACTGGCAGACTTCAGATGCTCTTTTTGATAAATTGCAATTGTAGATCTAATTAGCTGGTTCTCTCCTTTGGAGAAGGTGGGGAAGTAACAATTGCAGACCCACAGAGCAAACACAGGAGGAGAAGTCTCTTGCTGTCAGGTTTTAGCTTCCCATGCAGAAGAGTGTCAAGTGGATGGTCTGCCTGTCCCTCCCTCTTCTTTGAAAGATGCAAGGTTTTTGTCTGGGTTTGAAGGTTTCTCTCTGTGCCCAGCCCTGTCCTGCCTCAGCACCACTGCACTGTGTCAGCTGCTTTTGCAGAGACAACTGGTTTCTAGAATGAAGAGCAAACACTGCTCACCTTAATTGTGTGAGTACCCCTCTGGCAATAATCAAGCTAATTGCCTCAGTAAGGCCAGCAGGATTTGGCTATAAACCAACCACCAAAATTATTTAAGCATAAGTGCATTAGATCCTTAACAACTCCAAGACTCACTTGTTACACATTATTTACATCTCACTAAGAAATGTTGTTTCTTTTCTCTCTTCCACTTGTCAAGGAGAAAGGTAGAAAGGATGAGGTGTGAGGAGCATCTGTGTGAGCATAGGGCTGAGCCCACCCTGAAGACAGTGGCAAGGAAGATGGCTCTCCCTCCCATTTGATGGAACAGTCTGAGCAGTCTCTTAGGAACCCCAGGTTGCATCTTCTCTGGGGATCCCACCAGCTCATGTCCTTCTGGGGGATGGCACCAAACTCTTAAGGCATCTGCCAAGAAGAGATCGATTGCCTAAACTTGCTGTGGCCATGTTTGCCTCAGAACTTAAAGCAAGAGATAACATGTCCTTTAAAATATTTAGCTGGGTCAATAAAACTGATATAAGAAGTCTCTTTTTGGAGCTTTTCCTAAGCAGCCTCAGCCCATTGCCTCTGCTCTTACAAAATTCTCTACACGTCTCTAATAATTTCCACTGTCAATCTCTAGTCTCTTTTTATATCCACTAAAGAGTTTATGAGTTAGGATGAGAAGAAATGAAAAAAGATTCTAAAGATAGAGCATGCAATTGATTTATGTTAATGGTATTGTAATAATATTTTCAGTGTTTGATTTCTTTTTCATTCTGTACACAGCTAAAATGTTGATTAGTTTTCTATTCCTCTCTCATTTATTGAACAGCCACTTACATTGGGCTCCTCAAATTTATTCTCAGGTCTGTCTCCACAGTGGTTAAAACATAATTAATTTTAAATCCACCAACACATGAGAAGCTGAGACAATTCTTCCCAATCAATCTTACTAGAATTCATCAATGAGTTTCACCAGCTGTCATGCTGCTCATAGATTTGTCATCGTAAAGCTCCTCTGATTCACTAGATTGACACATTTAACAACTGTTAATACTAAAAAAACCCCAACCCAATCCTGTAATTTCTCTTGAATCACACCATAAGCCTTAGAAGCCCCCCTAGATGTGCATGAATAAATATCATAGTCACCTGTGACAGCATCCTTCATGATTTTTGCATTTCTTTACATTGACAACTTTCATCACTTACACATAGGTCAGAGACATAACAAAGCTAAGTGTGCCCAGGTGTGTTAGGAGTTTATAAAGGCAATCAGAAAGTAAAGGTTACTGCTTAATTTTGCCTTCTTAATATATTCTGCCTTGAAAACTACATTAGATATCAAATTGCCTTACCTTAAAGGCATCAGCAAATGAGCAATGTCCCTCAGTGATGGTGGGGAAAAAAACCCTGTTTTTCTGATTGAGTTCAATAACCCAACAGAAGAGATTATATAGCACAGTGTCCATGAGAGCCAGACACCTTTTTTAGTCCAGTTTGTCAACTGAAGATTAACAAACTGGTTTGGACAAAACACAGCCTAGGTCTTGTCTCAAGTTTGATACAAAATTGAATACAAGAATTTCATCAAGAGCATGACAAAGACACTTGCCTTTCTTCTGATCATTTTGAGGTGGCTGTGCAGTGCCCTGTGTTGGCTGGTGGGACTCAGAAGTACAGTATCACAAATTTGGGAACTGCTGAAATCTGGACCATCACCTGTGACAACACTTTTATCTTCAGAGTTGCCAAAATTAAGGGCTAGATTTTCAAGGCAGCCTGGCATCAAAAGTGCCTTCAGACTTCCCTGGGAAGCAGAGAACTGCAAGCCTGATCATTGATCTTTCATTTTCAGCTTGCCCCAATAAAGCCACCAGCACTCATCACACCTTTCCTACAGGTTAGAAAAAAGGCGTAATGTGGGCAAGTGGTTTTATGTTAAGGGATTTTCAAGGTCATAAACTTGTTTTGTAACAGTGTCACCTAATACCAAAGGTCTGTGCTTTGTGGTGAAGCACTTGCTCTGTTAGCTGCTTTAAGCAGAGGTGTAGGAGCAAGTCCCTGGCCTGAGATCTGAACAAGTGTGTGTGCTCAGCTCCTGAGCCTGTGTAGCACTCTTGGTGGACCTTCATGTGTGATACAGAATGCAAGAGAGTTACTGAAGTAACAAGCATCATTTTATCTAATTAGCGTATTTATTACTGATGTATGTGACAGAGTAAAGAAGAAAGCCTCGGGTTGTGTCAGGTGGAAGACAAACACAGAGCCATCGTGATCAGTTAAATGCATTTAGACATCACACATGAAGGCAACACTTGCAGGAGGTGTTGAGCAACCTCAGTAGAGGATTGCCTGAGCACTGGGAGCAGAGGCAGCACCCCATTCCTCCCACCCTGTGAATGGCCAGTGAGCTTTGGAGAAGTATATGAAGAGGTGCCAGGGAGGGTCCTGCACAGGGGGGAAACCTGCTGGGAGATGATGCTCAGCAGGGCTGGATCCTGTGAGCTTCACATGCAATGGCTAGTCCCCAGGCTGGATTTCAGCAGGCCTGAAGTTCCTGCCACAGCCAGAGCCCTTCCACAGCCTTACCCAGGCACTTCTCACTCTGTTTCTTGCCCCCCTGAGCAGGACTGGAAATCAGCTGCAGCATGACACATCTGAGTATAACTTTCTCAGGAGAAATTAAACCCCAAGTGTTTGCACATTTGCTGCATACGTCTTGCACCTAGGGGTATGTTTCTGCAGTGTTTCACAGGGGCAGGGCAGCAATCAGCTAGCCATCTTTGGGATACTGTTGGCAATATCCTGATGGCCACTCCATGTTCCTTGAACACAGAGACACACACTGTGCTGAACCAGCCACATGCAACAAAAGAAACTCCACCAGCTCCCCATAACACAGTAAATACTGCTCTGGGACTGCTATGGGAGCAGTCTCTTCCAGGCACCTTTGCTCTCAAGGGCTGTTGACCATCCTACAGTCAAGTGTTGACCCAGGGCCAGGTGTAGCCCAGCAGTGTGGTAAGCAACAAGCCAAGGTTGTGCCTTGTACAGGGAAGGTTACTCAGACCCAGGAAACACACACACATTCTTGCTGGCTGCTTCACTTTCGGGGGGGGCCTCATTCCTATTTCTAAACTGTTTGATGTGAGCAGCAGAGAGAGGGGAAAGACTGGGACAGTAGAAGCTACAAATGAATTGCTGTATTGCAGGTATTGAATGTTTATTTTGCAGCTGAGGCTGGATGGGTGATAAGTAATAACGTGGGGCAGGGAGAGGCAGAGCAGTAGTGGTCTGGCCAGGGAAGTGAAAGAGTGGTATTTAGAGACCACAATGTTTTCTAGCTCTTTCTCTCTGGCTATGTTTTTTTCGTGGGTTGTTATATGTGTATTTACAGTATCATGGGTACCAGACCATCAGCTCTCCTTTCAAAGAGCTGGTTGCCTGCCATTAAATTGCACTGTATAATATCATAAATCTAGAAGAACAACATTTTCATTCATGAGTTTTCGTAGTAATTAGAGAAAGAAATCTTCACTCTTTAGCAGTAGCTGCCTTTCAGATTGTCAGGCAAGAATTTCCCAGGATCTTTTTTTTTTTTTCCTTCCATTCCTTCTTATGTGTTATTTTATATGTTATACTTCTGGCTTTCACATGCACACAACTAGGAAACATTGCTTATCCAGAGTTCCTTTTCCTCTCTAACTCATCTTTTTCATATATAACTTGTTTTATTTCCAGACATGAAAAAATGCAGTTATAAATTACATCTGACAGCATTTCCCTAGCTCCTGAGATTACAGATGTGTCTTGCTCTGTGTCTTCTTTGTGAATAGGACAGAACATGTGTTGCAAAAGAAGCATTTTATCATAAATTAACCCTGATTTCTTCATTCAGATTCTAGTGATATGGTGAAATTACTTCACCTTCTGCTAAGTCCTGATGGTCTTTACTATCCATCCCTCACAAATGAAAAAATCTAACAAACAGGCTATTACCCATGAAAACTAGGTTTTTAACATCAGAAAATGAAATATAAAAACAAATGCTGAAACCAATAAAATTCAGAAAATGCAAAGCTGCAGCTGTCATCCTTCTCATCAAGAGTGGCAACAGCAAAAACTGAAAACCCTCAAGTTCAATGTTCCATGTTTGTATAGTGCCAAGTACTCACTGTATCAGCCCACAGAAGAGCTGATCCCTCAGTGGAGAGTTAGGGTTTTGACTGAAAATGTGTGAGACAAGGGCTGGTATGTTCTTATTTGAAAGTAGATGAGCAAAGGCACTGACAAAATGTGTATTGCCCAAAACCAGAGAGAAAGTCTAAAATAAAGTTAGCAGTCAGTCTCTCAATTCCCACCACAATGACTAAACCCCAATTGATTTCCCCTACTCCTGCATTCATGGAATCATGCCTATTTTTGCCTTATCACCCTGGGTCAATGCTCCTGGTGAGAGCTGCCTCCTCAGTAAGGCAAAGGTTCAGCCTAGACACAGCCCTGTCTTCAAATGCAGCCAGCAACAGTCTTCAGAGGAAGAGACAAGAAATTCCTTAATTGGTAAATGCAGGATAATCTATGCCAATGAAGGTCTTATCCTGACAGAGATTAACTTTAAGCCTTGAAGCTTGAATTTTTATGGCCGTTCCAAAAATCTAATTTATTAGTGCTAAATATTATTACTCAAAGCTTTCACATTACCCATAGACATGTCCAGTCCATCTCAGGATTTGCACTCCCACATCGAACCACTCAGTTACCTATTCAATTAACACAATTTTTTGTGATGGACCTTAGAGGATGAGACCCACAGGCTTGTCAGTTAGTGAGGACTGGCAGGTCAACGAAGGAGGAGAATGGAAAGGAGCACAGCATGTATTGTACTAGTCCCAGGATTCACAAGCAAGATTTTAGATGAAGGTAAATAACTGAAATGCTGCCAAACTTGTTCCTCTGTGTTTCTGAATTGTTTCCCCTTCACTGTTGCTACGCCAAGTTTCAGATTCACATTGTGCCAAACTTAATACAAACAAATTTGCAGAACATTCATCTCAAAGTCTGGTTTACTCTAGTATAAGTGAAAACCAAATGTGAAAGGAGCATGTCTGAGCAGTAGGGTTAGGGCTGCTCTTTGTGATCACTTAAACCTGGACAAGAAACAATAAAGCCAAATTTGCTTTTATCTCATCTCAGCTAAACCCTAGATTTTGCACAAGGAGATACCAAAAGCACCTACAACTTTTAACCAGCTCTTTTTTCAAGCACACAAAGTCTGGCTTCAGGGTAGGAGGAAAGGAAAACTTGATTGTGTCTTAGAGGAAAAATATAAACTCCATTTTCAAGGTTCATTTTCCCATTACAGCTCCCAGAAACTCATATAATGCTCCAGTTGAGATTAGCAGAATCAGGCACCTGAAGGAAATCCGCAACAAGAAACCCATTTGGGAAAACCCTTATTTTTATATTCATATTTCTGAAGTTGTTATCACACTAGTGGGAGCTAAAACATTTCTTTTCCCTTGAGTACCCAAAGACACTGAGATGCTCAAAACACTTCAGAAAGGGGAAGACACTTTCAGGAAGCCTCAGGCCATGGGCAGCAAGAGCAGCTCCTGGCCTCAGATTAGGTCATCCCTGTTGCCACCCAGGGCCATCACCCCCTGGGGACAGGTGAGGCTGGCTAGAAAGCTGCAGACAACTAGAGGTAATTAACATGGCTGGAAATCCATCCCAGGCAGCTACTAGTGCAACACTCAGGGGAAGGGACAGGAAGATGAGTCCAAACTCTGTTTATCACTTTCTTGAGCAACTACTCAACTGACAAAAGTCAGTGGGAGAATTTACCTCCCTTTTCTCTCTCACGTGCTAAGGAGAAATACTCCAGGGTGCAAATCATCCACATCATTTTTCTTCACCCCTTATCTGTCTCTACTGCTCCCTTTCCAGCTAACCCCAAATATCCCAGATCATCTTTTGCCCTCTGTGCTGCCTCCCACAGTCTCACTAGGAGAAGGCTTCCTCCACCCCAAGCTCAGGCTGCCACAGAGCTCACCAGATAAGAGAGGGGGAGAAAGGTACAGCGAAGATGATGAGCGTGCTTTCTCTGAAGTGCCTCATTAGAAACATACCTGGAAAGGACTAGAAGTAAATGAAAAGTAGTATTTGACCCTGTCTGCTTGTGATGAACTGGGTTATAAAGGAAGGTCTGTGGTATTTCAGGGCCACCCAGTCTAAGGGAAGGCAAACACTACTCCCAGCCAGGTTGCACAGACCTTGGAGAGCACAGCACTTCCCAAACTTCTTTTCCACTCACCAGCACAAAAGAAAGCTGCCTGTCATTCACCCAAATAGCAGCTGCAGCTTGATTGGAGGCAGCCCAATTTTTCAGATTCACACTTGCACTCATGGACATTTAGTTTTTTTTTATAAACAGGTAATGAATTTGGGTCTGCTGGGGATGAGCCAGGGCTCCTTTCTCTCCTCCAGCAAAGTTCCCATGGCAGTGAACACATGCATAGCTTGAAAGCAGCCCAGGCAGAGTAACCCAGTCATCACTGCCCCACAAGATACACAGAACTGCCAAAAGTTTGTGGTTTTTTCTTTGAAAGAACAAAGAAAGCACATTCCCCTCCTTCACCAGCAGCAGCCTGACCCTGCTCCTTCAGCTCTCTGCTACACACCTCTTGAAAAATAAATAGCCATACAAGAAAATCCCAAAAAAGCCCCAGCCAGCCTTTTCCAGCTTCTCCCTTTCATTACTGGGCAGCCAGGCAGGATGCTCCTGCTGCCAGTGGTGGCTGCCTGGGCTGTGCCCTGGTGCAGAGCAGGTGCCTGCAGAGCTGGGCTGGCCACCACCACTCACACTCTGGCCTGGCTGTGCCTGAGTCCAGGCAAGGAGCAATCAGTGCACGACACTAATTGCTTCTGCCCTAACCAGCTCTGTGTGACTGTGCCACAGTAATTGCTCTGCAGTCCAGCAGATAATGACTTTTGGGCAAGGCAAGCTGTGCACCTACTGCTGGTCACTGCTCTGATGCAGACAACCCAGTCTTCTGCCAGCTCCTGCTTTGCCCCACTCAGCTGTCACTCACATTTGCATGCACTTTGCTGCACTGCCTTGTCAGGCAGAGGCAGGGGTAAAGTGCAGATCAGTTAAATAAAATTATCCTTCTCCCTCTCCATCCCATTTTCCCTTATGTCCTTCCCCTGACCACAGTGAGCAACTGATCTTTTGCAGCACATACCCTGCAAAGGTGGACAGACATTTATAGTGCCACTCAAGATAAGTTAAGACAGTTCATCTTTCAGAACAATTTTCCTCCCCAGCTGTTAGCTATCAGAGTTTTCTCCAGCTGGCTAAAGCTCTCTGGTAACTTAAGTGTATAAAAAGCATAGTGCATTTTAAACCTGTTTATTCCACTCTCATAGATTCTCTCTAGAGAGCAGTAGAATATGCAAACATTTACAGCCTCCCAAACCTATGCTACAGAGTTTTTCCCAAAGTTGCAGAGAAGGTGTAAAAACAGGAGCACAGGCTCATGGGGGAAGCAATTCTAAGGACAAAAATCAATAAATATAGTCATCTAAACAGCACTGTGGCAGCACACTGGCTGCATGCTGATGCAGAAGATTAATCTAGGAGGTTAAATCTTTCCTCCTTTTTTTTGGGCTGACAGCTTTTCATGCCCAGACTGTGCCACAAGGCTGACCAGCTTGTAACACCAGCACAAAGCCAGTCCCCAGTACTGGAGCTGTCCATGTCAGAGTAACTGCAGAGACAGAATAGCCAAAAAGTGGAGAGGTAACAGCATGGAAACACCAGTTCAGAATTCAGGTTGGGGGGG
>NW_009951958.1:651385-760462 GCF_000747805.2 Chaetura pelagica
GGGGGGGCGAAATAAAATATATATCTATAAATCATTCATTTTTAAAGGCATGGCTGGCTTCACTAAGTACATTTAAAGAAAAACTAACTGGACTCAGACAGAGAAGGGTCGGTTAATCCTTTTACTTGGAGGATGCAGTTATTTCCTAGGATGTGTTTTTTTCTTGTTCCATGAATCTTTTTATCATGGGGGTCCTAATCTTCAGGGCAATGAAGAATCATTGAATTTTCATTTTTTACAGTTGCTTTGGTCTCCTCTTGCTGGGGGAAATGCAGTTCCCAGCCCCACTTCTTGCTGGTATTAATTTTCCCACCAGCTTTAAGGAAGCTATCAATTTACTGGCTGCCTTTTGGAATTATTTTAAAATATCATCTCAGTAACATTATCTTCCAGCCATATTTCACAGATACTGTGAAACTGGTTTATACTGATATCTTACTTAGTATCTGGCTGACAGGACAATTGTGGGGAAATATGGCCAGAGATACAAGGACATTATAAGATAAATCATGAGCTTTAAAGCTTAACAGGTTGTTTTCCTTAGAAGGGACCACAGTGATACTCCTATGCACAAAATAGCCACTTGTCATAAAAAGGCTGAGGTGGAAAGTGACCCTTAATGCACGAAATAAATCCTAGAGAGTGCCTGAACAGCAGCTTAACTCTGAGCTGAAGTTTTTCATGGGCTTCTTGAATTATCTAATTTACCAGAAATGAGTGACTGCTGCTAGGAGGGTACAATAGCTAATAAAGCATTCCAGAGTCATTAAGGTTTATCATGTAAATCTCTATTTGAATGCTTTGAAAATGCATATTACTTTCTTGATAAACTGTGATGGCTCCTTAGGAGCTGTTAATACGAATTAGGGTACGTACCACAGACAGTAGAAAGCCTTATGGAAAGTATTTATTCCACATGCAGGGTAATCAGCTTTTAAATTATATTAAATACTGCAGCTGTAATGTTTTCCCCCCAGTCTCAGGGATCACACTGCTTGTATAAAAATATTTTGACTAAATTTCATTTCCTCAGATAAAAGCCCAGTTTTGAGTTGTGCAACCAGGAGGTTTGGAGACTGAAAAACTGCAGGGAGGGGAGGACGAGCTCCTTTCATTTGTACCAGTTAATAATCCCCAGATACTTTCAGAAATAATTTCCATAATTTGAAAACTGTGTTGCTTTTCATCAGAAACTTATGTCCATGTGGAGCAGAGTTGCTTATTATTCTTACCTCTGGGTTTAGTGTCTTTTTTCAACATGCTGCCACTACCCTTGGCCTGCACAGTGAGCCCTCTGGGGCAAATTTGTTTGCTATTTACTTTTACTGCACCATAGCACAATTGCAAACAGCATCCCCATCTGGAAAACCCTACCCTGATGTGTCCTGAACAAATAGGATGAGAGAAAGAAAAGTTGCCTCGACTTCAGCTAGAGTTAGGTCAGATCCCAGCATCTCACCTTGGCCTCTTCTGAGCTCGTCTAAGGCAAAATAAGGTGTAGAGTCAGGTGCGCTCTGCGAGGTGAAAGCAGGGCACCTGGAAATGAAACAATTGCTGGGGGAATGGTGTAAACATTAGCTCAGGCATAGTTACAGATGATTTGTCTAAAGGAAACCTTTAGCTTGAAAGAATAATTAAGAAAAATGTGAGTAAAAGCCTCAGGATCTGGCCCGTCCTGCATAAAATTACTTTGTAATCACCCTGAGTGGTGCATGGTCTTCACAGACCAATTATCACAGGTCAAGGGAGGATGGCTTCATATGCATACTGTAACAAATAGAAAGACTGAATAAAAACTGCCTTCATACAGGGAAAAGACCTGAAGATGAGTCTTGTTTTGCTTTTCTAGCAGGAAGATCCCCAAACATCTCCAAGTAGTTTCCTTGCAGCTCACTTCCCCCACCCCAGTGCTTCCATGTTGGGTGGAGAAAGCAAACAGCCTCCTGGCCGTTGAGATCAGGTGCCTGCAAAATGCACCTGAGATCAAAATATCCATGAGAAGAGGACAGGTGGGGAACGTGGAGAACAACTACAGGCACTTAAAGCGGAGGACAGCTGTAATCTGCTGCAGCACCGATTTAGCTTGCACGGTCATTTAAATTGACTTAACAAGGTCTACAAAACCAGGGTGAAAACTCTCTCTGGAAAATACTGCTTTCTGATAATCAATTATATTTTTTCTACCTTTTGTAGTGTCACAATTTGATTCTAATTATGCATTTGAACAAAAGCTGTTGGCAAAAAACTGTTTTCCAAACCATATTTTTGCTCACTTGAGGACTGAAACAGGTAGCAGCAGACTACAAAGAGGGTTTGTTTATGTGAGAAACCTGCAGGTATTCATCTACAAAGTTATTTATTGATCAGTGATAGATCTTTCTATACGAAGTGATACATCTGCTGCTACTTCAGATGTTGAGCACATCCTATATATATGTATATAGCTTCGTGACAGACTGAGGGTGGATGTGGAAAGAAATGCTGTTTTTCAAAACAACCTCAAGCAAAACCTCAAGCAAACTCCCTGCATCAGAGCCAGTTTCTATCATTTGCATTTGTGAGCCCCATCTCCATCATTATCACATTCTGCCTGAAAGCTTGTGGTTTCAGACTTTGGAGAGACCTGTGAAAAGCAACACAATTGAAATGTGTTAAAGCCTTTTTCAATGGCTCCTTTGTCTCACATGGTCCATGATGAATTTCTGAAGGACTGTTTTCCTTCCCTGCAGCTCTTCCCTCTATTATTATTTATTTTTTTCCCCTTATAATGAACCTACTTGCTTTAAGCACAAACTTTTACCTTTTCACACCCAGAAAGGAAGAAGTTTGGTTTCACTATGGCAACCATGCACCTAAGGTAGGATCCTTTCAGACTTCTTTCTTTCTCTGTTCTTTGAGCAAAGATTGAAATACATGTGGCAGCAAGGCTTGTAAAATCCAATTTCTAGGGATGTCTGTTTGAGCTGTTTCTTTATTTATGAGAAGCATTGGGCAAAGCAGGCAGATGCAGTGTCAGATGAGCTCTGCTTGTTTCACAGGTGTGGGGTAGAGGGCTTTGGATGTGCTCCAGGCACTCGGGCACCAAACGGAACGGCTGTCAGAATCATGTTGCACTTTTGTTGTATGAAAAGCAGTGGGAAGCACCAGGTCCCTCCCTGCTTCTTGCATAGCAAGAAGCAGCTTTATGGAAGATTATAGCACAACTGGGAGGTATAGAAAAGATGATAATTTGTGTTATAATGTCCAATGATAATGGATGAGGTATTCATTCCCATCAATGCTGAGACACTCTCAGAGTTGAGCACTTTCTGCATAATTCCAGTCTCTGCACAATTACACAGAGGTCTTCAGTTGCCAGGGCATGCTGACATTTATTTTTTTTTCTTTTTTGTTAAACCTAGCAAGCATGTGAGCTGTCCTCTATTAACCCAGGCCTAGGAGGTGGTTTTGGCACAGGATGCTCCAGTTGTTGCCATATCCAGTGCCTCCAGTCATTGGCTTTGTGCCTGGGTTTGATGCAGAGCAGACAGCAGGGCTGTGCAAGACAGTCGTAGGCAAACAGATTGGGGTGCCATAAACTTAACACCTGAGTGTTGGGGAAAGCATGAAAGCTAAAAATACCCACTGTGTGCCTACAGCCAAATTGGAGCTTGCATTAGGCAGGCTGCTTCTGTCATTCCTCACTCCATCTCCAGGCTATCTCCTCCCAGCAGCTGAGCCAGCAGCGTGCAGTCACCAGTACCCTTTTGCATGGTCCTCTTAAATGAAGCCAAGAAGCACAGCTCCAAAGCTGTTGCCAAGTGCAAGAGAACCAACAGTTACTTCTCTAACACTTTTCCACCTTGCTTTCTAAACCTCTCCAGGTAAGTCAGGAAGACACAGAAAACAAAAGATCCTACTTACACTAAACTCCAAGGTGGTAGGAGCACTGGAACTACTGGAGAGAGCAACAGAGGGAAAACTACCCTGCAAAACATCTAGGACATTGACCATTTAACACAGGCAATTCTGCTAGAGAGACTCACAACCACTTGTAATGAGCTGTGCTCTCCCAAGAATATTTCCTTTAAAGTATTTACAAATTGGATTTCAAAACTATGAAGGGACACAAGTACATCTCACCTGTATCATGCTGTGACTGAGTTCAACTACAGCACAGAGCAAAGAGGTACAAACTAAAGCTACAAACCCATGCAGACAACAGGCAGAAACTTTCATACAGAGGTGTACTTCAAAGCACCATGGTAGGAAGAACATTTCCTTTGTCTGCAGCACTGCCAAGCCTTTTATTTACAATTATTGAGAAGTGGAGTTAAATTTACAAGCAGCAAGGACATGGGAAAGGTTGATGAGAGCCTGGGCTCAATCTATAGGGATTGATCCTGCCAGTGATTGAGCTGTCTTCCATTAAACAGCTGATGACAATGCTGGGTGCTCAGTTTACCCTTCCAGTGCCAGGATTTTTTACCCAAGCTTCCTCTCTGGGACCATCAGAAAATCCGTCCATAGTGCTAAAGACTTAATTTCCTTGATCACTGTAACACTCTAACACACTAATCAAGCAGATGCCAAAATTCCTTGAGCAGTCATGATAACCAGAATGTCCCAGGGGGATTTTTCATGAGATTATGAAGCCAAAGAAGTTTTTCTGTCAGTCCCAGAGCTCCCAGAAATTCTCTAAAGACACAAAAAAATTTCTCCCAACAGTCTCATGGGACCTGGTAGTCACAACAGTGCCTGGCAGCCTGCATTGATTTTCCTGTCTGGGGGAACTTTATTTCCAGAAGTGCACACACAAATTCTGGTGGCTGCAACAGTCCCTGAAAAAATGCTCTTTTGGGAGGACAAAACACTGTAACTAGATGTTACACACAGCTCTTCCCCACCTCCAGCCCCTCCAGTCTATCTTCCTGTCCCCCAGACAACTGGTCTCCTCAATTCACCCGAAGTCTTTCAACCTCTGACCCATTACCAATCTATTACCTAATTAAGAGGTTTCCCCTCAAGCAAAAACTCAGAAGTTCAGCAATTACTAGTTATTTTCTAAAAACACCAAAAAAGATCTCCTATAGCCTGTTAAAGCTTCCCTGAGGTTTCAAAGGACCTTGTTTCAAGCTGTCCCGCACCAGAGTTGTGTTTAACCAGCTCCAGAGCAGCAGCTGCACTGGGTGCCATCCCCCACAGCCAGGCACTCAGTGCTGGGTCTGGCAGAGGATCACAGCCCCCAGCAGGGCCAGAGCTCAGACCTCTGCTGAAGTTCCAAACCACACAATTACTCCCTGGTACCCAGGGGTAAGACGAACTTGCTAGAGAGTGCAGAGAAGGGCAACAAAACTGGTGAAGGGTCTAGAGAACAAGTCTTAGGAGTGTCTTAGGCCACTCAGGCTCTTCAGCCTGGAGAACAGGAGGCTGAGGGAAGACTTTATGGGTCTCTACAACTACCTGCAAGGAGGGTGTAGCAAGAGGGGGAGATCAGTCTCTTCTCCCAAGAAACAAGTGATAGGACAAGAGGAAAAAGCCTGAAGTTGTGCCACAGGAAGTTTATTTGGTTGGATATTGAAGAAACTTCTTCACTGTGAGGGTTATCAAACACTGGCACAGACTGCCCGTGGAGGTGGTTGAATCACCATCCCTGAAGGTGTTTAAAAGATGTGTAGAAGTGGTGCTCAGGGACATGGTTTAGCACTGGATTTATTAGAGTTAGGTTAATGGTTGGACTTTTTGATCTCAAAGGTCTTTTTCAATCAAAATTATTCAATGATTCTGTGAACTGCGAGCAGTGCTAGAGAGAAAGGCAGGCTGAAGTCACCGTGGTTTGACCCAGAACTCACATCTCCTGCTATGGAAATCAGGCAGGATGGCATCTGGAGGCTGCTACAGACCCCTCTTTTGTAGCCATCAGTGCAGGGAAATGGTGGAAATCAGATCACAGAGGGACAATAAACAAGTAAAAGCCCTTGAAGAACTGGGACCAAATATCTCTCTGAGAAAACTATCATTGAGATTCTCACTGGGTCACTCAACAATCTCACCTGAAACCTGGCTGAACACTGGTGCTTGAGGCAGTCAGCCAGGAAGAGGAAATCATTGCAGCTCAGGGTTATTTCTATTTTTAACATTTCTGTGTTCATTTCTGTATTTCAAACAAAACACAGGGAAGATGACTGAGGACTGACCTATGCACTGAATTGCAAGGGTAGCTGGGGTAGTTTCAGATGTAGGTGAAGCTGCAGAGGAAGCAGGAAACATTTAAGTTGGAAAAGTCAGGGACAAGTAGGGCAATTAAAGCCCTACCTGGTAAATCCCTCTCCTGGTAATTTTAGGACAAAACAGCAATAGGTTATGACCCTCAGATGTTGATTAGGGAGCCTATATTCCATCTGATGATTTTTAGGTCAGCTGTTAGAGATCCACGTCAGAAAACGTTATTGGCCAAATGTAGCTATTTCCCCCTCCTCCCAGTCCTGTCAGCAATCTTACCCCTGATGAAGGAACAGTTGGAAAATAAAGCAGCTACTACCGTCTTATCCATGGAAGGAGGTTCACCCAGACATTTTACTGCAGACAACTACATTGTAGCAAGTAGTTAGCAATAATGAATAATTAATGAAGAAATAATGTATTTGTATCGCAATACCCCCAAGGTCTTTGGGCACCTTCACAGAAAATAATTAAAACAATAGATTACAAATAAGATTACAAGTCCCCAGGTAAGTGAATGTACATAAAAATCACAGCAGTGCAAAACCAAAGAGGGCGTGAGTGCAATGCAGAAGCCAAACAGTTCTGGTGCTTTGCTCTCCAGACTGCACAGCTTCTGATTGTGAACCATACCTCATCTCTGGGATGTGATGGAGCCAAAGGCAAAGGCAGATATCAGCCTTAGCAAGCAATATTCACAAGCCTCACTGTCATGAAAACATCTAAAAAAAAACCACCAAAGAATGATAGCACAGGTTGGCAGGCTGTAGAGAAGCCCAAATTCATGAGTGCAACCAGCAAGGGATGCAGGTAACTCCTGGCCATGTTTCCTGTAAGGGCCTTTTCCAGTCAATCCTCCAGTGATTCCAATGGTTTGAGGGGCAAAGAGCAATTCCTAAGTATTTCCAACTTTGTGCCTCTTGCATAGACCCATCCATGTATTACAACTGCTAATAGCTGGGCCAGACACCTTCATTAGCAGAAAGCAGCCAAGAAGCAGGTTATATATACAGACACCTTTGATCATCAGGACAGTCTGAGCCTTTCCCAAGCACAGCCCTAACTATGAATTAAGGAGCCTTCTCTCCCTGCTCCATAGAAACACACAACTTGCTTTCAGACCTACTTGAATAACAGTCTCTTTAGCAAAACACAATAGGATAAAAGTGCTTTTTCTAAGCTACCTGGTGGAGTCACAAGGCAAGTTTTCCAGCTACCATTTGAGAAGCCATAGGAATTACATTTAAATAAAAAGAATTCACCAGTCTGAATGGTTATGAGCAAAATGCAGAATGACTCTGGGGTAGTTTAGTCTCGGGGAGCAGAAGGGGCAAGAGGCAATTTGCAATCTGGAGCACCTCTGTTCTTTCCATCCAGATGCTCAAAGATACCTCTTCCCAGATCTTGATTTCTCTCTTGATGGCACAATATAAAGGTCCCTGGAGGACAAAGCCTAACATTCCACACTTCCAGTTGCTTCTGAGCATTGTGAAGCCAGCCTTTCCCCACTGCAGGGGAAGAATATTGTTGTCACATATGCCCATGTACCCAACCTACAGCATTACCAGTTACTACCTTGTACTTCCAGTTGTGCAGCCCACTTCAGCAATGCTGCAACTCCACTCCTTCTTAAGCAAGAGCCTCCCACTGACTTCAGCTCAGTGATCCACTTGAAAACTAACCCAAGGCTTCCATGTCCTTGCACTTGCCAAAATATAAGCTTGAGGTGCAATAAAGCACATGCTTTTGAGTTTAGAAGTTTTCCTTCATACTTGAATGTTTTAACTATTTTATAAATTGATATTTTCTTGTTCATTTTCCCAAAGAATTGTGATCAGTGTGTGCTATAGCTCTCAAAGTTCATAATTACTACTCCAGAGTTGCTCAACGAGACTGTTTCCAATAAGTTTTGGTGAGGTTTTTTGCTGTTTGTTGTTGTTGTTGTTTTTTACCTTGGTTTTGGGTTTTAAACAGTAGATTAAAGGGTTAGTTCTGTAGGAAAGAGACGTCTTGGTAATACTGAAAATGAAATGTCCTAAATCAGAGCCTAGAAATGTATTAATTCATGCACTAGCTACTGAATGATGAATTAATAACAGTATCTCAAATACATCTTCCATCAATATGCTTATTCAGATTTCATCAGCATTTAATTAACATAAATTATATAACATGAGGATTCAGACAGTCAGAAAAAAAGAACACTTCTCTTTTAGACTATGAAATTCTTGTGGTTTCTGCAAGGCAGCAATTTTTTGTTGTTGTTGTTTCCCCTGGAAGTTCATCACAAGTCAAATATTTTCACAGCAAATTTAAAGCTGAGTTTTTCCTGATTTTCTGAAGACAGTATATTGGATCTTTGGCTTTGGTTCAGGTCTTCTTCTAAGTTTTATCCCAAGAAATAGCAGCTATACAAAGGAAATCATAGCAGTATCTTGCTGCAGAGAGACCTTCAGCAGTTCCTATAACCCCACAGTGAGGTGGAGCACCAGTAAATCACACAAGCTATTTCTCATTGAAGCATCTTAAGTCAAGAGAAAATAGTTATGGCTGTCCTAAAAAGCCTGGGTATTTTTTTTTTTTAATCTCATAACAAACCAAAAGGCCTTACTGCTCTGCCTTCAAAGGGTGCAAAGAAAAGCAGACTGAATCCAGGAATGAGTAAGTTTAGGTACACAGTAGAAATGTCAGCCAAGTGACCAGAATGATGGGGAGGGAAAGAACAGCTGTAGTTCCCCATTGGGCTGAACAGCATCCAAATGCTCATTTGCAAAAAGATGGGAACCAAGTGCAGAAGGCAAGAGGGAAAGACAAGGACAAGCAGGTTCCTAGCAGCAGAGATGGAGGTATTGCTTTCTCTGTGTGTCTTTCTGAAGCTGAAAGAGGGAGATGCCTGCTTAACCTACAACAAAGCACTAAAAGCTGGCTGAGTTAAACCCACAAAACATTATTTGTAAGAAGTATCACATGAAAATCATATTATGCTATATTTATTTTTTTTACTCATGTTTTCATTTACATGTGTTCTTTTGTCCTTAAGTTTTGCCCAGTGCAAAAGTTGCTTCTAAAGTGATCTGACAAACCAATCTATTTTATTCCTCTGGATGTGGTTATTCTTTAACCTAGGACAAGGGGTTGCTCAGAAGTGTCCATCTCCACAGGCTGTCACTGCAGGGAGGGCAGGTAGTGCAGTGCACCAGCACAGATGCTACTGTGCAGGCTAGGATGACAGAGCAGCAAGTAGCTTCTTCCAGAGACCAGCACCAACTACAAAAGCTTTCCAAATCATAGTAAAGAGCAGATCCTACCCCAGAAATCTTTGGGGAGTTTGTAACAGGAGCCTGAGTCTCCTTTGCATCACATGAAGGAGAAAGCACACCGATATAAATAGAGTTAATGTGTATACATTAACAAGTGGTGGGGAAAAGAGAAGTTCTGCATTCAATTACACTGTTCTAGTTCATATAATCCACTCCAAATTAGTGAATATAAAGCTCAATATCTAGTAGCCCTCTCTGCTATTGTTACAAGTTGCCATATAGTAACATGTCTAAGCACTGGGCAATCCTGCAGCACAAAGCTGCTCCTTCTCCAAATTGTTCACAAGAGACCAAGTAAACAAAGGAAAAATAACAATAGCACAAAGTGTCCAGGATTGTGGAGCAAGTCAATAATTAAGACAGGAATAGAGCCCATGCCCTTCGTGTCCTTGCTGAATGCAGTGCACTCCACAACATGTCTTTTGGTGGGTTACCTTCTTTTGATGTAAGGTGCTGTGCTAGGACTCCACTATTAATGGCCATATTCTCCATAAGTTCCATACAGGTCTACAAAGGCTGAGATAAACCTGCAAGCATGGAAAAGTGCCTTGACCAGGGCAGTTCTTTCCCAAACAGGCAGATAATGTGTGTCACCACAAAAAGATTAAAGACACATCCACTAAAAGCACTATTGTGGGAACCTGTTTTCAAGGCATGCCCATTTGTGCCCACAAAGGAGCTGTGTACATCTGTGAAGCTCATCTCCAGCTCTGATCTGACAGCAAGCCTCATTTTTGTTTTTTCCCATTAAAGCAAATACCTTGCCAACACATTTGAACTTCAGAGCTTGGAAAAGTGAGCAGTGCAACCATGAATTTTGTACCTCCATTCAATTCCATCTGTCCTTTTTCATACCTGCAGCTCAATGGCTCAAGACCAGTTCTTGGAAAGCAGTGAAATGACCATTAATCATACCCCCACCTCTGAAGCTATTTGAACACAGGAAGATGGAACCCTCTTTCATCCACATTTCAACTGTATGGTTTCATTACCTACACATCTTTGTGTACACATTGACACCACAAAATACTACCAGTAGCACCTTCCAGCAGGAGAGGTAACACCACAGACAGGAGTTTTGGTACCACTAAGGCTCTGACATTTTTACAGCAGGGACTGAGATTTTCAAAAGAGAAACAAACCATCCAAATCTGATTTACAAATCAGTGTGAGTTGGACCCCTAACTTCTCAGGTAATTAAAAAAAAAAAAAAAAAAGATCCAGGCTAGAATTAGTAACCAATGCATTTGCTTGGGTTCTTTGTTTTTGCATTTTTTGTTACACAAGTAGGAAGCAATATTGTGCTGTGACAAGTGAGTCAGAGTTAACTGAAACAGCTTCTGCTCTAATCCCTCTCTTCCAGTTGCTCATTTCCCTTTCTCATGACATTCTCAAGAGGCTTATTAATAACAACTGGGAAGACAGGTCTTTTCCAACATATGACTGAGATTTCTTCCCCAGACATGCCCACCTCCATGACCCACTCCTCAAGAGCAATGACATTTCCAGAAATTAAGTTAGTTCCACTAACTGTATTATAACCTCCATTCTTAACAAACCACCCTCCATTGCCTTAATGTTCTCATTATATTTGATATATTGCATCATTGTTCATTTATTATAGCATTTTAACTTAGGTTCAGAGTATACATCACTGGTGGAGCTCTCTGGGATAAAGGGCAATGAATATGTTAATTGCCTGATAAATTATTAAGGACACTCCTTTAATTGGGTAATGTGCTGTTTACATCTTTGAAGCAAATACTTATAGGATCTGTATGTGTGAGGATTTTTTTCTAAGCACACAGCTACCAGCCCTTGTCTCCACTGGAGAATAATAGTTTTATCAGGCTATTAAAATAAACACCATGCAGGAGAGATTGTACCAGATGCCAGGCAAGAGCTGCAGCTGGAATGAAGAAGCAACACTTCAAAGGAGGGGCATTGACTTACACCAGCCCAGGGACTGGTCTTCTGTGTCCAATGGATTTCACTCAAAGCAAGGCAAAATAGCCAGAGACCTACATTTTACACTGCTTTAGCTAACCTAGTTCATTTGAAGTGAAATGGGTCACAGTGTACCCACACAAGGAGTTCAGCAGCAAACCCAACTTCAGAAGGAGCACAGGGAAACTGCAGCTGGGGAGAGCAAGTGTGTATTGTGTTAAACGAAGCCTGGCATGACAGAAACCTGCTCTTCTGGCTGCTCTTGCAACACAGGTCAAAAAGAAAGCATCCCCTGGAAGGGCACAGCCTGAGCAGCCACGTACATCCCATGGGGAGAAGATGGGGCTGTACAGCTGGGAGGGAGAGGCACATTCCTGCCCGAGACCTTGCTGCTCCCCAGCTTTCTCCTCTGTCTGTTCATCTCTGTACTTTGAGATTTCTTGAACTTCTGCAACATTCCTTCTCTCCTGAGCTGTGTGAATGTGGAAAATACTTGTCACATCCTTTCCAGCCATGTGCTATGTTTCTTGCTTATTAAAATACAGAAGGGAGCAGATTGTCTAGGAAGCAGCTTTGTGCTGCTAAGAAGTATTCAAGAAATAAGCATTTCAGGATAAGTTCACATTTCAAAGGTGTTTCATATCTATTTGTTATCAGCTTTGGGTAACACTGTGTGGCTGAGCTCAGACCCTGCATACAAAACACCACTGAAAGGAATTGTACTTTACCTCCCTCTGACTGGACCCCTGCATATTGAGCCCCTCATGGGTTCAATATAAAGAGATGCTAAGCCTACAGAGGACAGAGTCACTCTTCTTCCTATAACTATGCAGTGTCTCCATTTACAGCTGGTTTTAGAGTAGTCTTACTATGATCCAGGGCAGTGTATCTCAGGACCAACAGGACTAAGTGAGAAGCAGTGGGCAGGAGCATGCAGAGAACCCCGGGGGTAGATGAAGACATGAGAAGCAAGACCATATTAATGCCCCTTTTCATTATTTGGGCACAGACATCATCTCCTTTTGTTAAAAGGGCTTGGCACTCACCAAGAGCCACAGCAAAGGGCAGGCAGGGTTCCACCCAAGCAAGATTAGCTGGAAGATGGACAGCACCTTCAGCAAGCAGGTGTAATTGGGGAGCCTTTCCCATGGCCCTCTGATATATCCTCTATGACTGCCTTCTCTCCCCATTTTTTTCCACTAGAATTTAACAGCCAAGGGTCACCTGGCCTTCCCTTTATGTAAGGCTCTACTCTTATTCCTCTATGGCCAAAAGAAAGCAAAGGAATTTGGGAAGAAAATGGGTAAACATATTTACATGCACATTGTATGTATCTGTACACATTACTTTTCTTAGAAAAGCTGACACTTTAGTGTCATCTTTAGCTGGCAAGAGGCTACTGTGTTTTGTTGGGGTAGGAATTCAACCCCACATCATTCCACACAACCTTGTTGCACAGTAACAGCTGGGTCTGGTCCCTTTTCTGCAGCTCTTGGGTGAAAACACAGTTAAGCCTTATGGATAAAAGAGCTCTCTGCCCTTTCAAGGGCTGCTGAGGAAAATGCAGTCACAAACCTACTGCTACTGTCAGAGAATCTCAATAACAAAGTCAAATTAGGTGAAATCCCAGCTGATGCCTCCTTACAAAAGCTGAGGTTGAACTAGTACATCCAGAAAAATATCCAATTCAAAGCTCAGATCTTAAGAGGAATCAATCCCTGCAAACATGCATTGAAATGAAAACAAGTGTAGATGAAGAAATTCCTCAGGTTAATGTTTCCAAACAGATCAATGCACAAACTCCTGTGCATTGATTTCCTGGGGCTCCAACTCCCCATTAGCTCTTCAAGACAACTCTACACTACCAATTCTACTCCTCTCCAGACTCTGGCCCCTTGCCCACCCCATCCAGGCAAGCCCATCCAGGACAGCCTTCTCTGATCCCTGTTGCCTCTGTCTTCTCCTCTACCATGGAGCAGCTCCCTGAGCCATTCAAGAGATTTCTGCCCCAGCAAACTGTTTTTCTGCTGCAAAGTTGTGGGGCTTTCAGCAGAGGGAAAAGGCCAAGTAATATCAAGAGGCTGGGAAGAAACAAGAGCCAAAACAGTGGCCAGGGGAGGGTCAGTGAACTCCAGATGCACAGAAAAATCCTCTACCCCAGCCAGCTGTGACGCAGCTGGTTTACATGCAACCACTCATCCTATCAGGGGAGAGCACAGCCTAGAGACCACAAAAATGAAGAGAAATAACTTGAAATGCATTTGGGAGGATGGGGTTGGTGATTTTAAAGCTTCACACACAATGTTGGTGGTGAGGCCTCAGGATGCTGTTGCACAGGGGGAGTCTGGGGTGGAATTCCTGCCCAAGGAGCCTCCAGCAGGAGACACTTCATGCCATCACCCTCCTCTTGTGTGGGGATGAGGGAAACTGCCCATCCTAAAGGGCACAGAAAATGGTGTGGCTGCCTGTACAGGGCCCAGGCAGCAGCCCCTGACAGCCCACTGCTGAGTCTGGCCTCTTCCCCAACAACTCTTTGCAAGTGACAGAGGTGCTGCTTCTCGCTGCAGCTGGAAAACCCTCAGCATTTTATTCTGCTTTTGGATGCCTGCACACAACTCCCAAAGCTTTTGACCTGCTCATGTTTTATGCTCTCTAGGTCTACTGTTCTCACATTGACATTAGCTTTACCACCATCCTCTCCAAGCCAGTACTTTACCATACAAAACACAGCAAGAGCAAAGGGAATATGCCTCAGACTGCCCTGTTCATCTCTAAAGAAGGTCCAACAAAATGAAGTGCAGTATCAGCTCATAAGGCACTGCAGGTTCAGTGTCTTTAAACCACCAGTGCTGGGATCAAATTGTCTTTCAGGGTTATTGCAACATCAAAATGAAAACTCTCTCCAAATGTTTGAAATAGAAATCCACTTTCAATGGAGAAGATCCCATGGCATTTGGCTCCCTGGCAGTTTCCTCACCTGGATGCAGCCCCAGTGGAGCATCACACAGCTGTAAAACCATATAAAAGACAAAAATATGGGTGCACATAAAACCAGTTCTGAATCATAACTGCTCCCAGATAATATAGACTGACAATAATAGAGTTCAAATTCTAGTGCTCTACAAAATATTGCAAACAGGCAGTAGGAAATATTCTAATTTCTTCACCCTACTACAAGACTTTTCTTATCTGCCTTTGCTGGGATGACCATCTATCACTTCTCTTTGCATGAGCAGGAAAAAACTGGCATGTTGCATCTGATTCTGCTGCTTTATCTCTACTAGTGTTTTAGGAGCCATTGCCACTTTGGTTATGCTAATCTGATAACATTATTTCTCAGCAAGTTGCCACAGCAGAGGGAATAAGAGGCCAAATCCAGTGAAATCAAATATGCTGCTGTTGTAATTCAGGCACTGATTTCCAAGGGTGTGAGTGCACCATTTCTCTGATGTCACAAGCAAAATAAAATTCAAGCGTTCAGAAAAGTTTTAGAATACACAATATACAGAAATCAGGGGATATCATAAGTGTTCAAAAAGGGTATGAGAGCATGGAGGAAAGCACAGCAAAACCTCTCCAAGCAAGACCAAAGCTGCCTCCAAATCTGACCATCTCTCCCTTGAGCCTGGAGCAGTTTAAATGGCTTTTGGCCAAGGGGACCTCTCCACATCTCTACAGCTGTGGGTGGCAGCACCCCACTCCCTCGTGAGCCCTCCTGAGCACAAGGGCTGCAGCTGAGCTCCATGGCTGGCATCCTTCAGCCAAAGCAGAAGCATGGACATCAAGAAAATTACTCATTTCCACAACTTTAATTTAGCAATAAGGTCCCCATAACAGAGGGGCAGAGAGGGTGAATGGACACCCAGCACCAGGGGCCAGGAGAGGGGCAGCAGGCACAGCCTGTGAAGCAGAGTGAGATGCAGCTCTGGAACCTACACTCAGGAACAAGCTCTTGCATGTGGCTAAATACCTCCAAACGCTGCAGTCAAGCAATTTGGAGTGTCATGTTTCAGCAATAAAAGTGAGAACATTGTGGGAAGCAACCTTTGATAACCCTATTGAAACTGCAAGCATCAAAGCACTCAGGCTCTGCTTTTTTGGCGCCCAAGCTGCTGCATCAGGAAGAGCAATGCAGTGGTGTGCTGAAACACCAGACCTCCACACCCCAAACCCAGCAGGGGATTCCCTGCTGCACACTCTTCCTGTGGCCAACCCAGCTGTGCACTCTTCCATCTCAAGGTCCAGGCTGGGCACTGGCTCCTATTTTAAGAGATCAGTGTTTCCACTTGCTGAGTATCCAGTATCTCTGGTAGAAATAATGCAATTTCCAGTCTGATGGACAAAGCAGGTCAAGGAGGAAGAATTTAGTTGCAGTTGATCCAAAAAGGATATTTTTCATTTAAATCAGAGAAAAACCTATTTAATTTCAAGTCTAAATATTTTAGAAATCTTTTTGTAAAATTATAGGAAAAAATTTAAACTAGGAAAATACTTCAAAACAGAGCTGTAGAGCTTAATTTTAAAAGTATTGAAACAGTATTTTATGACCTTTAAAACAAAGTGAGTTTCAGAAGTGCTCCTCTGATCTGCAGCCAAAACTACCACACTGATCTAGGCCATTTTTGTGAGAAGTCTGAGTACTTGAAGCAGAAAAATTCCACTGAGCTCATTCAACCCTACTGCTGGGGATGTCAAACAGCCTTGCAGCTTGCTAAGACCTGCACATCCACCTGATGTGAGGCAGCTTCCACAAGCAAACAAATCCTTTTGTTCATGGACCAAGTGGAGGATTTTGCAGTAAGTAAATCTTGGTCAATTTACCTTTCACTGCAACTATTATTTTTTGTTTGCATTTAGATGTATATTTCAAGAGAAAGATACCTCCCTCTATGCTCCTAGTTATAACCAAAGAGAAAGACCAGGAACAGGGATATCAGCTTACTCAGAATCCAGCCCTTTCCACCTTCCAGCCTGCAGCTCTGGTCATGTCACACCCCAGTGTCCATGCAAACACTTGGGTTGGGAGAGCTGTGGAGACAGTTGCACCAAACCACACAGCTCAGACCAGTCTGGGCATCCCCAAGGATGCTGCTTTTTCTGCTGCTTTCAAATTAGCGAACTACAGCAATGGAGGTTTATGTCACTCACAACGTCCTCAGGAATAATGGCAGAGACTCAGCACATCAGCAGCCTCCCCTAGCACAGCAGTGGTGTCCTGGGGCAGGCAGGGGTTGCACTGCTTGCTGCTTTAGAGGGCTCAAAGGGAGCTGGGATGCCCTTGCAGCCAGGCTGCCAGACCAGGCAGGGAGTTTGGCTACCAAATACCTGCAAGAGAGAGGGGCTGCTGGAGCAGCAGAGAAGAGCACTTGGAAGTGTTAGTGACAACTTTGCAGGCTGTTGCCCATCCTCCCCACCCTTCCCCTGCACTTCCTCACAAAAACACATACACAAAAGGGCCAACAGCAGAAGTGTGTCATCTGCTTTGTCTGGAGGGATTAGAAAACTGGTATAAATTATCCTTTTCATTAATTACTTGATCCTACCTAATCCCCAATGGATGATGTTGACCTCAATAGACCAAATCTAGGCTTCTTAGCCCACACAACCTCTTTACCCTGTTTCATAGCTTTCACTAAAGCTTCTTCCCAGCTCTGTTACATCCTGGCTTGCTTCCACTGTGGCTCAGCAGATCCACAGTATTTCTACTGCAAGTTCTGCCAGACTCAAAGAGCAAACCCAAGCCCTCCTGGCACCACTAGGTAAACCAGGTGTTTCTGTCATAATGCTCAAAAATGTTGTAAAGGCTCCAGACAAAGAAATGTTCCAGGTGTCTCCCACCCTGGAAATCCAGGGAGATGTATATCATTCTGTAGGTAAAATTTCAGACCTCAGATCTGTTGGACATCCCAAACTAGTACCAACAGAAGAGTATGAAACTGCAGAGTAAAGGAAACAACACTGTGGATCATCCCAAGCAAGTTCTAAGGGATATTATAACTGTGACATAAATTGATTTTTGGACTTAAACTCAATGGCTACTTATCTCCACTGGCAAAATTAACATTCAATTAGATTTGATAAATAATTCATGGCAATCCATTTGATGTGGCAGCAAGCTCCAGCAGTGAATCATCAGTGTTTCACATCATCGTGCTGACATCAACCAATATTATTTCTTAAATAAAAGCATCTCTTGTAGTTCCCACCATCCACACCCAGATGTTTCTGGGGCTTGAAGACTCACCATTTCCTATTGCCTAAGGGTACATTGGAAGGGATAAAAGGAATTGTTACTGTTGAGATTTTTAGTTTAAATCAATCTAGCCATACAAAAAAGTTGGATTTGCTGCTGAAGGTTTTTTTCCAGCAATGAAACACATTTGGAGCCCTGCAAATCTTGTGTAAGGAAGCGATGCAGAACCACTCTTTAGACATGCAAATGGAAGGAGACTGTAAAGCATTATAGGGACTGTGAACCTTTTTGCTAAAACTCAAAGCAAAGATTTCTATTGTCAACCAAAAGGCACAAGTATTTCCAAACTGTCTTTGTGCATTGTTGGGAAAAGGGCAAACAAGACAGGGTAAATATTTTCTGCAGTCTGCTATACCCAGGGTACCAAGTATTGCAGGAGGGATGCAAATAGTTTCTTAAGAAGCTTCTGAACAGATACATAGAATTAAGACTACAGCTTGAGAGAGAAAAAAAAAACATTTTTCTCCATCACTGAAACACCCCAATTTTCACCAAATCCACCCTTAGCTCTCAGGGAACAAGACTTTTGCAAGCAAACCACAAACTCACCCTGTTCTGCTTTGCAGTCTGAACCACATTTTCTCTTGATGCCCTGCCATGCTGCTCTCTCCAGACAAACCCACTGTCAGTGCACCAAAGCCTGGGGAGCAATCCTGCTGCTGCTTCCTGGCCTCCATAACTTCCTGCTTTGACATTTGAAAGCCTTCTCATTAATTGCTTTCTAGACTACATTTATACAGAGGGAACCTAGAAACAATGGATGGCGTGTATGTTGATTTGGAAACTAACAGCTTGCAAGTGTGCTGCTACCTCAATCATTTTTAATTTTATTTGTGCAGTTGCATTTCACACCCTCCCTGGCAGAGGAGGTACAATTAAAGCCACTTGGAAGTGTGAAGTGGCTTTCACCACGCAGGTAGCCAACAGCAAAGCTGGTCTTGCAGGACAGTATGTTCCTCCAACTTGGTCTTGCACCCTCTCTTATACCATCTGGCTCCATCCATGCTCCCAAGGACAGGTGATTTGGTAAACGATGGGAACTCCCTCAGACACCCCCCAGCTCTGCTGCCTCCCTGGGAGTACCAGGAGCTGGGGCCAGTGGTGCTGACCTTCAGCTCAGAGCACCTAGCACAGTCAGACTTTGCAGGCATCAGATACACATCCTTAAAAGTCCAAAAGAGGCACTGTGATACTGCATGTACTTTCCTCTTTGAACTGAAAGATCCCGTAAACAGGCTTTAGCAGACTGTAGATAAAATTTGAGCTCTCTATAACCCTAATCTTTGAGATTACTAGAGGCTCTCATGCTGCTGAGGGATCAAAGATGAATAGCCATTTTAGCCTGTGCTTCCACAGCAGCTTTTACGACATTAGATATAATGACCAGGTGCTCAGCTGGTATAAACTGCTTCAACTTTATTTTCTCTGCTAGCAATAAGAGACAGTTCACATCATCCAAGGACTTCTCACAAGGTCAATATTAGATGAAGCTGATATACAGGTCTCACTAAACTTGGTGGTTTTACTCATGTTTCTGCTGAGATCTTCACAGATACTAAGATACTGTCTGTGTGGCAGACCCTGGAGTTTGCTGACATGTAAAATCAGCAATATATACTATAAAAACAGAAATAAAGAATAAACCTCCCACTATTTGCTGCAGTGAGGCTCTCAAATTGGGACTAAGATCCACCAGTCCTGTACATGGCAAAGAAGGAACATGAGCATCAGTCCTGGGAAGCAGGGACAGGCTGGCTCTTCCTGGTTCCCTGCTTGTCCCCACTTGCAGGGAATGCTCCCTGCTTTACACAGAGGCAACTTCAGGCCCAGCCAGGGAAGCAAGGTCATGGTCATCATGATAGCGAGCAGACATCACAACTCTGGCCTCACAGCCTCAGGCTGTGGGTGTCACAATGAGACAGACTGATGCTCAGGAGATGCACATGAGCTGCCAGTGGATCAGCAAGCAGCAACATCCCCCATGATGAATGAACTCGTATACAAGACCACACACAGAAAATACAGTGTGGTTTATCTGTAAGGCTTCAGCTTGGTCCAGAGCTACAACTAGATGCAAAAGTCAGAGAGGAAGGCTGATTCAATAGCTTTTAAAAGGGAAAAATGAAAAAAATAAACCATTTGGGTTCTCTAAGGACAAAGGACTCCATCTACACTTCTGACAATGCAGCCAGGTAAACTGTGGCAGTGATCATGTCCTGCAGTGAAAGTAGGCAGCATCCAGCATAAGAGTCTGAATAGCTGAGGTTAAGAGACATGTTATAGAAGCCCCTCTTGCACTGTAAAAGTTAGTGAATTAGAAAGACTGGCAAAATACAGGAAAGGCTGGAGAACACTTGAGCACTGTGCCAAAACCCACGAGCCACTGAGCAGCTCTGCTGGTTCTTGAGCTAAATGGCTATTCATGCCATTAAGACAGAGTGACAGCACTAGAAAAATGTATCAAATAATTTCTACTCTGGACTCAATGAAAAATTACCCCAGTCAAAGCCTGCCAGATCTGCTGACGTATATTATCTTTATTAGAAAGGCCGCTCTGAAAACCAAACTCATGAGGAATTTTAGTAATTTGTTTCTTCATATAAACTTCTCCATATTAATTCAGCACAGACAGATGCAAATCAAGGCTTTGGAAACACAGCATTGTATTAAGTCGAGGCTACATTTGTCAGTGGGTGTAGCAAAGAGGAAGGTTTAAAGTAAGGAGTTTTCTGCAAGAGACACTTACAAGCCAGCATTTTCTGATCACCCTCCCAAGGGGGCAGCTGAAGTACCACTGCCATGGCCCTCAGAGGAGGAAGCAGCATCTCTTTTTTAAATCTGTGTGCATTTCAGTGCATTAATGAACTTCTCAGCACTCTGTCTACATAGAAGGGCCACACTACATCATGCTTTATAGGGTCAGGAAGAGAAGATGCAACAGCTTTTGACTTCTGACAGCATTACTCCTTTAATCCACTCAGAGGCATTCAGGGTGGTGCTGAAGGCCTAAAGTCTACCTAATCCTGCAGCTGACCTAGAGACATCACTAAATGCAGAGGGTTGCACAACATGACCCATCAACCTGGCTGTTCCCCAGTCAGGGTCAGGATTTCCCAACCCCCACTCCCTCCTTTCTCCCAGGTTGGGCTGAGGCACACGTGCACACTGCACAGCCAAAGCAGCCTGAGGATTGCTGAAAAATCCATGTTTCAGACCAGTAAATCCATCCCTTTTGACCCATGAAGAAATGAGTTTGACCTGGGGATGGTATTAAGGCAAGTCTCACCATACAAACAGCAACTTGATTTTAATGTCATATTTGTACCACTGGATGGCCAGTTTGGCTAAATCTCATCCTCCAGAGAGCCAAAGACCAAGCAAACCTGCAGTATTTTGTTGTTGCAATGGAGAGGTGAGGAAAAACACCTTCCAGACCCAAGGATCCATCCCACGTGTGGGGAGGCAAAGAGTTTCAGTGGTAGCAAATGACAATGCATTGAACTAAAACTCTGCTGGAAGAAGTAGAACCAGTGCTGACAGACCTATTGTTCTAACAAAAAGTTGGTTATGGTCTCTGTGGAAATGAGGTGTCCTTTCCTGCACCAACTGGCAAACGTGAAGAGACAAGGCGAGCAGGTTGACTGGAATCCCAATTACATGGCACAGGGGCTGACAACAAGGGTGCTACATTCCAATCCAGCAACACTTCAAAACCCTGAAGAAGCAGTTTTAAACAAAAGGGTAACATGCAAATTGCACTTCTTGCAGGCTAAGAAAGAATAAAGAATTTCCCCCAATGGCCTCTGAAATATTAGGCACATTATCGTTACTGCAGCGTAAGAAGTGGACGTTAATTAATGTTGAATTACAAAGAAATTCCAGTAGTATCACATATTTCAGTCCTGCTGCTGCAGCAATGAGTTCATTATGAATAAAGAACTTAAAAACATAGCAGAAGGCAAAGTTAATGATTTTCCACTTAAGTGTGAGCAAAATACACCACTGAACTAGAATGAAAGAGGAGGAACATATCTTGGCTTTTGCTATGGGAGAAGATCACAGCCCAAAGCACATCCTTTGCTGAGAACAAAGTGTTTATCAAGTTATTTAAAATACACACACTGTGACCTTGAGCCAAACACTCAACATCTGCCACCCAGTAGGTTTTCTAGCTACAAAACAGGAACAGCAGCACTTACCTCCTGCAAATTCAGGGTCATGTTTAGGGTACGGGGACAATTCTGCTTCCCTGTCCTTGTGCAGTGGATGCTACAATAGTTGAGGACATCCTTGACACTCCTCCAGCCACAGCAAGGAGACAGTGAAATCACTTCTCAGGGCATGGGTGGGTATTTAGGAGCCACCATGGAGGAGGAGGAGCTGGAGAAACCAGAGACACTTGGGCATGGTGACTGGCAGGAGCCAAGAAGCTCAGCAAGAGGTGGTTACAGCCAGTCCAGGTAAAATTTGGCTCCAAGGAAGAGCCAGAGGTGAGAAGACCAGCTGAAGTGAATGAAGCAGATCAAGCAGTACAGAGTCAATCAAAATGGTATTTGTAGTGCCAGGAGGGGGTTGAAGCTTTTTGCATCACCAAAGACAAAACCAAAGGTGTAGGATTGCATAATCATCCTTAAACACCAGTGCCAAAGCCACAGCTGCAGTAAGTCAGTGATGCTCCAAGGACACCTGAGGGTGGCTCAGCTCCATGAGCAGACCTGGCCCAGGGACACCAGCTCTTTTCTTCAGCATTTGCCCGTTCCCAAGACATCTATCACCTTGTAAATTAACCCAGGCTGACACTCAGCTAGGCACCTCTGCAGCTGCAGTGAACCTTTCCTGTGAGTTCCCACCTCAGATATTTCAGCAGCTCTTGCTTTCATATCTTTACTATTTTTACTGCTTCCATTAGTCTTTTTGGCTTGAACTGAACAGTTTGCCTTCACATTATTCCCATCATTGCTCTGCCCATATCTGATACATGTGTCAGTGACTGAAATTCCATGGAGCTTAGCTAAATCCGTGTTGTCTGATAAATAATAGCAGTGTATCCCTCTCTTCAAAGAAAATGAGGTTTATTAATGTAGCATCGGATTAATTTCTGTTTTATATAATTATGCATTGAATTTAAAAGGGGATGTCATGCCAGCAATCTGTGGAGTCATAATAGATAATCTGTAAGAAAGAACAAAGGAAAATAATTTTAATAAAACATTATGCCCTAAGCAAGAAATATGCTTCATGTATCATACATGAGAAAATACAGTTATTTGATGTAAAATGGAATTGTGACCTTGCTGCAGAAGTGTTCATTACCCAAAGCCTCAACAAGCAAATGAATGGATTTTGGAATGGTGCAAATAATAGCAATAATAATCATCATTTTTGTTCCTGGCATTTGCTTGCTGACAGCCAGATTTAGCAGCAAGTGCTTTGTGCTATTATTTATAAAAGGCATTACAAATAGAATTCCACATTAAAGACATTACAGAAGCACGTGTCTAGTGCAAAGGTATTATTACACATGAGCAAGCAAGGGTTTGTAAGTGCTTATAAGCCAAATGGAAGTCCAGAAACAAAACTCTGGCTGCCAGAATTCTCTGTGCTTCATGTGAGGACATGTATGTACTTTGTGGTATCAACTATGCATGAACCTGCTATTTGAATGCCTACACAGGAAGGCTATGACTGTGGTTACTATGGAAATTACTCATGCTTTTTCATAGGCATTTTGCACGTGATAAACAGTTGTGTGATAAGTCATCTGATGATATTGCTTAAGGGAACTGTAGCACTCCAAGGAGGTGTTGAATCATCAGGTCTAGACATTGCCTTCTCTGCAGAAAGTCTCTCCCTTGCTAAGCAGGAAGTGTTGTCTGAACAATCCCCTCCAGTTGGTCCCAGTTCAGTTCTTGGCCCTTCCAAGATGGACTGGAGCTGCCTGGAGCCCTGTCCCAGTGCTGCACTCTCCAACACTGCACCACCTCAAAATACCAGCAGCAAATTTGCTCTTTAGCAGCAGATAGAGAAAGTTCACCCTTCCCACCTCATCAGCCAGCCTGTCTGCAGTGCAGCAGGAAGGGGCTGTGGGAATGATGTATGTGTGAGTTGGGGTGAAAATTTACTGTGAGAGTGACTGCTGCTCCCTGAGGGGCTGGCCAGATAGGGAGAAGCTGGTGGTTTCACAGGGAGAGACAGCACAGAAGTGCTCTGCCCCTGATGAAGGATATGCTGCCAAAAATTGAGAAAGGGAGCAGGAAACACTTCAACGAGGTTTTACTTCATTAAACCTGCACAAAACATAAATTGGGCCTTAGGAGCAGCTTGTGATGGAGCAAGGAGCTGAGGGGATTGCCTTTGGTTTTCAAAAAAAGATCACAAATAGCTTTCTAGAACACCCTGATGCATTTGAAACAGTAAAGTTATTAGGCAAATAGGTGCAATAAAAGAAACATCTCAGCAAATGGATAACCCCCCAGGCATGTATGCCTCCAAATTGCTGTTGGAATGTTAAACCCTGATAATTGCTTTATCATGTAAGCAATTGCATCATGAGTGTGAACACCACAGCCAACATATGAAGGCAGCTCTAAGTACCTTCAGCTCTGGCTTCAGCCGTGCCCCTCAGCAGAGCACCCTCTGATTGCAGGGGGCTTCACTGTAACTCATGGCACAGCTGATTTCTATGCTGAAGTGAGAAAAAATTTCCTTCCTCTAAGCAAAACAAATTAAAACAGGGCTGAAAACAAACCTGAGTGCACCCTTACAAGGTTGTTTCTTTCAGGCTTGCTCTGAATTTAGCAGCTTTGGAGGCTACATCTAAAATATATTCTATCTCCCCTGGGTCTCAGACACATCTTCTCACCTGTCACCACCCAGTCCTGCACCCAGCCTCCCTGCCCCAGCTCCTCTCCTCCCTGGGGAGCAGCAGCCAGAGCAGAGCCCATCATCCACTTTCTCCCTGCCACCACTTCCAGGGACTAACACATGCAGGACAACACCAGAAACAGGAAAAAACACCAATGTGTCACAGAGGGACCAAAGCCAGCAGTGAAGTTTCCTGGAGCTATAAGAGTGGTTCAGTTTGGTATGTGGCAAGCAGCAGCTCCCCAGGTCTGGAATAGAAGCCACTTGTGGCCAGGTTTGTGCAAGCAGTGGCCAAAGTGCTGTAGATGACCCATCTATAGCTGAGAGCTCAACCAGTGAGTTTGCTGCTTATGCATTCTATAGAATTCAGGCTGAAAATATTTGTGGCAGGTCCCTGCTGCAGGAAGAGCTTTTGGGAGGTTTCACAAAACAGGTTTAGTTACCAAGCACTAGGCTGCAGAGGAAACACCATATTTTGTCCATGTTTAAGGCTCTGAAGCATTTAATTGAAAAGCTTTCGCCACCCTGTGCTTAGGAGGAGGAGCTGGGAATTTGGCAGGAATGTTTTGGTGTAAAAAAATTGTGCCATTTGCTATATTTTTTGGGGGGAGGGGAAAAAGCCAAACTGGCCAAATTGTGAACCTATGAAGGTTTGCAAGCATTCAGAAGACCTGCTCAAACATAGCTACCAAGCTTGCTCCTGGAAGTGTTCCTTCCACCAGACCCCAGGAGGGACACTGCCCCTCCCAAGCCCTGGGCTTTGGGGGAGAAGGCAGCAGCTCTCTCTGCCCATGTCCCTCCAGCAGAGCCATCCCCAAGTGCATCCCAGTCCTGAGCCTCTTGCTGGATGCTCAGGGCCAGGTCTGTCCCAGGGAGGGTCCAGCTCCTGCTGCAGGGGCAGGAGCCCAGGACTCCAAGACTCTGCATCCGAGTCTGTTTTTCCTACACCTGCACCCCCAGCCCTCAGTGGTGCTGCACTTGCAGTCATTATCACCCCTGAGCCTGCTGCGATTTTCTGTACTTTCAGTTCCTCAATTACATTGATTATCACATTAAACATTCCTGGTGCTACAGAAACAGACTAAAAATAATAAGCTTGTATCTTCCTAATACAAATGAAACCCATTTGTACTACTAGAGTGTAGCTCATTGTTTTGCAGTAATGAAGCTTTCACCTCAAGATCCAATTCATAAAAAATACTTGCCAAGGCTGCTCACATTTCCTTTTTTTTCCTTTACTGCCACTGCTTTAAGTTCAAATCCAACTCACGATGAGGTCAGCAATTGAAATAAAATGGAAAAGTCACTGAAAAGCCAAAAACCCCAGCTTTGATGGCCTGACACCCTCAGGCAGGCAGCTCTGTGCCCACTTGGATCCATGCTCCTCCCCCTGCTATAAATAGCTGCACCCACCTTTGCTTCGTTTCCCAAAATAGCAACTCGTTGCAAAGGAGGCAGCAACAGCAGAACACTGTGCATAGGCTCTTTTTTTATATTTATAAATACGTATTTGTAACCAAAACCACCCAAGGTGGGCAGTAACACAGCTGAGGAGATGCTGCCTGCAGGGGAACCAACCAGAGGCTCCAGGCTAGGAGGAGGGTGAGGAACAAACAGGGTTTGATGCTTTTCCACTTCTCCCCAGACCAAGTTCCAAGTCACAAGGCATGGTTAAAATGTATAACAAGCATTGAGATCTGCTCCTCTGGCTGCTTCAGAGCTTCAGCAAGGCTAAACAGCCCATCTTCCAGTTTGCCCACCACCTCCACAGGGCAGGGCAGGCTCCAAGGGAGCATCCCAGGCTCCAGGAGAGTTGTGGGGTGGGACATGGCAGCCAGGCTCTGTCCTGATGCTTTGTTTGGAAGAGCTGCAGCTAGTGCTACCCCTGAGTAAAACAAGGAGCCTGATTTTCCCAGCCTGGTGGCTTCAGCTACACCATGGTCACAAAGCTGCACTGGGGATTAAAGACCTCAACAGTGGGCACTGGTGCTGTTGAACCTGACCTACCTCCATCCTTCCCTCCATCGAGGGAGCCTGGAGCCAGCCAGGACACACCCAGTGGACATTCCTCCCACTGGGGCTCCATCTGCTTCTTTACTTCCCTCCCACCAGGAGGCACAGGGACTGAGATCCAACGGCAGCTAAGGCTTTACTCTTTCTGTTAAGCTCCAGAAAGAAAACTAAAAGGCAGAAGAGAGGCAGAGGAGAAGCTTCCTCTTGTATTTCCCTTTGAGCCTAAAATGGCAGCACCCAGCCACATGGCAAGCTGGGGACTCAGCAAGGGCTCTACTGCCCTCCCACACTCAGCACCTGCAGTGACAGTGGGACAGGGGAAGGATGAGCATTGTTCTCTCCTTTGCCCTTGACTAAAGGGGGAAGAGTCAGGCCTCACTTACCACAACTTTGATTATCTGAAATAATCCTCCCTTAAGCAGAATGAGGTCATGTTCCTCACACAAGTCAATTACATCACAAATAAGCCTGATTATCTCTACCCTAATTGATCAGAATCAGTTCGTTGCCACCCAGATTATTTGGTAAACGGATGTGTGAGCACCTAAGGCTTTGCTGGTAGAGGCAGCATATTTACCCAAGATTTTACCTGTAAAGAATTAAACACCCTGAAAACAGGTCAGAATCTGAGTAGGGCTGGATCAGGCCTCCCCAGGCAGGGTACATGATCACAAGTCTCTCATTCCCAGACATTAGAGATGCCACACCACCATGAGGAAAGACATACTTTGTCTCAAATTGCCAATACCCACAGTACCTAACAGCCTTAAAGCCTGAGAAACCTGCAGGAGCCTTCCTCTGACTGCCAGGACCTTCTCCAGGGGTGGGAGAGCTTCCCTGGTGAGCTCAAAAGCCTCTTACAGAGATAAAAGACCTCAAAGACCTGGGATTTTGTTGCTTGTTGTGTTAATTCAAAGGAAGTTGTGCCCCAGGACAGAAAGGTCATAAAGGCAGTAAGAAAATACAAAGAGAAAGATGTCATATGCAATATGAAATGTTTTTTCCTAGCCCCAAACCATCATCTCATCCTTCTGTGACCCCAGGCAGCTCTGAGAGTTTCCAGTCTTGGGCATTCAAGAGTCAAACTTTTTTTTCCCTTACATGAACCTTTTTTTCGCCTCACCTTGGATCAAGTTTTCCAGTAATGCTGGTTCCCAGAAAAAAAACAACACAACAAACTCAAAACAAAACACAAAAGCAGCACAAATCTTCAGCCAACCCCCACTGACCCCAGGAGGTGTCAGGAAGCAGGGGCTCATTACCAGAGCAGGAGGGCTACAGAGCAGCATCAAACACCCTGGGAACACCTCCTGCAGAATGTCACCCTCTCTGAAAATTTGTAACTGGCCATCAGTCCCACACAAGGCCACAAATCTGGTTTATTAAAGCATAAACTGCTGAACCTCGTTAAATGCCAACAACATCATCTCCTGTGGGACTATTCACCCTACAGATGGGGTCACAGGCTCCAGAGCAGCAAAAAGTATTTCTAGCTGAGATGGGGCACATTTCCCACCTGTGGGGTGATACCATGCTGTGCCAGGGGGAGGCCGCTTCCCACATGCCAGGAAATACCCAGTATAGCTGCATGCTCACAAGGCACATGTTCCTGTATAAGGTGTCTGTGTGGTGTAGCTCCTGCCCCTGCTTTCACTGTATTTTATCTTTAAATTTGGAAAGCTTTTTGTAACAAATCATCAGAGAGTAGCAGCTAGTTACCAAGGAGATTCTGTGATGAATCAGAGACTGGCTAGTATAAGATCTAGACAGGCTGTAGCTTCCTAATTCATAAGACCTTACATTTTAAACAGGGGGGGAAAAAGATCCTCTCACAACGGGCTGTGGACCATGCCAGCAACAACAGCTTTTATTTCTGCCAGAGGAGCAAACAGCAAGCGCACAGCGTGGGAAGGCAGGGAGCAGCCAGAGCCGAGCAGGAGCGGCTCCCCGGAACGCTCCTGACTCGGGAAAGCAAACACCACCCAAGGACAAAGTGGTCTGATGGAGGTGACTGAGGGAAAGGCTGGGAAGTCCCTGATTTCACATGGGCATGTGCAAGGATATACAGGGATGAGCGAGCGCTGGAGAAGGAGCTGCACGTGTGCTTCCACACAGCCCTGGCATTCCGGGAAGTAAGGGTTGCAGAGCCAAGCAAGGGGCTGCCTGTCCTGGTGCCAGCTACAGGCTCAGCACAACACTGGGACTATCCCAACCCTGAGCCCACTTTCCTACCCGATTCTTGTAGTTTTCCTCCAAGGAGCAGGTGAAAGTGAATAATTTTGCCAAATGACAACAAAGGCACCAACTCTGCGCAGAGCATCCCGCCCTTGCAGGGATGGCCATCACATCCCAGAGGAGCCCCGGGCAGCTGGGGATGCACAGGCAGAGGAGATGGGAAGAGGAGTTTTTATAAAGCTTGGGATAACAAGGAGCTTCATGAAATAAAGTTTGGAGAGAGAAAGCTGAGCTTTTTTGGGCTGACTTCTTTCAGAGAGTCCTCGCACCCACTTCCTTCTGGTGGCTCATTTCTGAGAAATTACTGAACCCTGGTGCTTTGCCTCTGTTTAAAAACACAAAGTAATTAAAACTGCCTGGGAACTGCAAGAGCAGTGAGAAATATTTGGAGACATCGAGAGACAAGATATATGGAAAGCTCCTGCTTGAGACAGGCTGTTTTCCCAAAGGTGGGAACGACAGAAATATGTAGATGAGAGGGAAAATCTCCCTGTCAGATCCCATTGAAATCTCCATTTTGGGCACTGCTCCTCTGCTGCTGCTAAGGTAAACCTACTCCTTACCAGGGGAAGCTATGGGATACACCAAGGTGTTTGGGATGGGGCTGAGAGCTTAGACAGGTTGCTGTGAAGTATTTGGAGTGAAAATTAAAGCATGCCTTAGAACAAATTCAGGCTTTACTGCTAACATATCCTGGAAAATTAATTCCTAGTGCCGTTCAGTCTGACAACAGGCTGGCATGAACCAGGCTTTAACTGAGGATTTAAATAAAGGGCATTTTATAGACAAACAGTTGCAAGTGCTGTTCTGAGATTTAAATTACACCGAAGCATGAATTAGCTGTTGGTAGCATTTGGTGGCTGGAGGCTCACAGTAATGTTTTAGCAATGCATATTGTGATGTTATCATGGAGGGACAACTTAAAAGTAACTTGTGGGCCACATTTGCAAAGCAGAATGCTCAAAAATGCTGCATAATACTGAAAATGGCAGATGGGATAGGGAAGGAGCACAAGAAACACTTGCTGACAGTAAGCTATTTCTGACACTGAAAAAAAAAAAGTCAGGAAATTCCAAGCCTTGGCTCACAGCCTGGGGGTAACTGTCCATCCTGCTCCAACTTCACACAGAGGGGCTTTTACAGCACTCACTCCCTGCACTGCCCAGCTGTGCCAGGCAAATAAAAGGTGTAGTAGCAGAAAATTAAAACAGGCTGTCAGCTTTCATGCACTTAATGGACTATAGGGTCTTATTTGACTTCATATTTATGTTATTAACTTCACCCTAAAGTGAATAAAAGTTGTGTTTGCATTTAAAACTGAGAAGCTTTTTCTGACACTAAAAAAAAAAAGTCAGGAAATTCCAAGCCTTGGCTCACAGCCTGGGGGTAACTGTCCATCCTGCTCCAACTTCACACAGAGGGGCTTTTACAGCACTCACTCCCTGCACTGCCCAGCTGTGCCAGGCAAATAAAAGGTGTAGTAGCAGAAAATTAAAACAGGCTGTCAGCTTTCATGCACTTAATGGACTATAGGGTCTTATTTGACTTCATATTTATGTTATTAACTTCACCCTAAAGTGAATAAAAGTTGTGTTTGCATTTAAAACTGAGAATGGCTGAGAAAGCAGTAACTGCACACAAATTTCCCACAGGCAGAACACAAATTCCCAGGTACTCTCAGCTTAACAACATTGTGCTATGCCATAACAGTACAGTTATTCCAGCCTTGGGCTGATTTTGAATATCTGTATTCCCCAGAAAGCATTCTGAGTTTGTTTTTCCAAATGTGTACAAGCAGCAGCTGCTAGAACATGAACCATGTCATACACAGTGCTTGGAATCCAGGCAGAGCAAACTGGAAGGTTAGGGATTTGCAAATGGAGAAACTGAGGCAGTGAGCATTTAAATAATTTTGATTAAAATGTGCAACTCAACAGAAAGTGTCCACATAGTAACTTTTTTAGTAAGCTTTCCCTTCCCCTGCTTTGCAGTAGCTATTAGTCTAGAAAGCTTTGAAAACTAATCTCATGTGACTTTTGCTATGCAGCAAAGCTGGTCTGAACACAGACTAACAGAGACAGAGCCTCTGGATGGTGCCATTCCTGGGCTGCATCCTGCCTTTGCTTGTGAATTTTGACTGCAGTAAATGAGCAGGAAGCTGGGAATGGTTTAAACATTGGCTTTGGAATTATATTTGTTGCCTCAGGCATTTGTCTATGTAAATACCTAGAATAAGGTCAAGGAAAGAGGTGGGGATTCATGAGGAGTATGAACTGCCAAGTGGAGGGTGGCCTGCACCCAGCCATGGTGTTTGACAGCATGTCTGGTCTCTTGGTACTAAACTGGTCTTGGAATAGGGAGAGATAAAGCTAAAATGCAAAATAAACTCATGTAGTTTGCTCCAGACCCCTGCATGCACATCTGCTTACGTGGTGTTCCCAAGGAATCGGTCTTTCTCGGCACACAAAGTGGCTGTTGCTGAACACAGAGTGCAGGCACGGGGAAACTTATGAAACAGCCATACAGATTAGCTCTCAGTTGTAATCCACTCATTCCCACTTGAAGAAATCCCGTCTTTCCCCAGGAGAGCTTTGTTGCCTTGCTAGAAATCCTCTTATTCACCATCAGCCCCTTGGCAGGGCAGGTGAGTCCTGCCTCACAGGGCTGCTCTGTGCTAGATTCAGTCATTGACTTCTCCCCACCCAAAAAAGGTGCTTAGATGGATCCCACAGAGCATTTGCCATTATCCTGATGTGGTGCCCCAGCTTTACCTAACCTCAGCTGGTGACCCCAGGGGACATGCAGGGAGACCTAAGGTTGCAGTGGATCAAGCAAGCTGGGCTTGGGCACAGGACTAAGGACCAGCCCAGCCCATCACACGCCCCTGGAAGGCAAAGCTCAGCGCCAGCACAGCAGGGAGGTGCAGGATCCTTCCTGACAACCTTCTCCAAATGACCCAGATTGCATCCACGGGCTCTGGAGGGAGCCCGCAGCCGCTGCTCTTCTGATGGGAGCATAGGATTTGCAACATGGGGCCCATGAGAGATAAGGAGCAAGACAATGGAAATGAAAAGCAGAAGGTCTCAACTCACTTCTCAGGACTGGTAAAGTCTCTTCTTTCCTTTTCTGCTCTTTTTCTTTTAAAAAAGCCAGAGAAGTCACACTCTCTGTGCCACTTTGCATGCCAAGCAGCAGGGTTTTGGGGATACCTTCATGCTGAGGACTGAACTTTGCCTTCCAGGTGACAGTTCAAAAGCCCAGACTGGAATATTGTTTGTGTCTGAATGACTCAACATTTCTCTTTTAAGAAGCATTTGGTAGATAAGTGCTCTGATAGCCAGGTGCTACAGGCTGTGCCAGCAGAGGGGCAGTGGTGGCAAAAGAGCCTGCTAGATTTGCATGCTTGTTCAGAGGCTACCAATAAATATTGATGCTTGCAGTGAAAGGCAGGCAGCAGCAGCAAAACCCAACCAGGGAAGGGGTCTGTGTGAAATTCTATCCCCCCCCAAAAAAAAACCCAAACATGCTTAGGGGGGACATGCCAGAAGTGCTCACTCCCATGAGAGTGTTCCTCTGGGACATTGCAGCTCTGCTGTGCCTCTTGAGCTGAGCAATTGGCTCATGTAATCTTGTTTAAATGCAACTCACATCCTCCCCTATGCAAGTGCAAGCCACAAGCACCATTATTCTGGGCATATAAGCCACTTGCAGCAACACTGCTTTTCTCTTAATGGAAAAGAGGCATCACAGCAGTAGCTACACCATGGACCATTAATTTACTGCCAGGTGGCTTGACCCTAGACTTTAACATGTGTTTAACTAGAAGTCTACAGCAGAGATATTACAGTGCACTTTTACAGGAGTAGTTTTGGTGCCAGTTGAACTCAGTGACAAATCTCTCACCTGCTCTCATGTGGCCAGGGACTCACGTGTGTACCCACTTACAGGTGGGCAGTGCTGGGTGGAATATTTGATTGTTTAGAAAAGAACAAGGCAGTGTGATTTCCACAGGTGTTTCCCCAGAACAAAAGCAAGGTGGAAAGCAGAGTTAGAAAAAGTTGCTTGTCATTTAGGTAAAGCTTCTGCTTCAGTACAGAAGTGACAATTTGCACTCCTGATGCAGCCCCACAGGCACTTGTAACCCTCATGCTCCAGACACACAGCAATGTTCTTTGCTGGGCTGGGTTCAGATCAAGTTGACAATGTTTGGCATGATGCTCACCCCTCAGCACAGCCACATACCTGCCACTTAGTACTCAGAAATATTATTTCCCAGCTACACTGCCAGGGGTGTACATGAGGGATAACAGGCCAGATTTCTACACAGTGTCAGTTTAACTCCCCATTTGCTCAGCAGAACCACGACCATTTCTAGAACAGGTCAGCTGCACCCCTCAGTTGGTACGCTGGTCTTGCTAACTGGAATGTGTCCAGCAGCACATATCAATGCTCTTGCTAATATCAGTGGAGATTTTAAATTGCCTTTAATTAGAGCTTTGAAATATCCCACTGTTTCTCAGCAATTAGCTTCTGTATATTTGAATTGAACAGCAGCCCTCCACACTGGAGATGCGGCAAGCTTAGGAAACTGCATTTTTACTCTGCTTCTAATTCTTAACTCTACTGCTGATGGGTAAAGGCTGCAGGGAGACAAAATACATCCTTTACAAGGGATGGAAGAATGAAAATCTCAGAGCTTCAGCCCATCCATGTCACACCCGCAGAGTTAATTAGCTCTGAGGGAAGCTGTGTGGTTTTGACAAGCACTGGAAGTTTCAGAGGTGAGGGAGAGCTGGGAAGCAACCCACTGCTGCCAGCAGACCTGCTGGGTCTCAGTACTTCAGACTGACTCCCAGCTATTAGCAGATCTTGGTATGACAGGAAAAGACTTTTCCTTCCCCTCACCAGGTTTTCAGCCCAGTCCCACTTGGCACACACCCATCCTTCAATGTCCTCCAGCTCTGTGATCCTCATGAGATTCCCCCCTGTCCCACACAGGTGTTATTCTCCCTCCCCAGTCCTCCTCAGGCTACAATGCTATACCTTGCACTGCAAACTGCTTTATTCCACACCTCCACATCACTCTGCCCTCTGTCTCATGGCCTCCAGATCTCCTGTCCCTCTGCATTGTCCCCACACCAGCTGTAGAGCTGCAGCAACATGCTGATCTGAGGGATGGTGTGCTTCCACCACCTTGGAACAAGCCTCCAGCCACGTTATTAAAGCCATTTAATATCACTTTTCTGACTAGCACAGAAGTCACACTACTTAATAATTGCATTTCTCACTAGTTACAGATAAAACAGACCATTTTTACTCATTAAGATATGGCCTGATATACATTACAAGATATTAACAGCCCCATAAGTGAAATAACAGTACCAAAAGCAAAGTCATAAGTGTTCTCAGATGCCTGCAGATTAATCATTTTATATCTCCATCAGAGTATTCAAAGCTTTCCATCACCATACCTTCTGAAAGCCATAGGACACCTCTCCTAGTTACAGCTCTGCCTTGCCTACAGGAGGCTAAAGCAGTGAAGAAAGGTGTTCTCTTGCTTTCAAACACAAATTGATGAAAAAGCTGAAGACAGAACCTGGCAATTTTGATTCCTTGTTTTCCATTTCACTTAGTGAAAAAATATTCCCTCATTGTGTTAATCCATCACAGTGATTATAAAATTGATGCTTCCTTCAAAGTGTTTTTTTTCTTCAGTGCTTTCTTCAAAGCACACATCCACTCGTGATCTCTCCAGCTCAAACTGTACTCTTGGTATTTTGGGAATTGATTGCAACCTCCTGATCCATATAAATAAGCAACAACTCCAGCAAAACAAGAGCACAGGTGCTGCTAGAGCAGCAATCACTCCTCAGGATCTCAGCCTGCACTTACACAGCCTGAGAGAGAAACCCATTGCCTCCTCCAGCAGCACAGATGCTGGTTTCCCTCCATTTGGAGATTAAATAGATGCCACATAGCAGTTAGCTGACCTGTCTGTATCCCTACCAAGTGCTGGGAGTGCTCAAGCAGGACCACAGCTTTGCCATAATTGCATAAGCACACAGCTTGTTCAAACTCCTCTCCAACCCACACTCAAGGGTTCTACAGTAGCCTTTAGTGTAGTCACTGCCTCAAGTGCAGTCATCTCCTTTGCATACATATAAAGTGCTTGAAAGCACCAGCTCCCATCCTCACTCCTGCAGCACAAATCATGACTTTTGTTTTATGCTGTTGAATCTAAAAGACCAGCAAGCAACTAATGTCAGAGGGGGCAGAGAAAGCAAGGGAAAAGCTCTATCAGAACCCACCATGAAGGGTCAGGTCAGTTTAACCCATCCCCTTTTTTCTCAACCCAGAAGCAGCAAATTTCATCAGGGTATCAAGAAAGCCTTGGCTGTTTTGGAGCACTGCTCCTAGCCAAGAGCCCAGAATCTGCAGGAGGTACCAAAATGTCACATAAGCCAGCAGCCACTCCAGCATGGTCATTTTTGTAGGCACCTGATACAAGTACCCAGCCACAATCATAAGTCAGTCAAGCCATCTGCAGCTTCCACAGGCAAACTCATCATGTGAGACAAATGCATCATTTACTTTCAGCCATGGCTAACAGTCATGAACCTGGGGGCTGAAGTGCCAGTTCATGCCAAGGAATACAATGGTCAATGACAGATTCAGTCCACAAATAGCTAGAGAAACCCTGACCTGTGCAATGGACCAAGAAGAGAAATAAGACTCATTTATTTCTCAGTTATTTATAATCTCTCCAAAACTAGCAAAATTGGCTCCCTCAGATTTATACTTAATAAGTTATTGCTGTAGTCTAGCCCAGAACTCCTCAGTGATATGTCATTAGATCTGCTGTCTGGTACAATAGACATCTGCTCCCATCCAATAACACTGATTGGAGCACATACACTTGTTCAACTAGAGAACATGACTTCAGAGTTTAAGCATCAAGCTAGACTAGCTAAATGATAAGGTGAAGAAATTAACATCCTTAAAAACCCTCTAGACAGCCCTGGGTATACAGTGTAAGGAAAGGTTGTGTATTTGGGGGAGGCAGTCAGCAGAGAGAAGGGAAAGCAAGTCCCTCACCCCTGATCATGAGCATTAAAGACTAGGGCTCCTGTTGTAGGACCATGGCCAAACTATTGCTTCTTCAAGAGATTGGCTGAAACCCAGCCCTCAAAAATGCTGTCAATGGCACATTGTTGGGTGGCCTGAGAAAGAAGATATTAGAGAAATATAGACTATCTTTCATTACTGCTGTGAGTTTTATAGGACAAGTGTCAGCTTAACACAGCCAGGGCCTCATGCTTCCAATGCCAGCAAGAGATACCAGCCCTGGAAAAGCAGGTCAGGCAGCCTCATGCTGAGTCCAAAATGGGGACAGGATCACCACCAAAGACTATCAGGGACAAGCCCCCCAGAAGCTCAGATCTCTATAATTTTACACCTTCAAATTGTCCTTTTCTTCCCCCACCTTTAAAAGTAACCTGTGGGTCTGCCATACTCACCCTGTGACTTAATAACCAGATTTGTATTCTCAAGCACCACCAAGCAGGTTACTGATCCCTTTGCAATAAGGCAACTGAAGCTCTATTTCTCACTTCTTATTTTCCCAGTTTAAGGTGACTTGGTGCCCACACACCACTTCTGGCTGTACCCTTATGTTCCCCCTAAGCTGCACCCCCAGCATTGCCTCTTGGTGGCCACAAAAGCACTCAGGCTTTGTCTCATGTTCCTAACCCACTCACTCATCTGGTACAGGCAGCACCAACCAACCTCCCTCAAGACAGGTCTTTTTGCTAAGAGTGGAATTTTCCAAATATTGACTCATTTTAGCCAAAATAATATAATTGTTATTACTGCCCATGAAGCTGGCTCTGTTCCACCTTCTACAATATTTCAAAAGTGACTGGGCTACATCAAAGACAACTTATGTCATAGCAGCAGAACCAGGCCCTGTTTAGTACAGTCCATCAGCTAAACTATTACTCTGAGACCCCCATCTGCTCTTGTCAAGCAGTGATAGGTATAAATCAATAGACTCATTTCTGCACAGCTTTTCCGTGACTATGTGCCTACACAGGGAGGAAAGCACATTCATTCAGCCCTACTGAACCTTAATACAGATTATAGTAAATGCAGTGCAGTAATCTTAATGCAGTGCAATGTACATACATTACCCCAGAAGGCTACAATACAAAGAGTAAATCTCCTTTAAGAAACAATGCACAAACAAAAAGGAAATACATGAGATTACCAGACACAATACCGGGGATGTACAAACTGCTGCTCCACCTGCTTGCAAATGTCTTTCCCCATTTCAAGCAGCTCTCAATTTTTTGGTCCAACACCTCCCAAAAGCTATTTTCTTCATAATGTCACAAGAAGAATCTTCACAGAACTACATACAAAAAAGCAAACATTTTTGTTGCTGAGTGAACTATTTATCTGCTCTTAGTCTAGCCTTGATCACGAGCACCTGGAACCCACAAGCCCAGCATGTCCTGGGCTGATTGCTCTCAGTTGCCATTGTTTCACTGGCTTTAACAGATCCCTGTAACAATTAGTACCAGCTGAGGACCTAAGAGCTGCTTCCTTTATTTGCCTATGAGCTCAGACAGAGTTTGGAGATCACAAAGCAAGAAAAAGGCTCAAGTCAGGGCAGCAGCAGAAGTTAACTTGCTTGCAAGCAAAAGGTTTTGCTTTGTGATACGTTGATTGTGCCTCTGAAATTCAGATAAGCGGTTCAGCGTCCCTTTATTTAACAACTTCAAGGGATATCAAGCAGAAGATGTTTTGGATGTTTCTGTGTGGCTCGTGTTGCTAAGGAAACTGTCTCAGCAATGCTTGTGTGCTCCCCGCAGCTGGATCACTTGGGCTTTGCTGCTCCAAGGGATGGGTGAGCCATGGTTGGAAAGAAAACTACAGACATGCTCAGGAATGCCTTTATCACAAGTGAAAAAATACAGTAGTAGTAGTAGTAATAGTAGCTAATAATAAAAACCCACTAGCAAATAGAAGATCCATATTCATGCTCTTGCTAGGAGTAGCATGCTGTGTATTAGCAGTTATATCTAACCCTTCAAATAGACACAGGAAAAAGAAAAACTATTTTTTTCCAAACACTGTTACAGCTCCTGGCAAAGTCAGGGTATAACATTAGGATATGTCATGCCAGAAATGTCTTGATGATACCAGACTCTGAATATCAGTGCTTTCTAGCTTTCGGTCACAAGACCGAAGCCTGAGTTACTAAACAACTCTGACATTTCTGAGACTATCACCAGGAACAGATGTTTATGTGAGTTGTGAGTTATCAGTGGCAACAGTAGGCTTCAATTTGCAGGTGTGGTGGTTGAAAAGGAAAGGTCTGGTCTTTAACATTAACCAAACCAGTTAGGTGTGCATACAGAAAGGTGCTGGTATATTAATGCAATATCTGTATGTCAATTAAATATGCTCTCCACCAGTAAATTATATCTGTGTACACTCTCATGCACCTTGCCTCTGAAAAACCACCAAAGAAGTAGCTCCTGTTCCATTTCTTTGTTTGTTTCCGTCTTTTTATGTCTTGATTTTGTTTATGGAAATAGTGATGTGTTTGCTATAGGATCAGGTGGTTTTTAGGCTATTATAAATTGTGAATATTACAGAGAGGCCCACTACAAGACTTTTATTAACACTTACGTACATTATGTATTTGTACTTAAGGCTCCATCTGGATAATCACCCAAAAGCAGGTGATTTAAAGGCAAGGGTCATTCACATCCCTACAGACGATCTGCCAAGGATAGGCTGAATTTATCAACGACTTGTGTTCATATTTACCATATTCTCTACTGTCTTCTGTGCAAATATTGCACTACTTTAGCCAGCACCCACTATACCTCTTTTACCTCCAATTGTATAGGCAAAGAGATTGCCAAATGCTACATTAGGTGCTTCCATTTGCTTGTATAAGCTGCCATTTCTCCAAACATTGAAACTTTAATAGGCTTCTACATAAAATTCTCTCAAATGTAGAAGAATTACATTTCATATGACTTTACTCTTGTCTATTGTAGCTGCTGCATTATGTTCTCTTTAATTTGGGGTATTTGACATCAGGATTCCCAGTTATATTATATATTTTCTTTGGAAAAGAAGTTTGGAAGCTGAGTAAATACCCAAAGCTATCACTATTGTTGAGGCCACAATAGTCCAACGTTACCTCTAAGTGGGACGCAATTCCTTCTGGTGATTCTCGCCTCAGATGACTGATAAATGTGTCTGTTGCTGCCAGCTGTGAAACAGCAAGGTGGCTGAGATGAACATCTGCAGCATCCACCCCCATGGGCCAGGCTGTTGTTCTTTGTTTCTGAGTCTAGATAAAAATTCTTCAACCTTTTGGGAAGGAAAAAGGTGTAAAGGTTAATAGCATAACACCACCACGAGCTGCTAGGTGACCGTTCTGCCTGACATGATAGAAGTCTTGTGGGAGTGCTGCTTTGGTGGGATTTTCATTATTTTCTTGGACTGATCTGGAAGAGAAGGGATAATCTTATGTGATGTCACACACATATTCGCAGACAAGAAACTGTAGAAACTCTTTGGTTTAGATCAATCCAACAACCAGAACACAGAGTAGTTTTGGCTGCAAGGATTGAAAACCAGTTCCTCCAAACCCCAAATTTAATCCAAGAGCCTCAAGTGAACTTTTGACTTTATGCCCACTGATTCTCTTTCTAACTATTTATTTTTGGAAAAGATTACTGATTTCTGAACTAAGACTCACTGAAGGTGTAACAGCTTGACATTTGAGCATCAGTGACTTTGTTTCACTGAATTTTCCCATCCATTCCCACCACACAGCTCCCAGGCCAGTGGTGCATCATGAAGGACCAACAGGCACCATACGGTGATGTTGGAAAAAGGAAGCAAAACATTCATGTTGTACTGGGCCACTGACTGCAGGTGGCTCAGAGAGGAAACCTTTTGGACCAAACCCCTTTGCATGTCACAGTATCAACACAGCACATCATGGGTTGCCTCCAGAGCAGCCAAATAACTGAACCCAAAACCCAACCTAAAATCATTTGCAAGTTTTGTGCCTCCATTCTCCATAACCTGCCTGGCTCTAAAGAAGATTTAATTTGTTTCCAGACTGCCTTAAAAAAGCCTTCGCCCAGCTTTGACCTGAAATCCTCCTGCTCCAGATAGGGCTGAGAGAAGATTGTTCCTTAGGACTCCAGCACTTGTTAATTCTCTTAAAGAGATTACTCAAATCTCCTAAACAAATATCAGAATAGGTTTTGGATTAAGTGTGGGTGTTAAATGACCTTGCTGACAAAATCAGCATGATCTAACCTCACAAATGGAAGAGGGAAGCCTTGGATGTAATTTTGCCTCGGTAGGTACGATCATGGTAAGTTATCAGACTGCTCTGCATCTCTGTTCCCCTATCTCTAATATTCTTGCAATGTTCCTTGAGAGCCAATACAAAAAATGTCAGATCTTTATGGAAAAGACAATATACTGATGAAGTCATTTGGGCTACAAATGACCTGCTGTTTTCTTTTACTGATGCTTATTGTTTTTCCATTTCTCATCTTTGAGCTATCTGGTTCATTGTGGTGTCAGCACGAGGCTGGTTTGCACAGCATCCTGACTTCTATGTTAATCAAAATGCCATTGCTCAGAACTGGATTTATGTTTGTGTATTTGGCAGGGTGCTCCAGCATAGGGTCTTGGGCATTCTGGCATACCCAGGGTCCACCCATCCCCTCTGCTGGGTACCTTTGGGTGATTTCCCCACTTTGGAGCTAAAAGCTGGAGTTATTTATGTTCTGCATCTCTCTGTGCAGCTTTCTCTGTGTCTCATTTGGGTTTCAGAAATAATTAACCCTGCAAAAACATGCGTGGGGCTCAGCCACATAACAGACACCAGGAGTGGCTCAGCGAGGTTTGTGTTCAGTGTTTCTGTCATTGTGTTGTGGCCAGGAATGAAACACAGAAATTTTTAATCTGTGAGGAGCATTTCACTAAAAGAAATCATTAAGTCAAAGCTGAATCATTTTCAACCTACATCACGTCTGTTGTGGTTCTGTTACTGTTCATCTATAACCCCAACAGATTTCCTTGCAAAATCTCTAGTATCTGTATTAGGAACAATTTCAAATCCAGTAAGAACTCTCCAAATATAAAAAAAAACAACAACAACAACAACAAAAACAAACTTAAAAAATAAAAATCATTGGAGGGCAAAGACCATCATGACTGAAGCACTTACATCTACCTTCCAATCTGCCCAAATTTCAGTCAAATTTACTCTGTTGTTAATCCAATACTGTGCTTGCAATATCTAACCAAATATCACTCATGTGGAAACATATTAAAATTCTGCAGCAAGCTGGAACTTATGGCTTCAAAACTTGTCAGCTTTGCTTCTCAACCGTCAACACATATTGGCGGGTTTGCCTTCCTCTCCTCAGAAATGTATTCTCAGAAATGAAGTTTTACTGAATTTCAAGTGTACCTGATACAGAAAGATAACCTTTTCCGAAAGGTTTCTTCATATGCTGTTATTTAGTTTTCCTTTCTTGTTAGATAATTTAATATATATTTTATAAAGAATTCTGACACTGCAATGTGCCACACATAGAAATAGGAAGTAATTATACAGTGACAAAATCTTGGGAATAGCAATCAGAACTGGGAAACTGTTACACACTTGACTTCTGACAAAAAAAGAAGAGCAATCCGATTTTGCTCCTTTAGCAAGGGTTGCCATTGGAACAAGCAGATATGAAGGCAATGTCCCCTTCCCACAGCCCAGGTTCCTTTGTCCCGCATGGGGTTGGGCCAGGTCTTGTTTCTGCACAGGGAATGCCAGACTGGGGGGCACAGTAGATATGATCCTCTGATCCCAGCTGGGCTCCCAGGGATAAAAGTGTCCATAAGGAGCCCAGGCTGCGGCTGAAAGTGCATCTCTGGATGAGGCAGCTGAGAGTCACTTTGTACTCAGTAGTGTGGGCTCCCTTCCCTGCACAGCTGCCTCCTTCACTCCCTTCAGGGGGCTGTAATTCTGTGAGCTAATTTAAGGAGAAAAGCCTCTTTAATCTGGTATCATACAGCCTCAAAGGCTGGGTATTTATTATTTTGAATCAAATATTAATATTAAGCTCTTTAGGTGAGGACTTTGTGTTCCAACATCTCTTCAAAACCCTTAGAATGCTGTTGATGCTACAGGTGAAAATACTACAAATAATTTAATAGAGTTTGGATCTCAGAGATCTGTTTCATTAGGAATGGTCTCACAAAGTGTATTAGCATGTTGTGATACAAAAGGCTCTAGTATGAGAAGGACTCCCGCAGAAGTTAGTGCTGAGCCTTGCCCTGGAAGAGTCTGGGGTCAAGAATCTACTTTAATTTAGGTTTCCTTGTAATTCAAGAGGCTCTTCTTGATTCTCTTCCACCCGTAGAAAAAGGATACCCTGCCCAGGGAACAAATACAAAGTTTAGCATAGAGAGCACTCATTTGGGAAGTGGATAAGAGCTAATCCTGCAAGTTAATGGCATGTCGTAGTTCCAGACAGAAAGCAAGGATTAATCCCCTAACCAGCTGAAGGCAAACAGGTAAAAAGGATTTAAGAAAGAAAAATCTCTGCAGAAAATCATATATTATTAACTGAAAAAGTAATTTAACAGAACAGTAATGTTCTCATACCACTGAAAAAAACGAATACTAACTCTTTAAATCTAATAAGATCTCTGCAAAAGTAGAAATGTTCAATCTGCACTCTTTAGAGTCTGAGGCCAATGGCCATTATGTACCATAGAAATTCTTCAGCAGTTCCAATACAAACAGGATCAGGCCTCCACGGGATTTGGACTGTTGGTGGCTATTATTGTCTCTACAGTATATTCTGCCACAGCGATTAAAGTAACATCTAATTTCCACAACAATGTAAGCAATTTCTCAACATGGACTGCTCTGGAATGCTGAGCGCAGCAGGAGCTGCTGTGTTTGCACCAGACCCATTTCTTGCCTTAAACAAGAACCAAATTTGCTCAGAAAAATCACATGTGGGTGGGAGGCAATCCTCAGACCTTCTTAAATGAGGTGCAATCAGCAGGCAGACCCTGCACATGAATCCAAGGCCCATCCTCTGAGGGATCTATGAATACTAACCAAGCGACATTCCCCTCCAGCTTGCAATGATTGTGCCATTGTGTTGCCAGCCATTGTATTTCTCATTTCACTAACAGCCAGTTCATTGTACTTCACCTACTTCTTCATTGCACACATCAGCTGGAAATTACCAGCTTCATTACCCATAGCTCCTAAAAGCTCCATGCCATAATCCATATGGAATTCAGCAGGCTTCAATGTACATGGAGAAAGCTGGCCATGCAAATAGTATTTCACACAATGCAGCTGCTGTGCACCCAGCTATCTTGGTCTATCACTTTTTGCAGGTCCTGGCAGTGCCTCCCAGTTGAGCATTCCATTAACTTTTCACCCCATATTTCTTAAAAAGCCCAGAAGTAATCTTAATCCCCCTTATCTTGCTACACTAGTATCTCGCTGCTTTCCTGGTGGCTTCACACAGAGATTTTGTGGAACTATATTTTTACTTAGCCCAAAATTGTCTTGGAGGAAGACAGTGCAAAGACATCTTTCCTTGAGCAAGATAAAAACAGAAATTAAAGTCTTAATTTATGCCTGATTTTAGATTGGATCAGATTAGAGGAGGGTTTGTTTTACTGCAGTTTGAGAGAAGGGTGCACCTCTCATTTGAGATGGGGGATGGATTCCTATTGGACCCTCCCTTTAGATTAGTCCCTTGGAGGAGCCCAGGATGATCCACACAGCCTTCTCTGCTGGGCCCAGCAATTAACCCAAATCTATCAACCATGGAAAGAGCGTCATCTTCACATCAGTGGTGTCCTTTCCCCTGACAAACTGAGGGTGTCTGCAATGGGAAAAGGAGGCATACAATTGCTTAAATGCAACTGGCCAGGAAGAAAAGGTACAAAATCCACTTACTTTAGTGTGAGATTGAAGTAATTCTATGGCTTCTAGATTTGAAATAGCTTGTTGTATTAATAAATTCAGTACAGAAACTTTCAAGTTCAAAGCAAGCCTCTCAATCTATTGCTTCAGGGAGTGCAATCCAAAAGCTATTCATCTATTTATACAGATAAGCACCCAACAGAGTTATCGGAATAAATACAAGCACTCAGGAAAACATTCAATATAAATAATAATAAATAGGTAAAGATCCAGGAAACGGAAATGTACATTTTAAATCTAAGTGAAATGCTGACCCAAATAATAGCTGTTTGTATGCGCGGAAAGAGAGTGCAAAAAGTAAGTGGATAATTTCAGAGGTGGCAGACAAGAGAACAGATAAGAAGCATCCAATTCAAAGGAGATGGGCAAGGTGGTAGAAGCAACATTGGATTATTTAATTATTTTTTAAAAATATATGAACATTGTTTTTTGAGGTCAAGAGATGTTTTGGCATTAACCCTGTTTGTTGGGTTTGCTGAGACATTTTTAATCTGCCTTGTTTGCTTCTGAAGCTGCCAGGGGATGGGCTGAGGCTGGACCAGCCACCACCACCAGTCTTTCAAAGTACATGCCAGCCAGTTCATCAGCCCAGGATTTAGGCTGATGACCATAAACAGTCTTTGGGCCATGCCTATCCTACACTGTAGTGCAGACAGCCTATCTTGAAAATACTATTTAAATTGTAAATCTCAGTTGTGAACAGCCATGCTTTGCTTGGCTTTACATGAGGAACAGCAACAGCTCAGTATCTTGAGGGGAAATACTTCATTGTATGTGATAATATTAAGAGCTTGCAAAAAATTAAAATAAGTATCAACTGAAAAAAATTGTTTTGGCCTGGAAGGCCTTTAGGAGAAGTTCGTAGAATTTTGCCAGCAAGTTCTAATTTTTTCCTAAAATAAGGAAATAAGTTCCTTTGCAGTCCCAATGCAGTAAAATGGTTTCTGTGAGCATCTGATGTGAATCATCATTGATTGTGCTTCAGTTGGCTCATCCCAGAAATCGAGCACCTCCTCTCCCCGTAGGCAGCCTGAGCATGCTGGCAACGTGAGCAAGCTGGAGTTTGGTACCAGCAGATCCAGGTGGTGGTGAGAAGTAACAGAGAGTGGGAAGAGACAGAAAACATCAGACAAGTAGAAAAGGAGAATAAGATGGAAAGAAAGGAGAATAAGTGCCCTCAGGATCTTGAGCACAAGATTTAAAAGAAACAGGGGAAAAACTGCTTTCAGAGCAAACAAGTAAATTGTGGAGTTTCTTGGCAGAAGACCCAGTGAAGGTGACAGTGGGAAACTACTTGGGAGGGAGGTTACAACAGCTCTGAAACTCACGAACCACAGGATCCCAAAAGGGAGTGTGAAGTCCCACAGGCTGGTCACAACAACCATCGTGGCTTGGTGCAAGTCCATCTGTATCTGCTGTTCATCACATCCCAAGCACCTATCAGTGGGTGCCCGGTACCAAAAGGGGTGGACCTGGGCTCTCACCAGGCACTGCTACACCTTAAATATCTTTCAGGATGTGGAAGCAGAGAGCAAGTCATGGGCTGATGTAATTCAGCTCCACTGAAATCAAACTGGACATCAGGATGCAGCTAAAGGGCTGCTGAACTCAATGCTGGAGGGAGAGGAGCGCTGCTGATTTTCATATGTGGTCCAAAGCACAATGAGGGGCAGAGGAAGAGGTTAAAGGTCTAAAAAGCATTTTGATAAAAAAAAACAAGATATTGTAAAAAAGTTAACCAGAAGCCAAGATTTAGCCAGATCTGCTCTTATTTAACCTTCAACATAAGACCAGGTCTCAGGCTTTCTATTCTTGGTAACAGCTGATGAACGCAGTGCAACACAGTACTAATAAACATCTGCCCAGCTCTTAGATTAATATAGGGGAGAATTAATGGAGGTCTTAGCACATTCATACTTTCTAATTATGGCAGATGACTATTTATAGAAATAATAGGGAGAATGGAAACTGTCACTGACACCATGTCAATATATATAATGAAATCAAATAATTTAATTGTATTACATTTGGCTAAGGAGTCATATCAATAAAAGGCCCTCCTTAGAGCAGTCCAGTGGTTGGTATGTACTTCATGTTAGACAGCTATTAGGATTAATATTTTTTCAATGAAACATTGGGAAAACAAGTCATCTCTAATATACCAATTCCTGTGCCTGTAATCCTGAGAGAGACAAGGCTGGGGGACAAAGCTTCCCACCAGGAGATGTGACAAGCCTGTTGTGTAGCTGTCTGCTTTTAATAGAATCATAGAACAGTTTGGGTTGGAAGGGATCATCTAGTTCCAACCTCCCTGCAAGAGCAGAGACACCTTCCACCAGACCAGGTTGCTCCAACCTGGCCTTGAACACTTCTGGTAATGGGGCATCCATAACATCTCTGGGCAAACTATACCAGTGTCTCACCACCCGCACAGGAAAGAATTTCTTCCTAATGTCTAATCAAAGTCTCCCCTCTGAGTTTGAAAACAGTGTCCTTCATCCTGTCACTCCATGACCTTGTAAATAGCCCCTCCCCAGTTTTTCTGTAGCCCCTTCAGGTGCTAGAAGGCCACTATAAAGTCTCCCCAAAGTCTTCTCTTGTCCAGGTTGAACAACCCCAACTCTCAGTCTGTCTCCATAGGAGAGGTGCTCCAGCACTCTGATAATTCTTGCAGCCCTCTGCTGGACTCGTGCCCAGAGCTCCGTTTTTCATGCTCTTTTCTGGATACCCCTTGCTTCCAGTTCCCAAAGCATCCAAAATAATAAAATACCCAGACTGAATCCTGTTCCCTATATTGTCACCAGCCATGGCTAAGCTGGCTCAGGCATCATCTCTGCTTCATGCAGAGATGTATCATGGTGAAGTATCACCAGGGCTTCTGTGGGAACAATAACCGTACTATACCACTGAGATAAATACAGCACAATTTTAAACCTTGATATGTTTACACCTCCTAAGAGAGAGTGAAAGGCCCATAAAACTCTTGGTGAAGGGGACATGGCTTGTTCAGATCGTTTTCAGCTTGTTAGGTAAACCCTGAAGCCAGTTTTTATTGGGAGGTGCTGGCACTGGTGTGTGAGAGCTGCTGGGTTTAAGCAGGCTTTGGACTGGCTGTGACTGTTTCTCAAGGTTTTAAAACACATTCTGTGATGTCCAGTTCAGGCAGAGAGCTAGGGAAGTTTGGATCTTTTCTTCCAGAAGCAGGGAAAAAGAAAATAAAGCTACAATTATGGTGACAGATGGTATGTTACACACTGAGAATCGCTAGTAATTTTGCGTCTTGCACATCAAAGGAGGAGATCAGAACTGAGGCTGAAGAGCCGACAAAGTCCTCTGGTTCTCTTCTGTTCTTCCAAAAATGTGTTTCCTAATCCATTCTGATCTCCCAAAGCTATCAGTCTGAATTAATGAAAACAGAGCAAGAAAATGTTGCTATTTCTATTAATTATAGAGGCAGGTATGTGCAATAAACAGAATTCATATCCCTACAGTGCTGCCTAAGTACCTATAATTCAGCTGCTGGGCTCACAACTGCAGCACCTTCTTCATGTTGTTTTACAAATTAGCAAACCTGAAATCAGCAGCTGTGTACAGTGTGATGACATTTAGCTTAACTACAGGAGATCTGCTCTGCTGAAATCCATGGGTGGTCTTCCAGGGCTGCTTTTCATTGTGGTTGTTTTACAGCTCCCAGACTGAGTCCTCCTATGTTTTCCATAGAAGCGCAAATAGAGATGCTTAGGAAATACTCTCAGAAATATTGCAGTTGCTGGTACTCTTCCAAGTACTGCCAAGACAACACCTGGGGCAATGCCCTTTCAGAGACAAGCAGAAAGGGGGGGCAGGGCCCTCCTGGAGCCAACCTGACTTTCCAGGTCAGTTGACTGGATTTTATTTACTGCAGGGTACAAGGAAAATGAACCTACACATGGACATCTTTGCTCAGTGGCCGATGCTCAGTATTTGCACACCCCATGGGAATTTATTTTATGCATCAAAACCTGAAGAAAGAGAACTGGGTGGGCTGTCTCCTAATCAGTCCTTCCTCTCTCACCACTGCAATGCCAGTGTTGGTGTCCTGTAGTAGGATTCACAGTAGCAATGGGTTGGATGAGCATCTTTTGTCATCTTACAGTCACCTTCACGTCAGACAAAGCCTGGGACTAGAAAGCCTCAGAAGGAGCTGGCTGCCAAAAACAAGGTTGTTCCAGTGGTGAAGGAAGTGAGAGCTTTTGAGGTAGAAGAAAAGCAAAATTCCTGGAGGCATAGGGGAAAGCAGAGTGATAGTCATTCTTGTTCCACTCCAGATGTCTACCTTCCAGATGGAACAAACTTTGCCTTTCTCTGCACCTGAGTGAGAGGAAGTGAATTGCCAGTTCCTGGCTAGCAAATGCATTTGATAGCAGAGACACTGCTGTGAGCTGGGAAGTTTGCACCAGCAAACTGGTCTGACTGGGAGTGCTCTGACACCTGAAATACTCTGGTAGCAACATTTTCCAATAGCTGCAAGGCACCAATAGCAATATATTCTGAAAGCAAAAGACTCCATCAGGATGAAACAAAAAGAAACGTCATTTCTTTGGGCTGTTGTGCAGAAGGTTGATTTTCTATGTCCTTATATATCCACTACTTGCAGTGCTGCTGGTGTTACATTTTAAGCATCTGACTCAGGCATTTGAGTGAAAAGGCAATAAAATGCTTGACTTTGATTGAATATTGGACTTGAATTTCCACTGTGGCAAAAGGTAAATATAAGCAGTGTAAAGAAATCAAAAAGCTACTATTGGACAACATGTTCCATGTAATTTTTAAATCTTTACAGATATTGAAAGATCTTCTTTTTTGGCTTGCATGAAGGTCAAAAGCCAGGTTTTGAGCATTCTTTCAGAAGGGGTTATATTTGTATACTGAACCATCCACCAGTTTAAGAAGAGTATTTTTTTAAAATTACGTCCAACATTAGTTCTGCTATTAGGATTCCCTGAGGGGCCACAGCAAACTGGAGAAATGCCTTTGCTCTAGCACTGCCAGGTCCCATGGCACTGCCCTACCCCTTTGCCTGCTTCTGCAACCAGCTCCTGACCTCACTGATGTAAATAAGAGAATCAAGTACCCACTTTCTTCTGAAGTACATACCAAAGAGCATTGAAGATAGACTACAATAAACTTACTTATCAGCTTTAAAAGAAAAAAAAGCTGAGCTGGGGAATGGATGACAGCATTTCCAGTCTAAGCAAGAGGAGCCAGTGGGAGTGAAAGCTACAGTCCATATTACAGCAGCCTCTGCTAATATATTTTCTGTAATTGAATTACTGCTATCAAATTAATATAAGAGAAAACCCCTCTGAACACATTTCAAAGAAGTCTACCAGCTTTTATTTACCTACTGCACTGTACTACACCAAGAGGCACACAAGTGTTACAACAGGGCCAGCTCAAGTCTGGTGCCTTAACAAGTTTTCCCACAGGTATTTTTGCTTAAATTGATCTAAATAAATTGAAGAATTCGAATCTCGGCTTTTAGTTGCAAGGTAGGATTTTGAGAATATCTACATATAAGAAACATTTTTGGTTAAACTCACTTTAGCAGCCTCCTCAGTCACAAGCTGTGCTGTAAAGCACCTTTGTAATGAGACACAAACTGGCTGTATCCCGTGGGAGGTGGAATTGGCCTTCAAGATTTCAAGGTCAATGTGAAAGCACAGCTTTTCTGCATTTTTATTTTAATGTAATTTGTGTGATTGCTGGGGCTCAGGGATTCTTAGGAGAGAGAAGGATAGAAAGAGCATTCATAAAAGCATTTAAAAGGGTGAAAATTAACAGATAACTGTTAAACTGCCCTAAAAAGTAGAGAACACAGACATAACATCTTGATTTTCAGCATCTCTTTCCTTTTTTTGTAAATGGCATTATCCAACAATGGATACCTTCTAGTAATAGACCAGAGAAGGTAAGATGGTGCAGGCTGTATGTGGTGGTAATTATCTGGACAAATCCCATCTGTGTGTCACTCAAGGGTAGGGGCAAGCTCTTGCTCTCTGGGCAGGCCTCCAGTGTGTCTTCAATGCCCATTTTCACAGCCAGAGTCTGCTTTTAATCTCCCGTGTGACATTCGGTGTGTTAGGACATGAAATTTTGTCTTGATCCTGATAGTTCATGTCATTCAGCAGCTGGGTGGCAGCTGGCCTGTATCAGCAGCACAGCCCTGTCCAGAGGAAAGCTGGCAGAGTACAGAGATTATCAATCCCAGTGAGGTGCCATGGGAATCTCCAGCTTGGGCGTGTCCCCAAGACAGAGATGGAACGTTTTTCCTGCTGTCAGTCCTTGATGATGAGCAGTTTTGTGCCTACAGCAGATGAACCACTTGCTGCTGTGTGAAGTCCATCATAATGTAAGTGCCAGTCCACAAAGCACCAGCCCTTGGCTGTGTGAAAGGACATGGTGCACAGAGCTGCTCAAGAAAAGGGAAAGCTTTTTTCCTGATGAAATGTACAAGACATGCGGACCTTGCACATGCACACAGGTAGACACATGGCATATCCTGGATGCCACCAGTTGTGGGAAGTGGGTAGGAAGGTGCTCACCCACACTAAGATGTCCATGTACAGCCTTGCAGGTACCCTCTGGCAGTGGGGCAGAGGAGCGGGGAGCAGAATGCCTGCTGAAATAATGGGATTTACAGGGTTTAAGGACCTGAGTTAGGTCCTCTCCTGGATCTGCAGCTTGTCTGGGTCATCAAAAGCCAGGCCACTGTGCAGCGATGTGGTCAGATGAACCTACCCATGCAGGAGAAGCTGTTCAGTGCCCAACCTCACTGACCTGCTTAGAAAGGCAATTCTTGCTGGCTGGTTTGCACTTGAGCTTCTGTACCGAGATGGGTATCTTCCAGGAACTACTAAAAATAACTTCCCACAAATGGCCCAGCAGTCTAAAACCTATTCCTGCATCCTGACCATTTCAGCGTGTTTCCAGTGCGCAGTTTTGCTGCCACCAGTTTCTTAAGGCAGTTCTGCCCAGCACTGTTGGAAAGGAAAATGTTTTCTGTGCCCTGAGGGAAATAAAGCTTGGAAGTCCTGTTAGAACTGACAGAGTTTTGCTGCTAATTCCCGTCTGCTCTTCTGAATGTTAACCTACAATATTGGCACATCAGCTTAATGATGGGGAATGAACAGGGATTCCAAACTGACAGCAACAAAATATTAGTCAGATAGGCTGGTGGTGCCTGCAAAAATCTTTTGGGCACTCATCTTTCAGGAAAGTGAAATGATAAGACAAAATACTGTTGTTGTTATGTTGATTGAGGGAAATGCCAGCACAGAATAGGACAAAGTAATGGGTCAAACCCAGATTTATTTCTTTTTTTGATCTTTAATCCATATTGGATCCTGAAGAGCTCCTCCTTCCCATTCTTATGGTTATTTGTGTTTAGCAGCCAAGTAAAACAGCACACAAGGCAAGAAATGTGAGAAGAAAGTAATAATGTGATGCATAGTGTTAACTTGCTGGTTTTGGAAATATCCATTTATCTTGGTTAAATAAAAGCTTATCCCAAGTGCTAAGCCAAGTAATCATGATTAGGGAGAGAAAAAGACATTCACCTCCTTGGAAACTCAATACTCTTCAACAGTAATAGCACTGCAGTGACATTGTTAGAAGCTGGACACTTGCTGTAATTAATATAGATTATTGCTGTATGAGGAATGGAAGCGTCTGTGCCTGCTCCTACCATTGTTTTTCTTTCTGGACTAGGAATGAGACCAAAACACATTGGGTATTTGTATCATGGACATGGCCCCTTCACTGCTTGGAGTGTTCTGCTGGCCTCAAACAACTGCAGTGATGTTGTTCTCTTCATTGGTTCAAAACTGCACAGAGGGGGTGTGTGCACTTGTTCTCTCTTAGAGAGACTTCACTTTTGTTCTTACTCATTATGTTTTTTCCTTATTCTCAAGAAAAATTGTTTTTATGCTCAAAAGTATATTAGAAGAACACATCTATAAAGAGATTCATGAGCTCCCAAGCTATTGGTTTTCTAAGGAGGCTAAATCTTCATCTGTACAGTCCAGTCTATCTCTGAACTCATCCACAAAGCAGGTGATTAAGTGTTCACACAGATTTCTAACCTAATAGGCTGGTGCAGCACTGTACAAAATCCGGCTCATCAGCCTCATCTCAGTACTCGTTTGACTCATTGACTCCACCAGATTTCCCATCCACTTCACAGCACTTCTGCAGATTTCATTACTACCTTTCTGTAATATCCATTCGTTCCTACTCTCTTTTGTGTGCACATCACTATTATCTTTTATGTTGTGCTTCTTGTCTTTCTAATATTCTGCCTTAATGTAACCCAGTTAATTTCTAACTTGCTCTCAGTCTTGCTCATCAGGCTGGATTTGATCTGTGTCCTAACTACGAATGAATCCAATAGAAAAGCTTTCTTCTTACACTGGAAATTGTTCTCTGGGCCATGCACCTTCCTGTAGGAATTAGGATCTTACATCACTTTTCCCATCAGACAGTAGGTTTCTGTCTCTAATATGTGACTTGGAGATCCTTACCAATGGGCAAAGCAAACAGGGAGCTCCTGAGAGCACAAGCATGAATTCAGCAATCCACAGATGTAGCCATATTGCACACAACTTGGACTCAAGAGCCAACTGGCAGTTGTCTCTACAGAATTGCATTTTAAAAAATAAGAACACTTAAAATAGATAATTCTGGGAAAGTTAAGCAAAATGTATACAGGAAGAAAAAAAAACAACAAACAAAACAAAACCAACCATTTCAGGTGCTTTTCTGCAGCAGTTGTCTGCAAGATTCTGTTCTGTGAATTTGACATAACAGTTGATCATATTCAAGTAAGAAGGCTACAGAATGTGAAATCTGTGTCCTGAAAGGATGAGGAGCCACTGCAGTGTGTTTGTGCTGCAAAATTTACCTTATTGAATAAGACAAAGAGAAAAGATGCTCATGAGATCCAAGCTGGGTGTTTGCTTTCACCACAGAGTTTCACATTTCACAGTATCAGTAGTATGGAGGTGTGTTATCTGTCTTTCCCCATCAAGCCCTTTTCTCAGTTTCAAGGGAGACATAATTTCTACCCAGTATCTGTCATAACCAGGTTTCCAAGCTGATGTGGTCAGTACTATTTACAACATATCTGTAGACATCCCTCTGCATTCAGAGGTCCTCCAGCATGTTCAAGAGACCAGTCATGAAGGAAGCACTACTGCCAGGCAGCTGGACACCCAAGCTCATGCTCCTCTCATTCCTCCCATCTGGCAATCTCAGACATTTAAATCTCAACTGTCCCTTGCATATGCCAGCAGATCTAATAAAACATCATTGTCAAACTCAACAAACTTCATACCAAACTGCTTAACGGGGAGCAGGGTGGGCTGGTGGACTTGGGCACTGCTCTGAATCAGGGATGAAGCTAGTGAATTGTAGAATCATTTTGATTGGAAAAGACCTTTAAGATCATGGAGTCCAACCATTAATCTAACTCTACTGAGTCTAGTGCTAAACCATGTCCTTAAGCACCACATCTACACATCATTTAAACATTTAACTATCTCCCTGGGCAGCCTATTCCAGGTTTTGATAATGCTTGCGGTGAAGAAGAGCTTGTGCAAATCACTTCCTTGTTCTGCACCTCAATGTCACACCTGCACTTCTGCAGCATTACTAGACATCTCTGGGTAACGGTCTTTAGTAAGATGGGACATATGAATCCTTAGCAGGTGTCTGGTACTCTCACTGACTGCCCACTCGTTAGCAATGCCCGTGCTCAGCTACCTGCAGTCTGCTAGATACTCATGAAAATTAACAAGCCAACTAAACTCAGACTGCTGTACATTGCTACAGAAAATAAAGTCAAGCAACAGCTAAAATTGTGGAGGGGAGGGAGGAAAGAGAAGCAGTGAAGGCAGACCAAAGGCAACATGAGTTGTATTTATTTTTTTAATCCCATCTCTTTTAGTGTCTGTGATGAGCACTGTAACTAAAGGAATCTAACGGAATTAGAATTTCAATATGTCCTGAGCAGATTGGAGTAATTTCCATTCACGAGCAGCATGTCCCAGCTGTAATTGCCTACTTGCTTATCCACACAGCTCTTTGCAGCTAATCCAAACGCAGACTCAAAAATAAATAGTGCCAGAGCATTCACTTCCCCGCTGGGCAGTAGTTTTAGCTGGCTTCTGCCTCTGCTTTTATCCAGTTGGTGCTCTCCATGGTACAGGGACTGACTCAAAGGAGATAAAAGATGATTGACCTGCTCAAGGAATTAGGTGAGAGAAAAAACACTCCTGCCATATCTGCCCTGGCTGTTTGTGCTTTTCCTCTGGGTGCTGCTCTACGTCTGTTTATCATTCTCTCCTCTCACCTCTCTCCCCAGTCACATTGCTTGTGTGATCTGTTTCTTCTCAGTGGCTTCCCTAAGGGCTGCTGGTGCCTTCCCTGTCCCCAGAAGCACAACTCTCTTCCCTTCCCTATGCTCCCACCACCAAAACACACCATCAGGGTTTCAGCATTGCTTCCTGAAACAACACTCTCTTCAGGGATATTTAAAAGCCATGTACTTCTCAGATCAGGTCATCTCTGAAGAGGTGTAAAGCTGAGGCACAGCTGCACAAAGCTGGAGCTGGAGAGAATGTCCCCATGGATGGGACTTGGCACTTCTCCAAAGTAAGGCCTTTGCTCTATGGCACAGGAATCTATGTGTGTCTTGGCTGCCCTCCCTCTTTGCTGGGTGGAAGGTGGTTGTCCATCAACTTTCAGGCTATTTTCTCAACTACATCCACCACAGACTTCCTGGAAGATTTTTGCAAAGTCTCTGCAGCCTCCGTGTCTCTGTTATCACCTGTAAAACTGCAATGCCAACAACCTCTTGCTTCACAGTGTGGGGTGTAGATCCCAGCACCTTGAGATGACAGTAGTGCAGGGACATGTGAGTAGAGTCAGAAGTCACTTCAGCATTGTGTGTCCAGCTGCAGCTGTGCAACCAATTATTCTTAAAAATAGGTCTTTTACTATACTAAAGAACCTCCCCTAAAATCTAGTCAAGTGAATACCCACAAAATCTCAGCTGGGGAGAAGGTCCCTCCTGATGACCATCAAAGAGACTGACTTTAGCATGAAGCTACAGTTGAAGGCACCTCCCAGCACTGGAAGTGGAGGAGCAATGCAGCAGTGAGCTTCCACTGCATCTCCTTTCACCCTCTGTCTGTTTCCCACTGGGTTTATCATGACATGATCATAAGACACAGAGCATCTTCACTGCCACCCACGTGCTCTTAGCCAGCCTCCCTGCTCCAAGGCCATACAGTTCTACTGGTGCACTGCGGCACCTCAGGTGATATATCCCTCTGCAATTGAAGAAATGTGCTAAAATTTAAAGAAGAGCATCAACTGAGGTAGTGCAGCACTTTCCCTGCCTTCATTCTCATGCCCACGATCCTTCCCCAGCAGTGTAATGCTACCTGGTCTTTGGCAGAGCAGATATCCCCATAAAACTCTCTTGGCTCAATTAACTAGGGGCATCTTGCAAGGCTTGACCCAGTGCTTGCCACTGCTGCACCCCCTCCCAAAGCCAGCCCATTTTACAGGTGGATTGTGCCCTTCTTCAACTCCAGGAACCAGCTGAGATGATGAATATAGTGCTTGTCTAATGTGTCGCTTGCTACACAAATTCAGATTCAGCACAGAAAGCTAAAAACGTTTACAGAGTCCTGACAGGCAAAAAGGACAATTATCCTCAGCTGTTCCTCATAAATGTTCATCCCTGGTGCCTGCAACATGCCAAGAGAGGCATTGCCTCGTGCTTGGATTGCAAACCGCACCAAAACTTCAGGATAGTAATAAGGGCTGGCTCTTCACTAGGTGCTCTGCTACCTGGGTGTGGCCTGATATCCTGTGCCACATACAGGGGTGGAACTGGCACATCCTTTGTACAGATGAGGAAGCTGAGGACATAGTGTCAGACTTCTCTGAGGTGGCCAAAAGGTCACCAAAGAAGACATGTTGGGACTTCTGCTTGTGATGACAGACAGTAGCTCCCACCTTTGTAACTGACCCAGGGACACAGGAATTTCTTCAAAATTTGCTGTTTTGATCAGCTAAATCAGAATACTTAAGGCTGACACAGTGCAGCCAGGGTGAGTGAAACAAGTCATCATGAAGATAGTAAAGGATAGGAAGAGGAAGACTGGGAAAAAAAGGAAAAGAAAAAGTGGAGAAGGAACTTAAAATTTAAAATATCAGGAAGAATAAAGACTACAAAGTCTACAGCCAAGCTATGTGGGTGACTTAGACTCTTCCTAGGGAGGTAACCTTTAGGAAAGAGGAAGCCTAGAATGACAGGCACCACTAAATGCAAGGCTTGAAAGTTTTTACTAAACGGTCAGCACTGGAGGAAAACAACATCATGACTTGTAAACCTGGAAGATATAGAGGTTACTTTGGAATATTTAATTTTGAAGTGTGAACATATTGCATGTTGTCATGCATTGATACCTCAGCCTTTCTGAGTATCTCTCTTACTCGTGTATATAATGGGGAGAGGAAATTAAAACCCTCTAAGTATGATTCAAAGTTAAATAAATTTTTACCTTTGAAAACAAAATCAACTGTCACTTTGCTCCACACACAGCTCAGTTGCATCCCCATGTGATGGCTTCAGTTGTTTTTGGCAGCCCTGTCCTCCTCCTCCTTTGGACATGGAGTATCCTAGACATGCCTGTACTGTGGGAGCCCAGCAAGACCACCCTGGATCCAGGGTTTCTCCTTCATCTCCAAAACTAGATGGAGAGTTCAGTTTTGCACTCTGCACTCTGAGGAGATTTAGGAGAAGGGCCAGAGGTAAATTCATTAATGAGGCATCGTCAGCCATCAGTCTTTCTAAACTCTTGTCAGTACTTTAACACCAGCTTCCCATAGTCCATTTTTCCCTTGCCATAATGAGGAACCCCAAAATCAAGGTCATCTGCTGGTTGGATTAGTCAGTACATCCAGAGCTCCTGAGATGCTTCAACAAGAACAGCTATTTATGTCACTTTGTCCTGCACTGTGCCCATTAGCTTGCTGTACAGCACAGTCTGGTCACGAGGCAGAAATACAACATTTGATATTGCTTTTGTTGTTTCACAATTTAGTGTTGCTGCTGCCAAAGCGCTAAATGTTCCGTAACTGGTAACTGTCTTCTACTAATGCAGAGACATTTCTTTTATGAGTTATCTTAGTGCTGGTTTTCTTCATCCACGCTTGATCTTCTTCCATGATGGCCATATGCAAGTGGGATAAGGGCAAGCAGATACTGTGCTTGATGGAGACCTGCAGAGAAAACAGGCTTTCATGTCACACCATGGCCATGGCCACAGCAGGTCTCGCTCAGATACCCCAGGACTAGCAAGAAAAACTTCAGGACTCACAGGGAACTGTCTCAGTGTTCAAATGAATCCTCTGGCTGGGAAATATCAGGATGAAGCATTCAGAGCTCTTGGCAGCATGGACAGTAAGGGATGTGGGTGTATTCAGACAAAGCTTGAGAGGTCAATTATTTCATCTTTAGGTGAATGTGTAGCTTTTGTTGGCTTTTGATGACTCAGGGTGTCTTTTATGAGGCAAAATTAATGCAAGTGCTTCTCTTTTTATAGTGGACACATTGCCCAGGAAATGAAATGTCATAAGGGAAGCAAAGCTCAATTAGTTTGGTGCTGTAAATGGTTCTCCAAGGTTTCCAAAACCCTATGACTAAAATAAACACAGACAAAGGCAATTACAAACACATATATAAGACCCAGCTTTCCATCTAAAAACATGGTCCAAAATATATCCCTCTTTGGCTGTTCACAGATGTGGTGACCTAGAGGTAAGGAACCTTTCATATAAATTGTGACATAAAACAAAGCCTGAAGAAGGAATGCAGCCAACCCAGGGTGAAAGTGAGGACAACAGACCACATAATATAGTTACCAAAGTACCAGCTAAGGATTTTGAGATTCACCCTTAGAATACATCTTTTTTGGACAAATTTGGAGCAAATGCTGCCCCAGCATGTTTTCTTCATCCTGCAGGCCTCTCCCAGGCACTTGCTGTTGGATGGACTTGTTGACATTCCTCAGGATCATAGAATCATATAAGCACTTAGGTTAGAAAAGACCTTTGAGATCATCAAGTCCAACCATTAACCCTACTCTACCAAGTCCAGCACTAAGACATGTTTCCAAGCACCATCCAGGGATGGTGACTGAACTACCTCCCTGGGCAGCAAATTACAATGTCTGACAACCCTTTCAGTGAAAAAGTTCTTCCTAAAGTCTAGTCTAAACCTTCCCCGGTGCAGCTTGAGGCCATTCCTCTTGCTCTATCACCAGTTACATGTGAGAAGAAATCCTTTCAGGTAGTTATAAAGGGCAATGAGGTCTCCCCTCAGCCTCCTTTTGTTCAGACTAAATAGTCCCAGTTCCCTCAGCCACTCCTCATAAGACTTGTTCTTCACTAACTTTGTTGCCCATCTTTGGACTCACTCCAGCACCTCAATGTCTTCTCATCTTACCAGAACTATCTCAAGTCCTCATCTTGCAATGGCTGAAAGAGTGGAAAGCTTGTCAGATTTCCTAGTGAGGTCCAGAAAATTCACCAGAAGGTAATGTTCAAGAGAAGGATGAGAAGGGGCACAGCTATGCATGTATTCATAGGAGTTTGTACACCTTTTACTCAGCGTTTCTCTCTTAAAGATTGTGCATGCATGCAGAATAGACCCAAAGGCCAAGAACAAGGTGTGTTTTGTAAAAACCAAAGCATGGCCTCCTTGCCTGTCTCTGTGGCAACCCTGCTGAGAGAGGGCTGTGTTGCTGCCACGCTGGGTACGTAATGAAGGAGACAGCAACGTTCAGGCAAAACCAAGCACAAAGCCCAGTCCAGCCCAGTATCCCAACTCTGAGAGCACACAATAAATGCCACACCAAGTACAGCAGTTTGCTGGTAACCTGCTCTATAGCAATATCCCTTCAGACTTCTGATAGTCAAAAAGCAGCTTGAAGCATCTTTTCTAAACTGTTTTGTTGTTGTGTTTTTCTCAAACAGGTGTTGTCGTGACTCTAGGTACTCCATCTGTTCAAGCAATAGCACAATCCACTTTTACTCTAAATGCCAGGCTGACATCCTGCAGTAATGACTTTCACAGGCTGATTACTTGTTGCACAAAAAAAAATAACCACGTTGCCAGCAGCTGACTCAGAGAGGCAATGGGCAAAAAAAAGATGGTAGTGTTGCTTTTTTTCTCAGCAAAGAGAGGCAGGACACGGAAGGAACAGCATTTACAGTCCTGCCTTAGGATTAACTCTGGGGAGGAGAAAGGCATGGAAGTCTGGTGACTGACCTGGTGGAGCAGGACATGGTCATGTAGGTTGTAACTGTTCAAAGTTAGAAGTCCTCCAAGGGCCTTCAAACGAGGGTCTTGGGAGTTCATGTTGTTACTGTTCTGCAAAAGGTTCTTATCTAACAACCAAGCCCCACCTAAAGGAAACAGGGAATTTAGTCACTTATATCTGACCTCTGCTGTGATGTCATCAGTGTAACAATTTTACACAAAATTAGGCATCTAATTGTGTGTTAAATAGAGCTGGTTGACTTGGATTGCCCAACTAATGAAACAGGCAGCATTACTGCTATCACATATGGACTGCTCCAGGGCACTGGCGCTACAACGGCGTCTGAAATCACTCTGACTTTACAGAGAAGGAAAACACCCGTTTTCTTCCTCTGGCACCCCCTCAGTGGGACAAATACCTCTCACCCAGCTCTCACACTGGTGATGCTCCTGCAATTTGCTCTGGAGTTACGAACCTGTGTTCCTGTTGACTCAGACAGGCAGCAGAAGCTGCTGATTAACTCTAATGTGTGCCCAAGTTTTGCTTAATTAAGGATAAACTCTCTAATAACATTCACCACCATCTCCTACTGGGCTCTGGGACCATGTATACTGTGGCAGCATAGCCAGCCAGGTTTTCCTGCCCTGCAACTCACCTATGACATCCTAAAGGATGCAGTGGCAAATACATATATAACTTTATTTTCCAGCATTAAGGGTCTCAGCCTGGGTCAGGTCTCAGACCAATATCCAGTGTGGGCTCCAGGTCCTTGGCTACCTGCTCTGAGCCCTCCTATGTTGCTCAGTGCAGAAACACTGGCTCAGTCAGTACAAGCTTGGGCAGTCCCTGCTGTGCTGCCTGGGGTAGTGTAGGTACAATCTTACACACCAGAGTGAGGATTAGACACCAAGGCCCTGTGACACAAATTTCTGGCTGTGATCACTCTAAAAACACTTCTTAGTTGGTGGCTGTATTGATTAGATCCTGGTATATGCTATTTGACCTTCTGAACTATAGTTATTTCAGGGAGAAAGTGCCTCTTTTATTGCTTAATCTCCAGCACTTAACTACACTGGTTGCAAGGTCGCTGCCAGCAAGCCGCAGTCCCAAGCCAGCATCTCTGAGCATCACAGCAACAGAGAGCAGCAGGACCCCAGCAGGGAGGTGTGATGGGGTCACCAGTTTGGCCAGTCTGTGAGCATGGCCTGGGTCGGTGCCATGGACCCCATGGTGGGGCTCTGGGCTGACTCCAGATGGAGAGTCCAGTCCCTTGGCACCCTTCAGTCTGTCTGCCTACAGACGGGTTTTGGCTCTTGTCCATGTCAGAATTCCCCTGCAGCCATCTCTACAGGATTTAAGTATTCTCCCAGATTCACCACTATGCAAATATTGAAATTATCCCTTTGCATGATTATGTAGATAGTGAAATACAGATTTTATCAGGTGAGGAGCACTGAGGAATTAATGTGTCTTCTCTGCTGACAGCATCAACAGCCAGGTTTCTTTTTTAGTGAGATAAAGAATGGCCCCCAGTCTATTAATATCTTTGGCATTAAAGTATTTGGTATCTGGAATATTTTTTTTTCCTTAAGTCTTTTTCCAAATACAGTAAAAGCACCAAGTGCCACAAAATAACATGAAATACAGCCCTTACCAACAAGGGCCCAATTCTCAGAGACTGAGACTTTAATTGAGCCTTATTAAAACCAGAAACAGATTAGGAGGAGCTGTGAGAGGAGCTGTAGCCTCACTAGCAGGGCTGAAACAGCGTGTGCTTTCAGCCTGGCAATGAAGTTCCCATCTGGAAAGATGGTTGTTCACATTCAGTTGATCTAGGGTAACCAAAATGTGCTACAAGTAACAGAAATAGTGAATGTGCCTTAAATCAAGACAAGAGAGCAGCAAACTTCTTGAGATCCCTAAAACTATTTCTGATTCTATGAGGTCTAATTGAAGCACAGGGTTCAAATTCAGCCTGTAAAATGAAACCCCTCAGACTTTTCTGCTCTTCAGAAGACCCTGAGAGCAGGCAGCAGTTCTCTCTCACAACAGGTCTCATACACTGCTATGAAACAAAGAAGCCCCCAGGCTGGAATCTAACTGGTCTGGTCAAGTGGCTTTGGGACAGTAATTTCTCTGTGGGAAATGACATCTTTATCACATCAGACACACTTCCACAAAATGCTGCATAAACACCTCATACTTGTGCCTCATTCAGGCACCTTTCTTGGGGATCTCATTGCACTGAGAGCTGCCACACAACCAATAATTTGTAATGAATGTGTGTCCTGAAATAATAGACACTATCTACTCCCAAAATACTGACAGAAGAACATCAGATATAGCTGTTAGCTTTTCTTAAACTACTGATGATTTCTTGTCCATGGTGCAAATCCTTTGCATTGTGGAGCATAGCTAAGCCTGATTAGCCAGGATCACATTTTACCAGTGGGGCTGATGAGATTTATCCTTCATTCCCACACTCTGATCTGTCATGCCCATTATTTTACATCTCTCCTTGGTTTAACAAGTGGTCCATCTTCAGAGCACACTGGGAATGGTCACAGGAGGTTTATCAAGCTGGATATAACGTGGTCTGCCTCATTGGATTGGCAGTGATAAAAATTATCCCTCTTCCCTCAGGTCCTTCCATCGTCACACTGCAGAGAGCAACGACGACACTGGGCAACACTTTAAAATGTTTATTTGGACCAGTGGCCGGAACTCTACATCATCTTACAAGCAGGATGAGAAAAGGTAACCAGTAGCTATGCTGATGGTCTCTTATGTGTTTTGAATCTTTACGAGTCTGGCCTGTAGCTTCTCTTCTGTAGTGGCACTGGAGTAGACAGAATCCACCAATCCGCTAGTGGTGTAGCTGGTGAAAATAGGCTGAAGGAGGCAGAGGAATAAATTAGCTACTGGATCTCCCAGGAGTGCAAGGAATTACACAGAAAAGAAGGAACAGGAAGGGGAGGTTTTAAGTCCACAGACAAAGGCAGTACTCAGCTGGGAATGAAAAAAGTCAAATATCACTGATCAAAGAGGAATTGTCAGTAACGCTCAGACTCATCCTTCTAAAATCTCTCTCCTTTATAGTGAGATTTGCTGGACAGCCTGTCTTGTCACCACCAGACACATTTTCCTTTATTTTCTTTCTGTCTTCCCTCCCTTGCCTCCTCTCCTTCAGTTCCCCTTGTAGTCACTATTAAATGTATTCACCAAAAAAAAACATAAAAAAATCATACTTTGGCAAAACAGAAGCAGAGGTCAATGTATCTATGGTGCCAATTAGCAAAACATGCTCTTCAGTTATTCTAATGAGACATTGCTGCTAGCATCTGCTTATCGGTTCAGGCAGCAAAGATGCCCTCAGGATGCTGAGTCTCTTTGGAGAACTGGTCCATTTGCTGAACTCTTCTGCAAAGGCTGCATAGGTGTTCAGCCCTTTTGAAAATTCAATCCCAAGCAGATATTTTGAAGCCACAAAGGCCAGCTTGGCAGCAGGTTTTCATGGACTTTTGGTTGGAGCTGGTTATCTAACTGCCTCATATATTTCTGCAAGTCTCTCCTTTAACTGAATTTTCCCCAGGCTAATGTTCTTCTGCCTTAACACACTGTCATGGGCAGGATGGTCCAAGAGTAGACACTTGTAGGAGTTATCTCCCCACACACTGGACTAGCTGGAAACCATAAGCTCCTGATTAGCATGATCTTCATCTCAAACCATGCCTTTCAGTGGGACTTACTAACTTGGGTTGCACACTATGGTAAAGAGCTTAAAGCAGGTCAGTTTACACCCTGGGCTGAGCTCGCCCCTGTCTGCTGCAGAAACAGGGAGCTAGGGAGATGTATCTCTGTACATATACACCAGCCATGGTGATTTCAGGTGCTTTTTCAAGCCTTTGGGTGAGTTTATTTCCCAGGTGGTCCTGTAGAGCCGTACAGAAGGATTTCTTCATACCCTGTGAATGATTAATAAACTGCAGGAGGGATAAGGAGGAAGAGAAAATGGAAATAGGAGGGTGCTGACCTCAGCCTCGGGACTGCAAAAGAGAGGTGTGAACACAGAGCAAGTGTTGCTGGTGGGAGAAACTCACCCACCAGCATCTGGCAGTGATTTTTACACATGTAGGGTCACCAGCAGCATCACAATATCAAACAGGCAATGCATTTTAAATAAATGTCTTCCCCTGAATGACCTCTTTTCAGCAATTTTTGTTCCTTAAGCTGCAGACAGGAGGACTATCAACCGGGACAGCAAACTTTTCACCCAACACATGCCACCACTGCTGACTTTTGAGGAGTCACATGGTAATAACACCCTATGTAGCAATGGGTTACTGGCTGTGAATGAATCCCCTCCTCCTGGGTGGAAGGTGACTCTCAGACATCTGCTTTTGCAGGACTGAGCCCAAAACTTTTTTCATAGCTGTTCTTCAACTGCCACTTTTTAGTTTTCAGAAACCTTGTCAAGCCCTCATTATTTCTCAGCTGTCAATTATGTTTTCCACAATATTTTAAGCTTGGAAAAACCAAAGCATTGGTTTGGTTTGGCTCAGTTCAGTTCAGCTTCATGGGGAAGAATCTGTTTGTATTTATATGAATTCTTCTACAACCATCACTGAGACTTTTGTGAGAGTTCCAGAGAGATTTCCTGTTGCCACTGCTCTAGTAACAACAACTAATAAAGCTAAACATACCCGGTAAAGGAAAAAGTAAAGACTTCTGTGCAGAAAAGTCCCTGAGCATTGGAAACCCCTCAGGTATGACAAGTTTTTTGACCCTTGCATTCAATAATTTCTGATATCAATAAACACCTCAACATGAGGTAATTTGAGTGACATCTGCATAATAACCATGATATAAGTAAACTGAATGAGAACTCGAAGTCACTGAATAACACAGAGAGGCAGACAACCCCATCTGACAAGCCCCATGACCACCCAGTGCTGGAGGAGACAGTACCTTTCTCTGGGGCCCACCATGGTCCATTTGCAAGGGAAGGAACTTGAAGGCAGGTATATTGTGCATATTAAAAAATAAATTAATTGCAAGTTCCAGTTTATTCTAGATATTCAGGGAGGAAAGTAGACCCCCCTTGCAGTGCTCCTAGATCTACCCATTTTTGAGCAAAGAAGAACTGTTGTACTGGGTAAGAAGCAGCTTTACTTGAGCCTCTTTTGCTCTACATGACATGCCCAGTTACAAGCCCTTGACTTACCAGACTGTTGCCAATACATGTCAATAAATTCATCATATCCCTGGAGCTGCAGAGCAGTCCTGCACCAGAGCACAGAGCATGCAGGGTGCACTTGGAATGCCTCATCCTTCACAGAACCGAGCACTAAAATGCCATGTTCTCATGATGGCAAAGAAAGGTCTTGGCTGCAGCAAATATGAGTAATTCCACAGAAGATACAGAATTTCTTATTAAGGCCAGTAGTCTTAAACCAGCACTGTAATTCTCCTCAACTGACTGGTGTTCAGGCTGACTAATGTAACCTGGGCTGCTAATTTTATCCCACAGGTCCTCCTTAAGCCTTCCTCTGGAGATCACGTAGGGAGCTACTGACTACATTGCAGAGGGATCCCCTCACTGCTGATGTGCAGAGATATGGAGAGGGAGACCTGTCCTCTGTGCCCAGCAACCACCATCACAGCTGAGATTTCCTCTGTGGCAGCTGAGCCTGAACAGAGTGGTCAGCCCATATCCTCTGAGCAATTTGGCAAAGGAACATGGAGATCTAGCAGAGGAGATCTTCAATGTGGAAATGATGAGACCAAAGACCATTTGTCCTTGCGGGGGTTGCTTTCTATGAAATCTCTGTAAACAGGGCAAAGACCCCATGTTCTGGCTTCTTTAAAAAGAAACAGCCCCCCTTGGTGTTATGTTTGGGGAGTTATCACAGGTGATCACAAGTATTGGCTGGAGTCACCTAGATGAGTAGTGTCAGGGACGCAGTGATCTGTACTTAAGCACACGGCAGCAGTCAGCTAATTGTGGCTGGTGTGTGGCTGTATAAGCACAGCTCACCGAGCAGAAAGAGGTCTCCAGGCTGTGCCAAAAGCTCACTCATACACAAACCCCTTCCACGGAGCAGCACACACACACACACGCAGGCCTCACCGCTGAGCTCCAGCTGAGAAGATGCTGAGGCTGCTCCGTTACAGGCAAAACATTCTGCACAAGGCATCATGTCCCCCAAAACCAGGGCTCCTGGGGACAAAAAAGTGAAGTCTGGTAACAGCAGATAGTCCCAGTATCACAGAGAGCAAAGTGGTACCTCCTGGATGAGCAGGAGGAGCGGGTGGTTGCTCAGGGTGTCCCTGGGGCTGCCTCAGGTGCTGGCACAGGCTCCCCCACCACAGCCTCAGCCTGTGCCCCCAGACCGGCTCCCAGCACCCATTCGGGAGAAAAAAAAGGCTGCAAGGTGCACCAGGCCCTGCTGTTCAGGGCTTGGAATAACAAATATCTGCAAAAGAGCAACAGAACAGCTGCTCTGAGAACGAGGCAGAACTTTGTGTGTTCCCCATGGCGGGCAGGCCCTGAGCACCCACCCCACTGCCAGGCACCTGCCCCACAGCTCATCCCCGCAGCACACCCTGCCTTCCAGCCTTTCTACCTCTCATTGCACGTTTCTTGGCTCGAGGCCACGAGGGAAGTATTTGCAACCAGTCTCAATTAGCTATTTGTTTTCAAATTGTCCATTTGTATCCTTTTTATGTCCTGGCGGCTCTGGTGACATTAGTGAGCAATTGCACAGCCTCTGGTTTATGTCCAAGCGCTGACATAAGTTATGCTGTGTGATCAGTTAATGTGCTGGAACTGTGTGACAATCTCTGCCTTCCTGCCTGCTTCCATTTGGTAGCAAAGCAAATCCTAACAGCATCTCTCAGAGTTAAATACAGTTTGATAAATAATAATAGAAAAGTAATATTAGGTTATTACTCTACATTACTTCTTTGAAGGCATTCACATCTGTCAGTTCACAGTATATTTATTCTCCCCAACACTAGAGAAAAAATTGACAGGCTGAATTACCATTGCATTTCCAACTCGGAAAATGTTGACAAGCTTTAATGGATAGTTTTGAAGAGAAACCATGGACATCTAAAGATACAAATTACAGCTGAATGAAGAAACATCAAGGGGTCTTAAGTAAAGGAGACTAGTGAGTTCAGTACCATCTAAGCAAAATTTTTGCTATAAAACCCTGCACCATATGTGATTTTCCTGGCTATGACTCATCATCTAAACTCAATTGCAGTTTCAGGGCGATTACAGTTAAGCCTATTTTATAGATTCTACTGTGTTTACATTTGATTTTACATCTGTCTTACCTCAATTTCTTTGTCCCATTGGTGAATATACATTATGTGGTTGGTCTGACACATTGTGCTTTTTTCCAAGGTTGAGTGAAACTTGGCAGTTTCAGCTTAAATGAGTGGCGGGTTTACTAGAGCCCAAAGGGATGTTGATGTTACTCACCTGCCATTTTGCAGACAGTAGAAGAGGAACTTCTTCCACGTGTACTACTATGTCCATGTTATGGTGGTGCCAGGGCTCAGAGGTGTGCTGTTCACCTGCTTCGGGTGCTGCCTGGATGATTCAAAAGAACTGTAACAGAAAACACAGGAGTTTTTGACCAGCCTCAGGTCTGTAAGTACATTTTAAACCCACAAAGTTTGAGTGTGTTTGAAATGTACTCAAATATTTCCTGCTTCGCTATTGTGTCCTCATGACCCATCGAATCATCAAGGGCTCAGAGATGAAAGAAGGACTTATGGTTAAAAAATGCAAAGGACTCTCTGCTGAAGGGGGAATGGTTTGTTGTATCTTTTTTTTTTTTCATCTCAGAACAAATAACTTTGGTGGATAATTTTATGTGAGGGCTTTCACTGTAACGAGTAAGTGGGCTTCCAGGAAGCTATTTTGTAAAGAAAGTAAATAAGCTCCCAATCAAAAAGCCCACAGAAATCAATTGCAAAATCCCTATAGTGTTTCATGAGCTTTGAGTCGCTCTCAGGGCTGGAAATTTCCCAAGCCACCAGCCTGTAGGGAGTGACAGAAGAATGTGGTCCTTTCAGATAACATTAGTGACAACTTTCTTCAAGCTATTTCCTACATATGGTAACCTGAGGCAACCATGTGCAACTGAAGAAAAGACACCTCATACACCTAAACATCTTCTAGGGGGCTAAGATGGCATTGACAGGTCAAATTCACCTATGGTGTCATTCAGCTGAGCCAATGAACCTGTACCAAAATAGGATTTACTGAGCTGGCACAAGTGTCTAATCTTTATATTTGCTATAAGACATTTTTACCTTTTCAGAAATGGTTGTAATTTATTTTGGATATTAATAAGTTTCCACCAGGTCAGAGTGAATCCAATGAAAAAGGACATCTGAGGACTCTTAAGCATTTCCCTCCCACAAGATGGGTATGGAGGTGGAACTACCCACCCCATAGAGCACTCAGTGATTAAGTATGAACTTCACATAAAATGTATTATTTTCAATCTCAGAAATATTTACCAAAAAATCAGGGATCACGATCTACTGGACAAAAAGAAAACAGTCACAGCCCTAAAAGCTGGAGAAGACCGGGCCATCCTGCTGGGGCTGGCCATGATGGTGTGCTCTATCATGATGTACTTCCTCCTGGGAATCACCCTGCTGCGGCCGTACATGCAAAGGTAAGTTCATGATGGTTACCCTTAGCTCACACACTCTGCTCCAGCTGACTTCTCATGGCTTATTCTTTTGACTCTTTTTGTTAAAGTTTTATAATTTCTCCTTTGGTCAACATAGACCTGATTCTCCACTTCCCTACGCCAGCATAAAATAGACACAACTAGATTTAAAATGAGTAATACCAGCCTAAGGGAGAGAAGAATTAGATCCCTCTTGGACAAAATCTTGATCCATAGGCTTTAGACTTGCCACAGTTTAAAACCAGTATAATATCCATAGCAGCTGGCTGGCAGTCCTCTGAACTCTGCAGGTGTCTTTGGGGCTGCTGCTAGAAAACCCAGTCAAACTCAGGAGAAAACAGCAAAAATATTTAGCATCCTCAAGAAACAACAGTTTCAAATGAAGAATGGAGAATTAATTTGGGAAAGGAATCAAGCTGCTCTGTAGCACATAGTTTTCTCTGTAGGGTATTACTTTCTTTTTAACAAGTGAAATCCTCCTGAAATACAGTAATTTTCTGAAAGTGAAAGATCATCTTTCATCATTATTGCTCTGTACTTAATTTTTCTGAGGTCTTCTCTGCCATGGAGCAGGAATTTTGGCCCACAATTCATTAGCAGCACTTGAAACCAGCCCTATTTAAAATCCAGCCCAGGCTGTAATAAGACTGTCAACAATGTTTCTTCTGCCCTGATCAGTGGAGTTAGCGTAATGAAAAAACATGTAATTGGGCATCCAAACATTAGTCTATCATGCCCAAAATCACCCCAAGGCAGTGGCCAACATCTGACACATTTTGGCTTATCCACCACAGGCTTCTACCTACAGTTAACTGGTGTGAAAACCCTCAATTATATTGGTGCACCTGCAGAAAATGTTCATTCTTGACCCTGCAACAGTAAGAAAAAAGTAGTGATGCCTGAGGATAAACTATACTGATTTGCAGCATCTTATTTATGTGATAAAGGTATTTGCCCCTTTTTAAATCCAAGCAAAGTTTAGATTTTGAAAACAGAGATCAAGACCTGTTTTGCATCCAAAAGCATTTGCTTTTCCAAATTGCTCTCCCAGACCTTTCAGGGCCAGTTGCAGAGGCTGCTAAGGTCAAAATTGCTCATGTGGAAAGAGATGATTTATATTACAAGCTGTGTGAAAAATTGCCAGAAGATATCTAAGTACCTACAAAGTATTAAATATTCCATCTTCACAAGTCTCTTGTAGGTAGGTGTTACTTTATTACACCCATGCATGAATAAAACAGCAGTCAGAAAGGAGAAAGTGAGGAGAAGATGACAACCCAGGAGTCTTTGCTATCACTTCTCTTCACACAGCCAGAACTCCTTAGGGGTTATTCTTCATTACAGACAACAAAATACTGCCTGGGAGGGGAAAAGAAATTCCTTTCACTTGATTCCCCCCAGAAATCGTAGCATAATTTAATATAAATGTGAAACAGAATACACAAGCAGAATTACTGCTGAAGTAAAATACCAAGAGAGGTAGAAATCTTTGATAACACTCACTGTGCAAAGCTTTTTGTAGGTTTGGCAAAGGGGGGCAGACCCTCAGACAGCTCAGGGTGAGGGGCAGGATAGCTGCCCTGGGTGTGAGCTGAGGGGCCCAGGGGCTAAAGGGAACCCTGGGGTGAAACTGTTCCCCCAAGTCCATGAAGGGCCTCACACAGAGCCCTCACTGTACCAGTCCCACTGCTCTCATCTCTAAGGAAAAGAAAGCTGTAGATTTTTAAATACAGACAAGGAACCCAAGGGAACATTGCTAGTGCACGCCAAGTCTCCATCATTCCAGTTTTAGCCTCTGGTGAATTGGCTATAAGCTGAAATCCACCAGAACAATTACAGCCCCTGGCTTCACTTACAGAAAGCTGAGCAAGCTGCCACAGGAAAAGCCTTTCCATAGGTGAAGCCACATGTGGCAGCACTTGCCTGTTACTGTGTCTTCAGGCACATGAATCTACATATCCTGGTAGTGTAAAGCCATCCTCCCAGTCTCTACTTTAAGCTGAACTGGGCTTCACATTTAACCATCAAGTCTTGCTCCAGCTTGTCCTGTTCCAGTTCCCTTTTTATGTTTATACACAGACATAAGTGTATTGGGTGGTTTTATTCCCAAAACACAAACCTCTGGTACCAAAGAACAACACGCTGTGATGTGCACATGAGAATTCCCAGCCTTAGCCCAAAGCCTTGCAACATGTCCTGTCTCCTACAATATGCTCCCTGGTATAATCTGATGGAAAGCCTAAGCTGCATTTAGTGCTTCTTGCCCATTCTCACCATGTTCTAACATCTCTTTTTTTCCTACTTAGTGTCTGGACAGAAGAGGCTCAGTGCTCACTTCTCAATGCATCCATCACAGAAACCTTCAACTGCTCATTTAGCTGTGGCCCAGACTGCTGGAAAATCTCTCAGTACCCCTGCCTCCAAGTGTATGTTAATCTCACCTCTTCTGGCCAGAAGCTTCTGCTCTACCACAATGAGGAAACAATGAAAGTTAATTCTGAGGTAGGAGCATGGAACAAAACATCTTCCTGAATGGGTTTCTGGAGGGATGCTCACCTTGTTATACCTATTCTTCACTTTAAAGCAATCTAAGTCTTCCAGCTCCTGCTTCCCTGGTAAATACAGAGCAGAGAAGGCAGAAATCAGTGCACAAAGTGAGCTCACACATCTGAAGGGGGCAGTTTTCCACCTCCATTCCATGCAGGGTGGAGGCTGGAGCCTCCTTCATCCTTTGCCCATGCAAGCTACGCTTGGCAGGCACAGGCTGGCACTGAGCACTTCCCACAGTGGTATTCTCATGGAGCTGTGGACAAATCACTTCCACCTGGGTGTGGCTCTGCACAACTGCAAACACCCCAGGGATGTGCATGGAGCATGCTTACCTTAAAGGTAAGATTGGAAATGGCCTTATCACTGTGGGGCAAGGCAGGGTGATGGAGAGGGAGAAGATTCCTGTCCAACATCAAACATGTCTCTGTCTCAATTTCTGGTGACAAACTGTGCACCCTGAGTATCTCCATTGAAGTCAGATATGCCCCTGGGGTCAAGGCATGGCACATATGCTGCAGGTGGTGCAAAGATGCTGAAAGCTTGAGGAACAGAAACTGTCAAGTTAAAAGCAGCAGCATGGAAATAAAAGGCCTGGAGCATGGGCATGTATGAGTCAAGGAAGTGGCCTTTCTTGCACAACTTCCCTGATTCCCAATATTGAACCAAAAAAATATTTTTAACAGATCTGTAGAACTCCTCTCTCTGCTCCCACAACCACAAAATCCAGCATAACTCCATCCAGGCGGGATGGAGACAGCTCCTGCCTGGAGGCTCTGATGAAGGCAGCGGGTGCACAGCAGGCACAGGCAGAGCTGTGCACCACACACCCCCTCCACAGAGCAAGGCAGCGTCAGGCTAAGAAATAGTCCTCTCCCCACCTTCCCTTCTTTGTATCTACAGCACCTGGGTATCTCAGATCTTAAGCTGCAGTCAGCCAGCAGGCAGCTAATTCCTGAGACTTGCAAGTGCCAGTTTTGCATTGACTACCTAGTTCTCCAAGGTCACTGAACCCCAAACTACAGGCACTCGAGAAAGTGCAGCCCATAACAGCAGAGCCCCAGTTCAAGTTGCTGACAACGTAACCTATTGTGTTGCTATTTATGGCAGCAGTTCAGCAGACCAAATTACTTCTGCATATTAAGATGAAGCGATATTAAAATCAGTCAAAGCACAGAGTGGTTGCACCAGGCTGGTTATTCTGCTGGATAATTAGCTGAGAGACAAAGTTCTCTGGATCTGCAGTGTGGAAAAGAGTGTCCCGTCCTCCCCTCCAGCTCAGCAGGGCAGAGAGGAGGTACTTGCCATTTGTGAAGCCTGTGGCAGGACAGACCCCACTTTCTGCTGAGACAGGAGCAAAATCCAGTGATGCTCACAGCACAGTTTGGGTCAAAGTAATCAGATCAGTCTCTGCACTCCACTGGATTAAAAAAAAAATAAAAATCAAGAAATTCATCACAAATCTCCACATTCTGTTATTGATGATTTTTGCTTGGTGAAGTGGACTTTGAAATTCTCCCAGGTACCATCTCCTCTTAATTTGATGTAGGCACAGTTAATACTTCTCCTGCCCAAGGTTGTTTTACAGGTTAAGCTCTGCTCTCAGGAGGATTCTTAGGTTTTCCTGACATGCTGCAGGCTATGTGACCCGAATCCAAATGCAGTTTTTAATGGAAGTTTGCAAGGCCTATGAAATACCTGGCATCTCATTCCTGGTGGGGGCCAGCAAAGACTCCAAGCCCAGATCAGCACAACCCATCCTAGCTCTACAGATGCTCCCCCTTCCCCAGCAGGACAAGCAGCCCTGAGTACAGCTGGTGTGTGATGCTCCAGCCATGTGCCAGCTCCCTCCCTCCACCCACCTACCCAGCCCTGCATTTCCTATTTATTTCCTCACCAAATAAACAAAACCCCATCCCTGACTTCCTGAGGAACACCATTGACCTTCAAAAGGCCAGCATCCCCCCACCAGCCCCTCTGCCCACTGAGCTCCACCACACACCCAGCAGCATCCAGAGCCCATTCCACTCCTCTCCCCAGCAGCTATCATGGACAGAGCAAAATGCACTTAGATTTTAAATTATGATTAATCTAAGAGATTTGCTGTCTAACCCAGCTGTCAGCCCATAAGGTGAGCAGTAGGTTGAGTTTATATTGAGATCTATAGCACACTGCTGCCAGTCTCCAGTGGGAATCAGTAGGAAGTCAATGGATACCAGCTGAGCTGCATGATTCTTTCTCAGGAAAGCACACAAGGTTTCATGGCTTTTTGTTGTTCTCACTGTGCACGTTTTGTCTCTAGCCTTTGAGAAGAGCCCAGCCCCAATGTCAATACAACCATAGCTGCTTAAATGCTTTCACAAAGCACTTTCCCTTCTCAGCTGTCAGAGGCTGTAGCAGCTTCTGGAGAGGTGTATCAGCTGGTGTTCCCTCACACACAGACCACATAGCCAGGCTGGCACCCTAAGGAAGGGCTGAGGTAGTTAAAGTAGTTCTAGAGTCCCCATTTCAATCTCATACTATGTAATTTTGATTCTTTTCATGTCATGGCAGCTACCACTGATTTATACCTGTGCTCCATGAGTGAGATAACAAGCAGGCTTTAAACACCAGAATATTTGTTCTGCCTGATATAACTGCCTGAAACTCAGAAATTATGGGGAATCTCATGGTCTCCCACCAAACATTCAGGTATTTATAATCCAGGAGGAGTCTGCCTGGTGCAGAGGAGCCAGTGATGTTTGGCTGCAGTTCCCAAATGACCCACTTCTGGGCTGGAGAATTCAGTCTGCAGGAATCAATATTAGGCCAAAGCACACACAAAGCACCTCCTTCAGCCCTCACTTCAAACCTGTTGCACTTTCCAAAGAGATGTTCATTGACATCCTGACCACTTTCTCACAAAGATTACCACATCTTACCAAAGTTTCTAGTCCCAGCTTCTAAGCTCAGCTTGACAGGGACATACACCTTATCACAGACATCTGACAAGAGCCACGTATTTCACAGTCCAGCCTCAACTGAGGGCTTATCTGGAAATGAAGTTCTTGGTGTAACTGTTGTCTTAAATCAAACTGCCTCCAACTTTCTTAGAGGTGATCTCTGTCCTTGGAGGTGCTGTTGACTTGACTGGAGAAGTCCCTGAGCAGCTCTGCACAGAGTAGGGCATTGGACTAGACATGTCGAGAGGTAGTTCATACAGGCTACATATCCCATCCTTCAAATTAGAAAAGCTGAGCTGAAAATTAATAACAAGTTCTTTCTGCAACTGCTCAGGGTGTCCTTCCTGTGACCAGACTGTAAATAACACAAGAACCACCTTTTCTCACATTGTATCACTGTACCCTCATTTGAGGCAGAGTGACAGATACTGTTTACTTTCAGATGTGCAGATTTCCAAGTGTTTTAAAATGCAGACATGTCATAGAACAGCATAGATTTAGTAGCCCACATTCACAGCATTATGACTGCAGATATAAAATCACCTTCCAGGCACTGGAGAAAACTAAATTATGATCTAAACAAAGAAAACACTCAAAACATCCCTTTATACACATCTACCTACCAGTGGCCTGTGCAGCACAGGAGAGCCAGCCCTGAGCTCTCCCTGGGATCTCACTGAGGAATTCAAGGCATAGAAGGAAGCCAGAAGCACCTCATCACCACCACAATGCACACAGAGCCCTTGTGCTGAGGAGCTCCTCAAAGCTGAGGCCAAGGTGCCTCCAGGAGCTCAGGAGAACTGGTATGAGGTAGACAGCACATGGAACAAAGGGCACCCATGTTTTGGAGAGCCCATGGGAGACCATAGCCTGGAGGGAGATGGTTTCAGTACAAGGAGCCTGGCTGAGAGGCAAAGTGAACCAACCTCCTTTGCACAACTTGAGCTCACAGCTTTGTGCTACCAGACCCTCTTGGCACAGGCACAGCTGGTGGCTCTGTGCCTTCAGGTGTAGGAGGCAACAGCTCAAGTTCTGCTACAGCAGTAAGTCTCCTTTGAAAACATTTGGGAAATGCTCAGATTGCAGGAAGTCAGGCTTCCCCCCACTGCACTCGTGGGACATTTCCACAGACTCAGAGTCCAGGAATCTGTCATCATTTGGGCTTTTAAGGGTCTGGTGGTTTCTAAGGGGGCAGAGCTGGACTTCAGCAAGAGTGGCCAAGTCCCCATTTAATCTCCTTGCTCAGGACAATAACAGCTGGGTCTTTAAGAAAAAAAAAAAAAAAGTATAGCACCAAACTTGGCAGAAAAACAACAAGAAAGCCTATCTGAGCTGTAAATACTGCTGTTGCCACAGTGATAGCACATAATTTAGTAAAAGAAAATGAGGGATGCTTCACTAAGACACTTCCCCTAATTATTACATTATGATCTAATAAAGAGTTATAGGCACTGGAAAAGAGCTTGTGGCTTTGGACATTTAAGACAAAGCTGGGCAGAGAGCAAGAGAATATCCTAGAGGGAGCAGACCTCTACCAGCAGGAAGAGAGATGAGATATTACTGCTCTGATATTTTCCATCTTTAATTTCTAGAGCTCTATGAAATATTCATAATGGCAGTGCTGTCACGCTCTGCCCTTAGTGCTCCAGTCTGCTCACACTAGCCACTCTTTCTGCAGTGCTTCAAACCATATTCTGTGCTAATAAACTTGCCAATGAATCAATCAAATCCTGTTATGAGGTTAATCCTTTAAGCGTTATTAGGACAAGAGATTTGTTGAAGTACATTCCAAAAAAGTCACAGCATAGTCATGAAAAAGACTGGGGGGACATTTATAAAGTATAGACATTAAAACAATACCAATTAAAAGCCACAGGTCACTTTTTTTAAATTAAAATGTCTTGTTTCCTTTACAAAACTCATTCCTTCTCATTAAATTATCTGGAACTACTTTAGGTGCCCACCCAGGACAAGCAGGTTCAACAGAGCAGGCAGGGAGCAGGGTGGGACCCATAATCATCCTACAACTGCCAAGGAATTATGATCTGCTGGGTCCCCCTATGCACAGCCAAGGAGTTTAGCAGCAGATTTCCAGCCCTTCTGAAGCAGCAGCAAAATTAATCAAAATCCTGTGCAGGTGTAGAAAACCTTCCAGTGGGGAGGGGCATGAGGGTCTAGAAGAGTGGAAGGAGTGAGGGGCCCTGGACTGCTCGCATCTTCCAGACCAGCAACAGCAAATTCAGGTGTTTCTGCTCTGGGTTAAAAACCAGACATGACCTCAATCCTGTGTCTGTCTACCACCGCTCATTAGCTCTTTGCAGGGAATGGCCAGCAGAGCCCAGGGAAACTGTCCTGCACTGTCTTCAATGCATGGGCTTTGTAAGCTAGATTTTTAATTAACGTGCCTTTAGGATTCTTTGGGAATGTTAAGTTGAAACTGCATTAGATAGACCCACCCTCAAACCTTCTTGTCTTTGTGACTGAGACTGAAATTCAAGCAGCATCTCTAGGGAGAAGGAACTGTTGGACTTATGCTGGGGTCAAGAGCAAAAACAAGACAAAGAGCCAGCCTGGTAGCCAGGCTGATCTTCAGCTAGAGGGAAATGAAAGCCTTTTGGGCTGTCACTAGGAAAACTACTTTCTCTCCTAGGCTATTTATTTGTTCATTATCCCCCAGGAAAAATTTGTATGAAAGTCTCTCATCAGCTTTCTCTTTCACGAGTGCCCACCACAACCACTTTGATCTGATCCAAGTGAGATCTGAACTACCACATTTGTACTTACAGAGAGTCAATTCCCCATCTAACCATGAGCATGTGTGCCACTTAAAATGAAGAGGTACTTAATCAGATCCATTTTTGCATGTGTAAATTAGCAATAATAATATATTCACCTATCTCACGAGGCCACTGTGCAGATTAAAGCATTAATGTTTGCACAGCACTTGGAGATGCTCCAATGGGAAATTCTGTAGATGTGCAAAATATTGAGTTTTGTCTGTGATAAACTTATTATTAGCTTAATAGTATTCCACTCTTATTATGAAAAGCATAAGCATCTTGAGATTTTCCTGCTTGCCACCTGAAAACACCCTTTGTGTCTGGTTTGGAGATGCATTTTTCTCCCTCTAATTTCTTCCCAGTGCTCATACATACCCAAGTGTGGCAAGAATTATGAGGAATCCATGTCAATGGTGAACGTTGTGATGGAAAACTTCAGGAAGTACCAACGCTTCTCCTGCTTCTACGACCCCGAAGGCGTCCAGAAGAACGTGATATTAACCAAACTGTACAGCTCCAACGTGCTGTTCCACTCCCTCTTCTGGCCCACCTGCATGATGATCGGCGGGGTCATCATCGTGGCCATGGTGAAGCTGACTCAATACCTTTCCCTCATCTGTGAGAGCATCCAAAGGATCAGCAGATAAAAACAAAAACTCCCGAGATCCAATTACAATGAAAAACACTGTTTTCTCATTCTTCACCAAAGAACCTTAAGTTTGTAATGTGCAAGTCTGTTCTAAGTTCCTTATTATATACTTATAAGTAGAGCAATAATGCAAAAGCTGTTCTATATGCAAACATGATGTTATTATTATGCAGAAAACTGAAAAAAAATACTGTTTTGTGTTGACTGTCTGTATGATCTCATTTTATGCTGAGACTAGTACTTCTTCCTTTTCAATGGCCAAAATAGGGCTCAGTGTGACCATTTGCCAAGTTTGCTCAACTGACATTTTCAATGTAAAGGATTCTGGGGGAAATTCACCACTGGACAAAGGGCAGCCAACCACTTGCACATCACTGAGGTCTCACATCTGGCCCTGTCCAAAAAAAATACAAATAGAATCGATAGGGTTTGTTAAGATGGCACAAAAGGAACATGTTTTGAGGCCAGGATAAGCATACAGTATTTTCAGCCTCTGAAGGACTTGATGATGCTCTGTGTTTGCTCCCCTGGTTCAGAAGTAAATTTTACCCTATGGTACTTAAGGTCTTTTGGAAAACACTTTGGGGTTTTATTTAATGTTATAATTTCCTTCTGTCTCATCAAAATCATCTCTGTCACTTGCAGAAGCTGTAGCCAAAACAAAAATCACCTTGTTCCATTTGCTATTCTAGTCTGAGCCCTATTGATGGAGATGGGACCAGAACACCTTATGTAAAGGTTTATTACTCATTTGTCTTGTATTTGCACCATATCACTGTAAAGAAAAAAAAAAAAAAAAACACAATCAGCTATTTTTTCATTTTTTACTTCCAACTATTTTAGATTTTTTTACTTGATATATATACAGATATATATAAAGAAAAAGCTATATTATATCTAGTTGTGTGTTGGAACTTGATTATGGTGGGGGCTTTTTCCTTTGTTTTTACCAACTGGAAAGTCAACAATATAGCTCATGTATTTATAACCTTCATCCTTGGATAATATCATAACATGGAGGAGCAGCACTGCAGGATCTTATCCAATATTCATGATATTGTTTCAGTCAAAGGTCACTGTTGTTGTGACATCAAAATTGACAAAAATCTCATCCAATTCCATGGCTCTATTAACTGAATTGTTAGATAATCATCCTAATACATCTGAAAATCTCTCCTGACCTTAACTCAGTATGCAGTGCTGGCTGACATGAATTATTATTTTAAAGGGCCAGGTGTAATGATTTATTGGAAAAGTTTTACTTCCAACTATTTTAGATTTTTTTACTTGATATATATACAGATATATATAAAGAAAAAGCTATATTATATCTAGTTGTGTGTTGGAACTTGATTATGGTGGGGGCTTTTTCCTTTGTTTTTACCAACTGGAAAGTCAACAATATAGCTCATGTATTTATAACCTTCATCCTTGGATAATATCATAACATGGAGGAGCAGCACTGCAGGATCTTATCCAATATTCATGATATTGTTTCAGTCAAAGGTCACTGTTGTTGTGACATCAAAATTGACAAAAATCTCATCCAATTCCATGGCTCTATTAACTGAATTGTTAGATAATCATCCTAATACATCTGAAAATCTCTCCTGACCTTAACTCAGTATGCAGTGCTGGCTGACATGAATTATTATTTTAAAGGGCCAGGTGTAATGATTTATTGGAAAAGCCAAGATTCTGACTAAGATATTGTCCTATCTGTGAAATGTTTACTACAGGGACCTTGCCAGCATAATTTCATGCACACCGTGGTCACAATTTCTGCATAATTTATCTTTACTCCTCTGTAGGAAGCATTCCTTCTTATGTTTTAAAGATACCTCTCTCAGTTTCTCACTTTGCACTCGGCCTGAAGGACAAAAGCAAGGCAGCTCCTGCAAGCAACCTGTGAACTCATTATTCAATAGCTCAAAAAACACATTTACAGGCCTATTCAAACCAAGAAACTAACTTTTCCCCCCCTCAAAAAGACTACAAAACAAGTATTCTGCCTGGTTCATCTATATGTAAGTACTTCTCCACAACAAAGCATTAAAAATTTCAAGATGTTACAGAACTTTACAAGTCATGCAAGTGTATCGTGAGTTGTAAAAAAAATGAGTTCTCAGCAGTGAAAATGAACCTGCAATCTTGTAATCAGTAGTTTAATTTTCCTTAGCTAAATAAATTCCTGGAGGGCAGGGGTATAATCAGGACTCCAAAAATATGTAATAAAAACATTAAATTAAATCTTCCAGATTTCAATACCTTCTGCCTTCAGATCTGGCTTGTTTCATCAGACTTTTCTTTGTAGCCTCTGTTTCCAAGAAATGAGAAGGGCTGATGCAGCAGGGATACCATAAAGGTTTATTTGCAGAAATGTTGCTTTGATTAATCTGTGGGATTTGCAGAAATCACCATCAGCGGATCTGGAGTCAAAGCCTTCGGTGGCCTGACAGCAACCTTAACTCAATGACCCATCTGCCAACAGAAAGTGTAACACCCCAGTGACAGAGTCAATGGGGACCTCAGTCCAACTGCCGCAGCATCTCAACCCTCTGCAGTGCAGGTGTGGTGCCACCATGCAAGGACATGGGGATTCCCCACCTGCTGCCCATGACATGAGGGTCTCCAGGTGCTCATGGTTGTTATAAAACCTTATTTGGCAGGTTTTGCCAAGCAGGAAGGTGTCTAGGCAAGTCCCCACAGCTGAGGAAGCAACTTGACCCATTCCTAGACAGCCCAGGTGGCTGTCAGGGTGCATCTTCATCCTTAACAAAGTTGTTTGCCCTTCAAGCAGAGAGGTTTGGTCCATGGCTGGTTTTGCCATCCTCAGGGATGTCCTTCATCCATCTATCTGTCATCAGCTTGGTTACCAACACCAAAGGAAGGATCATGCTGCCAACTGTGGTACACAAATGGTTCATGGCCTCACTAGCAAAAAGTTGTGGTGACTTTTCAACACCATGACTGACACTGATGTTGACCGTTTACATGACAATTTACATGGCCTGAGATAGCTCTTTGGCTGCCTGTGAGTGACATTTCCAGCACCTGTATTTGTCTCAGTTCTGGTGACAGAAAAGCTGATTTTTCCTGACACTTACACACCAACCACTGCTTTCAATATGTTGTACCATAAACATTTTACCAGCATCCTGTGGGTGAAGCATCTTGATACTGCTGCAGTCTATAACCATTTTGTTGACATGAATGGGCAGATCCATGGGATAACAAAACTGGAGCAATTGGATGGAATGAAGTAAAACAATATTAAGGGGAATGATCTGTCTGATCACCAGCAGGGTTCACCCCCTGCTGAAGTGTTAACACTGCAAACATGGTTTTGACAACTGCTGCTGCTCCAACGAGGGCTTTTTTTCCAAGGGGATTTAACCCTGTGCTATTTCTTTCCTTCATTTGAATGTCATATGTATCTCCTGCAAAAAGAACAGATGCTTCTGCAGGGAGCTCTAATGAATGAAAAACACATAGTAGTGACATTCAGTGATCAGGCAAACCCACCATGCTTCTGAGACCAGTCTTGACCCTTCCCAGCACAAACACTTCAACACTTGATGTCCCAGCTGAGCATTCAGGACAGCAGGGAACAACCAGTGCTGCAAAACCCCTGAATGGAAAAGTGCAATATGAACACAGGCATTAGGAGCCTATGAGAGGCACTCTTGTGGCATTTAAGGCATGCATAAGTGTTCCAGATGCCAAATTCACATTGCCTTTTGACAGTTATTTTCTTAATTAGTTTAAGAATTATTTCTATTCTGGAACATCTAAAGCTGAAGTTGAAGCATGAACCTCCTTGCTGTAATACTCTGAAACTTGGCATCTTGCAGCAGACTTACTAAATTTCACCCTCCTGGACAAGAGAAAGCTTATTTTTGATTAGTTTTTCTAATTGAGGAGATATCACCTTATCTCACAAAATGTACCCAGGATGCAAGTGTTTTCAACCCCAGTGTGAGCTTGAGGTGAATACAGAAAGGAGAGAGGGTTCAGGAAACAAGAGCCTGCACATGTCAAGACGACAAATGCAGTGATTTCAAACCTGAGGGGCAAAAGGAGAATGAAGTCCCAAAGCAAGGCTGGGTTTGCTGCTGGCTTTGCCTCCTCATCTCCATCCTCATCACCAGCCACAGAAGTTCAACAGAAGAAACTGGTGTGAGCCTGGTCCAAGCAAAATCCTGCACCTACTTGACTATGAAAGCTGTGACCTAGTACAGTACAACTGTACTAGCATAACCTTTGGAGGGAATGGCAATTTCAGGGTAATAGCACCTTAAAAAATTGGCCAGCTAATTTCCCTTCTAGTACAGTCATATCCTTATTCAAATAGCTGCAGCCATTCAAGTGAATTGAACCAGTATCTTTGCAGTAGTCTCATTTTTTGCATAGGCTCTGAATCTAAGCAGCAGTAGCTCTCCATTATCTGCTGGACTGTTCACCATCCATCAAAGATATGGGAAAAAACCCTCACTTTTCTGCTCCACTGAATACTTGTCACTTCCCAGCATTTGATTTTTCAGAAAGAAACCAGCAGCTCACATGTACCCAAGCATCTCTCAACTGGATACAAACTTTGCCAAAATGTTTTTGTTGTGCAGAAGAGAGAGGAAAAGCAGGGGTAAACACCAATTATTTTGTTTCAGTGTTTTGAAAACAAGATGTTTCCATTTTTCTGTTTCAGTTGATGGCAGGTTTGTTATTAGGAAAGCTTGAAAAAAACAGTAGTTCCTCTGACATGAAAAATCCTATCTGTAATTGCTCTGTTTACTGAATATTTTGAACATTTTAAATTTTGAGGCTGAGCAGCAATAAATTTCCTTTCTTCTATTTTTCTCACCTACCAGTGAAGTGCAGAATCAGTCCCATAGACATAAGCAGCAGCAGCCCAGGCCGGGCTCCAGCCAGGCCCAGGTGATCATCTCAAAGAACATCACTGATCATCACTGTGACTTAAACAAAGCACAGCACCTATCTCAACCAGCACAACAGTTACTAAACTAGGAGGCACCAGGAAGGAGGAAAGAAGCATTTATCCATTATCATCACCTGTGTGGGGCAGCAGCCACCAGGCATCTGCTCCTCCACCAGGTGCAGACATCCCTGTAGAAGATGCTGCTACTCCAGGGAGCAATTTGTATCCACATACCATGTGCACTTGAAGCCAAACCACTTTTTTTGCACAAAAAGGAATGGTCAAGCCATGCAAAACAATTTATTGAGCTGTTGCAAACTAGGGAGGAGCCTGTGGCAGAGCTCATGGTTGGTACACCTGGGTGAGTAGCCCTGGCAGATCATTTTTGTCCCAAGAGCACAGCCAGCTGCAAGTCAGCTCTCCAAAGCTATGTCCTCTCTTGTGTTTTGAGAAATCTCAGTGAACCAGGAGGGCTGGGTGCCTCACTCACCACCCAGCAAGGCTGCACTGCTTCTGACCACATGCTGGTCCCTCAACAAGCCAGTTTTTGGCCCTGACCTGTGGCTGCTGAATGTAAAACAAACCTCATTTCACACAAAGGACTTTTTTGTCCTTCAGAAATTACCTGGAGAAAAAAAAGAATGTAAAATGCTGCCAAGATGAATTCACACCAGGTTTTTTTAAATGAATCCAATTTCTTGTAACACTGAAAAATGTGTTACCATTATCAGAACTCTCCATACAAGCCTGTCAACTTTTTAAAGCTCTCTATTTTCATACAGGGAGCTGGTGAGTATATATTTATAACTGAACTACATTTATTCAGGTGAGAACTTAACATATTTCAGTGTCTAGAGATATTACAGTAATATAGAAGGTAAGAGATGCTCCTTCTAAAGTGCTCTGCAAACTATGTCCAGCAATATTAAAGCCTGGACAGAAGAGCCTGGAAAAAATACACAAACAAAATTTGAACCTGAATGGAGTGATCTGCCACTGTCTCACTGAGGTCTTTATACTGATCCAACTTTATTCTTTTCAGGTTTTTCAGTTTGCAGAAAAATTTGAAGATTTTTTTTTCATCCCATACACAGGATTGGAAAAACAGCTCAGAGTTGTGCAAGTACCAACATGCTTCCCACACAGCTCAGGCTACTATGTTTCAGAAAGTTTCCTTGGGTAGATTTTCCAATATGTCATGTGATATGAGGAAGGTGGGAGATTTCATCATTCCTCTCCTTACAGTCTCCAACCTGGCTATTCTTCTGCATAACTGCAATAACTACTCTGTATGTGGTTATAAAAGCACTTTTTAATAACCAGCCACCCACACATTTAATTCCAGATCACAAGCAAAAGTTCTGCCAAGGAGCTCCAGACCCAAAATCAAGTGGGCAAGAAGGAAGAGCCCTTTGAGACTCTTCCATGTGCAACTCATGGTTTTAATCACCATCCACATCACCTCTGTTATATTCATCACTGATTAAGTAGGAAGCAAAGTCTGATGAGTAAGCAGCAACACCTTAATCGCTCTCTACAAGCAAGAACTGAAAGACATTAATCCAGCAGGGTAGCTGAGCAGTATGACAGAAGTTTGCTAACACTGCAGAAGGCTGCAAAACCCCACACAGAGGGAGTCCTGCTGTAATTACTTGACACTTCCTTAGCACCACTTCACCATATGCTTAAAGACAGGTAGGAAAGTATGTTCCACACATTTCCCACTCCTTCCTCCCCAGCACATTTGGGCAATGAGGCTTCGGTGTCATCAGCCCTTTGACTTTACCAGCAGCAGCCTCAAGGGTCCCCAAGAGAGACCAAAGCCATCTCATGCAGTTGTTGGCCACTAAACCATCTCCTGAGCTGAACCACATCCTCAGCCACTCAAAATCAGCTGCCCCATGCCTGATATAACCCTCAAAGCTCTCACTCCTCATGTCAAGAGCAGGACAGGAGGTGGCAGTCAAACCTGGGCGTGCCTTGTCATGCCAAGTTTGGTTGGGGTTACATGTAGAGAAGAGGTAGATAATGGCTTGGGAAACTTTTCCTTTCCTTTTTACTTTTGTGGTCTGTTTTCAATGTGATTTGTCATATCTTTCTGATCTGTTTGTACAACATTCCTCTTGTCAGTGATGAAAGGCAGTGCCCTTAAGGACTTCTTGCTGGCCTTTTAATTGAGCTGTTTAAACTGATGAATTCAGCTAGGGAAAAAATCCTTCAAAAGAGTGATGATTTTATTACAGAGCAAGCATCTCTCAGGCCACAGCCATTGTGGAGGAGCAAGTGCTGGGACACAGAGCTGCTCTTTTCTCCATCTGCATTCAAACTGATGAATTCAGCTAGGGAAAAAATCCTTCAAAAGAGTGATGATTTTATTACAGAGCAAGCATCTCTCAGGCCACAGCCATTGTGGAGGAGCAAGTGCTGGGACACAGAGCTGCTCTCTTCTCCATCTGCATGCCTGCAGTGCTGAGGATGGTGAGAGTGATGAGTCCACCAGTGATGCCTTGAACTCTAGAGAGGGGGAGCACCATATCTGCCTGTTTGGAGAGTCTTCTATAAGATGGGCACAAGGACAGCCTTAAAACTGTGGTGCATTTCCTTGCATAAATATAGCCTGTAAATGCAGATGTTGGTGCTTAGGGCTGGAATGTCCCTCTTATACAAATTTGGGGATTCGTTCGCATTTCTGGAAGGTGGTTCAAGTCAACAAAATCCAGGCCTGTCTTGCAGAAGGTGTTTGCAGCTAATTATGATGCAGTTAAAAAAAGTTCCTTCTGCAGGGTTTTTTCTGGAAAAACAAGTAATGAGAAGTTCCAAGTTTAATACATCCATGATTTGGGCCTAGTTTTTGTTTTAAAGACTGCTGCAACATCCACCAAAGTCCAACCACTCTCCTGCTGCCTGTGGCTGCACCCCAGGGCTGGGTCCTGCCAAGGGGTTCACCAGGCAGCATCCACTCCTCCATACACTGTTCGGTAGGGAATAAGTGAAATCCAGGCTTTTCCAGCCTGCTCTGCCAACCAAGCCTGCTTTATGCTTTTGGGAGAGACACTAATGCTCTCCAACTCAGTTTACCTTTGAGTTGTAATTACCACGAGTTAGCAGTACTCACTTTGGGCTTGGGCTCATGGGACCAGCTGCCAGCACAGCCCACCTCCAGGGCTCCACAAATCCCACTTTGAACACTATTTTTCTCTCTGCTGCTTTAGCTCACTTGATGCTTTTCCCTAGGGATTTTTACTCCTTTCCCTGTATTTCCTTCAGTGTTATTAAGCATTCCAGTAGCTCTCAGATCAGATGCACAGGGAGACACCAACTTCCACAGAGCAATTCTGTTCTGCCTTGTTCTGGCAGAGGAAAAATCCATTCTGCTCCAGCCAGATCTGATATCTTAGCAAGGGAATGCTAAAACATTGAAGTACATGAATCTCAATCAATCTGAAGTAAAAAAAAATTAATTCCCTGTAGGAGCAGTGCAGTTCCTTCCTCAGAGAGCTGCTGATTAGCAAGGTTAATTGTGTACCTGCCAACAGCAGTCAGCAGGAGTTTGCCCATGCTTTGTAAAGGACAAGCACTGATAACAAGATCCTCATTATCCTTGGGTATCTAAACATACACCAGTTCCAGCCCTGCCAGGCTGGACTAGGAAGTTGTAAGCAAGAAGACCCAGAGCTGAGGTCAGACAACTCAGGTCATAGGTGATCCCAACCAGTGCCTCCCAATCACCTCTGCCCTGTGCCAAGCCTTGGGCACCAGCAAGGACAGTGCTGCTGAGCATGAAGGTGTTGAGTGGTTTATGCTAGATGAAGCCAAGCTTCTGCCTCTCAATACTTATATGCCTCTTGTTTGGTTACCAAAAAAAAATAAAAAATCACGATCCAAATTTAGTGCTCTGAGCAGGGATTTTGCAGTGAGAATTTTCCTGCATCAGATCACAGGTTATAAAAGCTCCAGCCCAGATAAAGGTCTGGTTGCATCCAGATAAGGAGGTAGGGGACAGCACCCACTGCCAGAGCAGGGCAACAAGAGACCCAAAGCCACTGGCCTCTGCCACCTCCAGGTGCCACGTGTTGCTTGTTTAAGGATGGTCTCCTTCACCTTGATCTGGACCCCTCTGGCAGGTCAGGAGCAGCTGTGTCCTCATGGGCAACTGAAGGGCTTCCCCCATAACATGCCTTTCTACAGATGTCTGGGATATTTCTCACAGAAGCAGAATAAGCAATTTTTCAGCAAAATATTTTTCTATCAGATAATATTTTTTATCCCAAAAACTCCAAAGGGGATTGTGCCAGAATCAATAATCTTTTCTCTTAGAATGTAATCAAAGGGACATTTGACCTCTTCAGATGAGGACTCCCTTTTTGTAGGTCAAAGCAACACATTTCTTTTTCATTCTCTATTATAACAAATCAAATGTTATTTTGGTATCAAAACAAGATATCACCCAACTGTGGTGCTCACACGAACCTGCACTGTCACGTTGAAAAACCACAAACCAGACTGTTGCACCACAAGCAACAACCCTGAGGCTCTGGCTACTGTGCTCAGAGCAGCTCTCGTGCTCCGAACACCCCAGCACACACAGCCCTACAGGGCACCAGGGAAGCATTCAGAAAGTTCCAGCCTCTGGGGCTGTAGGAATTACAAACCTGAAACATGGCAGAGAGGCCAGGGAAATGCCAGCTGTGTTTGTCCCAGGAGACTTGTGGACCTGAAGGACTCACACTTGGCTGTGTCAAAGCCAATTGGTTTTGGTGTGGAGCAAAGCCAGCAGCAGTGACAGCTCCACAGGGAAAGCACTTGGGGGCTGGCTGGTAGTTGGGGTGGAGAGCTGAGGCACAGGTGGGATGTTTCTACCAACTGTGGGTCCCAGGAAGCAGCAAGGGCTGGAGCTGGGTGCTGTGAGAACAGAGAGGCAGAGCAACCTGTCCCAGGGCCTGCCAGAGAGCTGAGCTAACCCTTGAAAGAAGGGGAACTGAGGCACACTGTCCTTAGTGGGTAACAGATCTTTCTTAGAGACACATTTTCCAAGCCAGATGCTGAGCTTGTGTCCTTGGAGTCAACATTTGCCCACATCTTTTTGAAGATGTAACTGGCGATATTCCCAAATACAGGCTGCTGGGTCCAGCTCATACTATGGCAGAGACTTCAATAATCAAACAGCTACAGGCCCTTTCTGCCTCACCACATTGCCTCTGAAATACCAGACACACACACAAAGCTCGGCTGTTGAAGAGCCCAGAAGAGCAGGGATACATTTCAGGCAGCATTTTTAGAGGCTGCATTAAAGCCATCTTGCAAATGCAGGTCCTGCATGGCTGACAGCCCTTCAGAGGCAGAGAAATGTTGGTCTAATGGCCGAGTTGCTTGGGCTGCTCCTGCCAGCTCCAAGGCACCACACTGGGCTGCTGCCCCTCATTAGCAGCCCCCCTTCCAGCCTCTGGACACCAGCTGCACTCTCATCTGCTGTAGCACTGCCATGGAGCCACCAAGCTGAACAGGGAAGCCTCTGAGGGATCTATAAATCTGCTGTTTCCACCTGGCCAGCACAGCACAGAGACCTGTGCAAGAGCTTGTCTCCCAAATCTGATCAACAGCAAGGCTTCCAAGCATCATCCTCTAACAGCAAAACAACAGAGAGCAGTAAAGGGGTCCTTGGAAAAGATAAATTCTTAAAATATTTTTATAAATAATGAAGCTTCTGTTTGGTATTTTTTAAAGGAGTGCAAAAGCACAGTCAGCTGCTACTACCCAGTTGCTGCCATCCAAGCTGAAAGCCAGGAGCAAGCTCTGCCCTGCAACAAATCAGTAACCACCAGGCATGAGACAAAATAGTGTGATGAAAGGCCTATGGGACACCCCTAAAAAGCAGGCTGGGACACAGCTGAGCTTTTCTTAGTCCAAGCCAACCCCACTGCCCTTTTTCCCTGCTTTACACTGACATTTGCTGCAGAAGCAGATGTTGGAGCTGCACCCACAAAGTAGGACTTCTTGCACAAACTGAGCCTGGCTCTCCCCATTGCTGCAGTGTCCCAGGCCCTGAGAGCTGCAGATTCACTGCGTCATTGCTCATCCCTAAGAGCCATTCACAGCAGAAACTCCAGGAATTTAATCTCTACACCTCAGTCAACTTATCAAAAGCATTCAAGATGCTTAGGTCATTAACCAGCAATAGAGGATAATGAAAAAAACCCCAAGCTTGCACATCATTATTATTAACTGCGGTGCACTGCATCACTTCAAGTTTCCAAACAAAATGCTGCAGAACAAAGGCAACAGAGGCATGAAAAGTGGAGAGACTGAGGTCACCAAGCAGGGGAAAACAGAGCTGGGCTTCTCACTCAGATGCAATGCATGTACATGACCTCTCCTGCTGCCTCTCTGCTCATTTACTGCACCAGCCCTTTGGGGTGAACCTAGTGCTGGGCAATTCAAAGAGCTGCCAGGGGACCCAGCAACTCCTGTGGTGGGAGCAGGGCAGGTTTCCCAGGGCTGGCTGTGCCAGTGCCCCTTGCTCCAAGCCCATCATAGCCAAAGGCCTTTCTTGGGCACAGGCTGCCAAGTTCATCCCACAAAAAAAGCAGAGGTGACCTGGGAGAGATGACCCAAATCATCTATATGTGAAAAATTCAGCCTGCAGCAGTACTAACCTACTGCATGGACTTGCTGCATGTACTTAACAAAACTTGACCTCTCCCCCCTGCAGCCCCAGACCACAGTGAGACTTCCTGGCCTTCATGGCACAGTAACAGCTCAAGGAAGGGCAGAAGCAGCTGCAAGGGGTGCAGCCCAGCACACAGGATGTGTCCTGACACCAAAATGAAGCACATCAAGTCTTCACAGCCCAGACAAAAGATTTTTGCAGTGTGCCCAGTATCAGCCAGCAGTAATGCAGGCACAAGCAGCTGAGAAAACAAATAAAACCCATTTTCCTGTGTGAAGCTGTGGAAAGAAAATTTCCTTTTCTCAAAATAACACTTAAAACAAAAAAAAGGAACAAAACCCCAAAGGCTTGTGTACTGAAAGCAATAACAACTTTGGCTGATAGAAGTAAATTGACTTATACTAAAAACAGTGAAAACAAACTCCTTCAAAATGGGATTCTTTCCTGTAAAACTTTGATTATGCAGAAAAACATGTTTCAAAGGGAAAAAAAAGGATTTGTAAAATTATCAGTTTTGCCCAGGATGCTGCAAAACTTTGCCATAGCCATGGTATCTTCAGTACATTCATAACACCAGATATATGCTGAAAAAAGATGGCATTTTGTAAAATCCTATTTGAGTAGATAGTTGAGAGCTTAGGTTCTAATCCTGGCCACAGCACTACATGTCCTCTGTGGGTCACTGCCTTTCTCCCCCAAGACACAAGCCCCACGGTCTCCATTTTCCCCAGGAGCTGCCATGAAAGCCCACAGCAGCAGCAGAAAGCTCAAGGGTTAATGCCAACGTTTGGGTGTTTATTTTAAGAGCATAAAACCCTGACAGGCCGTAATTACAGTGTTGATAAGCAGGGACAGAATATTTGATGTTTCAAATACCACATGACTAATTGGTGCTGGGACAGCTGTGCGTGTAATTTGGATGATACGTGCAGCAACAGGGAGGAGGGGGCTCCCACCAGGTCTGGAGGAGAGCTCCTTTATCCTCTCTGGGCCACCCCAGCCATGCATCACCCTGACACCATCAGCACATGGGGCACCTTCCCCTTATTATATTGTCAAGCTGAATTAATAGAAAAGTAAAGAAATAAATGCCTGCTTCTATTCTTTCATTATCTTCTTGGATTAGGCTTCTCACCAGAGCACCATGGATACTCCACAGGGATGCTCTTATTTTTCAGACATTAGGCAAGAGACAATTCTGAGAGCCCTCAGAAGATGCCATGTGCTGTGGAGGGCAAGGGGGAAAGCAGGTTTCTCTTGTTGCAAAGCCACCCTTATTTCCTCACTCAGCACACCAGACTTTTTGGGTTTTTGGAGGGCTGTTTTGAGCTAAAAATGGTAGCACAGGAGCTGGGGCCTGTGTACCAAAGAGCTCCAGAAACACACCCACCAAGCCCAGAGGGACAGGGACAAATCCTGGTGGCATTGCCAGCCTTCCTGCTTCCTTTACAGGAGGTTGCTTCAAGCCAGAGTGAGGCTTCATCCCCTGTTCCTTCTGCATTTCTCCACACTGGGGGTGTCTTTTCACACCTATCCAGTCAGGATGATAAATTAGTTCCAACTTTTTTTTAGAAAGGGATGAATATTTCATTGCTGTGATTCTCTCTTCCTCTCCCCTTTCTCCTACTGACTTTGTGCCTCCAAGTTGCCTCCCCTGGCCCTCCTGTGGAGGGCTCTCCACCTTCACAAGTCATAGGAAATGCATAAGCTTCTCTACCATAAGTTGTTAAGAGCAACTTTTTCCCTCTGTAGCCCAGGAGGAATTGTGAACTATTTTTAAACCAGAGCTTGGTGCGATAAGAGCCTTTAATTACTAGATAAAACGTGTGCATCAGGGTATGGAGATTGACTTTTTAAGCTTCTTTAGGGAAAAATGCCCTGGGGTAAAACTGTGCTGGTGACCAAAAATTTGACATTCACCAGTGGGAACCCTTTTTCACATGAAAGTTGGAGAGAGTGCAAGACAGCAATCCCAAGAGCTGAGCATTTAGCCAAGGTCAAGTTGGAATGAAGCCAGCAACTTCCCACAAGAAGCTGCCCAAAGACAGCCCAGCACTCACACTGCATGGCTGCAGATTCCCTAGCACCTCAGCAGTGACCAGAGGACTCAGCTCCCAGCCAAGCTTTGTCAGGAACTCATAGTTCTCCTCCAAGGGCAAACCTGACCCTTTTCCTATCATCCAGATCCATGCGCAGATGGGAGGGAGTGAGGCCAACACTGAAGCACCACCTCCATTATCATAGACATGTTCTCCAGAATGGCCCAGCCAATCATTATCAACTCCACTCACTCACAGCTCCCCATTCTTGACAAACTTCACCTACACCTCTGGTGTCACCCAGAGACAAAAGCTACCCCGCATATGTGGCTGCCAGTTCAGCCACACAATGACAGCAGGGCCATACCCTTCTCATAAGCAAACACACTTCACAAAATGTAGTGACCCAACCACAACCTTCTTCATTATCAAAAAGATTTGACTTCCCAAGGAGCACTGCCCAATCATCTGCCAGGTTGGCTGGGCCATCTTTATCTACAGCTTTTAGCAGTTGCTGATTCAGTCAAACCAATGGCCTATAGCTTCAGCAAACTGAAGGAATCAATATCTTTCTCGAAGCACTACTAGCAGACCCTTCCCACCAACAGCCCCTTCTCCAACTGCAGCCTTAGTTAGAACTCTAAATGACCCCAGACTTGCCATAGCATGGTACATACCTGAGTAGCACTCCTGTGACCCAGGAAACAAAGCAGACACCACAGGGAAAGCTAAAGCTTTCTAAAGGAGGTTCTTTTAAAGTGTGGGTCCTTGAGTGCACCAATAAACCTTAATCACCCCCATGCTCCTCACCTGGGACCTCAGCCACACACTCCTCTCATCATGGCCCAGCTGCTGCATTTCAGAGCTGATTTTGGGCCTGTGCATGTTTGCTTCTGGTCCTGGTGAGTAGGTGAGGCTTTGTGGCCTCACCATGGCCCTTAGCTGGAGCACAACAGTATTCCCCCATGGTGCAGGTGTTGTTCTGCTTGGGGCACCCACCTCCAGGGTGGGGGGGATCTGCCTTTCTCAAGCTCATCCCTGTCCTCATCCTACCCTGGGGTTGGTGCTCGGGGCTCGTGAATCCACCTCTTCCATTTTGCAAAGCTTGGTGTTTTACTATAATTATGTTTTGGCTACAAACTGCAGAAGAGAGACATGATTATGGGTTTTACTATTTCTTAGAATTCAGCACAAGAGCCACAGAGCAGTTGTGGCTGAAATGATAAAGTATTTATTTTGTGCTGTTATTCTGTCACAGGTGTTTCTCTCCTAGTATAAAGAAAGATTCACACGCATTACACTAATATATAAATGTACATTGATTAAATCTGCTGGGACCTGGTCCCACAGCCAAAAGGAAAACAACTTGCAGGTCATTCTCTCTTCCTGTATTTATAAACTCACCACGGTTGATGTATGATACCATTATTGTAACGATGCCACATGCAGCAGTAATGCAGAGTGGTTTATTCCACCAATACTGTTACATCGTGATATTTTCACTGGTAATTCTCTGTGAGGTAATCCTAGAGGTCTTTACCTAGATTTGGGAAGAAAGAGGGAATTGTTTCATATGTTTTTGTGCTCAGGAAGTGAGATCCATAGAGCTATACTCTCCACATATTTCTTTGCATTGAAAACTGGTACATTTTTTTGTAGGTATCATTCTGGAGGAAATCCAATATGACTGAAGGTGAGATAATTCAGCACTTCATTTAAAATCCACTAATATTGATTTCTGAATGCTTTTCCTCCCCCAAGGCTACAAATCAGGCAAAAGACTGTCAGGGTCTGGCAGTACACCCTTGTCACCAGCACCTCTGCCAAGATCTGGCAGCTCTGTGAGAGCTCCTGCACCCAGTGTGGCTGCTGTGGGCCAGGCAGGTCTCCTGCACCTTCCACCCAGGATTTACTGTCCTCTCTGCAAGTAAGGGGACAACCAACAAAGCAGCTCCTGACTTCGTTCTCTTGGTCCTGGTCCGTAGGGATCATGGACTGTATCAACTTCACTCCAAGTTAAAGGACTGCAGTAAGACACTGGGCTGAGGACGTTATATCAAGTTGTTTTTCCTTCTTCCTCACTTGCAAAACAATGTTGCTGCTCACGCTTTTGAGGGCACATCTCAGCTCCTTGCTCAGATGGGTGACAGCCACCTCCTAGGCACTGTCTGCTGGTTTGATCCTGTTCAAGTTGTGCCTGCAAACTGCTGCTCTCTCAGGATACCCTGATCTTCCTCTGTTCCAGTCTCTGTCTCCTGCTGAGCCTTGCTCCCCTCAAGGGGCAGGTCAGACAAACGCAAGATGGGAGCAGTGTGCCACATCCTTCTGCACCAGCCTGAGTTAATGTGAATGAAAATGAAGAGCTAAAGAGCTCCTGGCATCAAAGCATCTCAGGGGCACTGAGCTCTCAGTTTTCCCCCATCACCATCACGCAGGAGCTTGGGGATGTGCCCTGAGCACTGACCTGCTCTTCCCAACCCTGCTCACTGCAGCCACTCACTGACTCATCTGAGTAGGTGGAAAGAGAATCCTTAGGGAGAGTTTTTCTCAGGATTAACCTCTATCTGAGAGAGAGAATATTGAAGGGAAGCAAGTGGGCAGTAGGATAGCTAACATCCAAGACCTGTGCTGGTGGAGAAAAAAGCTCAGCAAGGAGACAGATGATTTGTGGTAGGAAAGATTTGGGGGTGCTGTGCTATCTGAAAGAATACAGTAGGAAAAGTAGAAAGTGGTTTTACAGGCCCCAAAGCAAACCTCTTTGCAAAGTGTGTGTAGCTGCCCAGGCTGGGGACAGAAAGGGCAGCAGGATGTGAGCCTGCAGGTTCAAGAAGCATACCAGGACTTCACATTCATTGTTAAATAAGCTTCCTCACTGAAAAAGCAGAATTCCTCAGAGCTTATTCTTTGCTTTGGTGTCACTTGTTTACCCAGGACCCATTTTCCAGGAGCTGCCCTGGCTATGCCAAAGTCCATTGCCACAGGTCAGGGGTGAGCCTGGAGTAGCAGCAGAGCTCATCACTAGTCCTGATTCAATCCACTGTACTTTGTGCCAGATTAAGCTAAAAGTTAAGTTTAGGAGGGTTTCAGAAAAATCTAGACTGGAGGCACAAAACAAGCATCTTGAAAGGAGAAGGAGGTTGAATTACAGCTGGTGGTCCAACTTTCAAGCAGATAAATTACTTTGCAAAAAGACTGGTACAGCAAAGCGCCTTTTCAATTACAGAAAGCTAAACTCAATCAGCTCCTATTCTTTTAAAATAGATCTGCTGTGTTTAAAGGAATGTGCATAATATGTGGTCCATTTATTTCCAAGAACACTGCAGTGAAAGTTGCTTTATGGATTCACTGCAAAGTCCTGAGTAAAGAAAGGAAAAAATCAATAAATGGTATCCACCTTTCTTGAAAAGAAGAGCTATTTTTCTCCCAAAAGTTCAATTAGTTTTGCTCTGGCACTTACTGACCTTGATTAAGACACTTTCAGTGTTTGTATGGGGGCTTCTCTTCAATCAGCCTGGCAAAAGAGTCTGTTCCTTAAGCCACAGGGTTATCTACAATCTTGGATGGACTTTGATGGGGAATGGGGGGTGTTGGGAGGAATAAGTCACAAAGCTGAAGCTCATCTTTGAAGTGAAGGGTGGCAGTTTTTTTGTCACTGTTGTTTGGGGAGCAGGATGTGAGTGTCCTTGTTCTCTGTATAGCAGCACCAGCTCCAGATGCTGTACTCCCCCTCAGTGTGGCAAACACATATCTGGTGTGGCAGAATGGGGATGACTGGCCAGACCCCTGCAGCCTGTGGCCACCAGACCCTGTTGAGCATGCCTACAACATGCTGATTTTGAGACATTTGCCAGGGTTTGGGGAGCTTTGCAGGCCCAGCAGACCTCATCATTGCAGTCAGGGTGCAAGTCCTGAGGCAATTAATTCAACAAGGGTTCTGGGAGCAGAACAATCCACTTGTTTTTTCTTGCTTTAAGTGTTTTGCTTTGATTAGGAAAAGAAAAGAGGCCCCAGTGGTTTCCACAGCATCTGTCACAACAGCACTGGGCAATGTGTTTGTTGTTGAAGATCTGAGTGAGTCACCAGCACTTGGGAGGTGGAGTGGAGACCAGCAGAAAGCAGAAGGCGCTGCCAGCTCTTTTTTATCTCTAGCTTGGCTCAACCACAGTGATTAGCTTGCAGAGGGGATGGTTTTCTTCATTAGGCAGCTGTAAGCAGGTGGCTGTGCTCACTCAGAAATGAGATAAGACCTGAAATGCCTGTTTCTGGCAGTGAGATGAAGCTGCTCCTTTCCCTGGCCGTACCACCATGCCCAGTGCTGCTCCTCTTACAGGGCTGTGCCATGTGAAGCTGCAGAACAGTTGTATGCTGAGATAATGCTTTCTGTGGATGGTAGGGTATCTCTCTGAGACCATGGAAGAAAATAGGGGAAGTTCTCAACAGAGTCTTTGGTTGTAGTGAGCCTGACATGATCGTGTGTCCATGTGCAGTGAACAGATGATGTCCTGTAGCTGCAAAAGCACCTTGTAAAAAAGTATTTGTCTCCTCCAGCTTCAGGTGACAACACATGGACCAGATGCAGGCAAGAACAGCATGTGCTTTGCAGAAGACTGGCTCTTCTCAAAACACTTCCTTTTTTTTTTTTTTTTTTTTTTTTTCCAAAGAAAGTCACAAATAACTTCAGGTTGAATAAATACTCAGAGAGAAATATTTTTGTTTGTTGTTGAGGGTTTTTTTGAGACTTTCTTTGCTAGAAAAAACAAACAAACACAAATAACAAAGAAATAACCAACAAACAGCATTTAAAAACCCTTAATTGCTTAACTTTGATATAGTCTTTTAATTATCTTTCTTTTTTTTTTTTTTTTTTTAATGCTAGGAGGTCAGAAGAGAAAGAGGAGAAAATGATTTCCCAAGATGATGAGCTAACCTGACAGCAAAGCTAAATATGTAACTCACACCACTCAAGTCCCTGTCTATATGTAAGTCAGTTGTCCACAATACATAGCATGTAGCTAATTAAGCATTGCTCCTTGGCTGTTTTAAATAAAGATATAATTGGGTTTTTTAGTAACAAGCACCTCATATCTGATAGGTAAAACTATCTCTAGGGCTTGTGGGGGCACAGATCTCAGATTAATTATCAGCCAACTCAGAGATTAATGTGGGAAAGTGTCTACACTAGCCTTAAAAATGTGTGACTACTTTACATTAATTGGCAGTCAATTAAAATACAGTAAAAAGGGCCCAGAGTGGACACACTCAGAGGGAAATAATTCACTCTGTGTGCTGTATATGTTAATTTAAAAGCTCTGTAACAGTAATTTCAAAGTTAGATCTTTCCCAGTGTGAATGAGGATTCTTAATTCACATTCCAGGGGAGAGAAGTACATTGCTGTTAAACAAAGTAACTTTTTGGTTTTCCAAGCTAAAAAAATAATTTAAAAATGTAAATAGTTATGACCTTTTTCTCAGAATATGTGTCATGAAATTGATCTTCAAGTGACTTCTCTTTGAAGTCCTCCTCTGGAAATTCCTCACCAGACCTTGCCATGTCACTGGAGACCCTATTCAGGGTGGGGATGTCCCGTCTTCCTCACCTTATCTGTGAAAGGCAGGTGGGTTACCCAAGGTGAGGAAACTGTCTTCCTTTGGATGAGATTGCTCCAGCTCCTGAGCACTAAGATTTCATTTCTCTCCTCTTGCTCAGAAAATGAAAAAGCTCAGAGGATAAAAAAGTGTGAAATAAGAATTAAGAGCCAAAGAGGGAACTGTGTATATTTCATAGCAAAAACTTTCATTGAGACACTGAGGGTATTTCCTTCACTGTGAATTGTTATGTACAATATATGGATTTCTTTTAGACCCTTTTCTTCATTCTTTACATCAAGAAAAGAGAAGTGTTAATATTGCTCTCAGCTATTATGGAATCACTTTGTGGTGTCTGAAATTAATGTATTTTGAAATCAGCCCTTCAGGTGCTGAGGTGAAGTTCTGAAGTTTTCTACGATGTGAAGCAAAGAAAGAGCACAAAAAGCACCAAGATACTCATCAAGAAGGCTCGTTTTTGCTGCACAGCTTTTTCTATTTCCAAAAGGCAGCAGAGGTGAGATTATCACAGCAGTTAAGAGAAGAAACTGAAGTTTCAATGAGCTGGCACATCCAGATAAATTCCACCTGGCTACAAGATGCAAATTAATAAAGAGGATGGTGGGGGGGCTGCCTCTTCCTACCGTTGCATCCCCATCTCCACCCAGTCCTGGCAATAGTCTGCTTAGACAGGCAAAATGTCCAGGTGAAATGGTGACCTGACTGGGCACTATGCTTGTATTTTGGGCAGCTGATGTTCTCCATCCTGCAGGAAAGTCCTTGTTCCATCAATATGTACTGATGTTTTCCACACTGGGCACTGCTGAGGGTGGCTGAGTCTTGTCCTTCAGTATGCAGGAAAGAGGTTAATCAGTAAGAAGGAGAGCTCTCTCTAGAAGCACCTTCCATCTCCTTTAGCTTCTTCTGGCTCTAAATTAATGCTAATAGTTTCATTCTGGTCCAGAGTTGCCTGTCTTACCTCCACAGAGCAGTGCCTGGTGGTCCTCAAAACCCTCTGGTAGCACAGTACTAGCTGTGCTGTCTCCAGATCCTCACTGCATCCAAAAAGGCAAAAAAAAACAGATTAAAATGTCACTTTTCCACATGGACAACAGCTATCCTTGCCAGAAGGATCTTCTATTGACTCAGAGAAGGGAAAGAAAAAGAGGGAGTTAAGTATAAAAGTCTGGAACCCAAATGAAAATAGTCCCTGTTCCAGCATTTACCTATGGGATCCAGGGCAAAGCATAGGTTTCTTTCTGCTTGGTTTCCCACACACAGAATTAATTTAAATGTACCACAAGGCTGTGAAATGCAAGACTCTAAAAAATGGCAGGAGTTTAAATACTACAAATGAAACACAGGCTTTGGGGTCAGAGAAAAATAGGTGGCAGCCTGAGTTTTCATAGATGAAAACAGACATTTGCAGAGGATAATCCCTATTAGACTGGGGCTGGATGTTATGAGAAAATCACCAATGCTAGGCAATTTTCTATCCTAAGGCAGAGAAGGTTTATAACAGCCCCCTGTGCTTTGGTTTAGATAATTTAGTCTGTTTTGCTAGCAAATATCACCATGTGCTGATAAGCTAAATTTCAGCAAACCTCAGTACAGTCAGCAGGGAGCCAGGTTTGTTCTACACTTGAACTTCATCAAAGCAGGTTCTTCCTTTCTTTCTTTCCTTCCTTTTTTATTTTTTTTTTTCTTTTTGACTGAAGCACTGCAAATACTTCTGATCCCAGTCTGAATAAATAATCCTGCACAGCAAACACAAGCTGCAGCCCCTGGTACCCGCATTGCACCGTCCCACATCCCACTCAGCGGGTACTTTGGAGGAGTCATGATGACACATCAATCATGGCCAACTCCCTTTGTGCATCCTCAATATCTGCTTGGATTCCTTGATGTACTGTTCTCAGAGCAGAGTAAACCCTGTGCAGCATCCCAGCCAGTTGTCATTCCCTCCCAAGTGCTGTCACTGGCCTGAGGCACCTGCACGTCTGCATTTCTGGGCCCTAGCCCAGCTCCTTGTCAAAGTTCACTGCACACCAAGGTCACCACAGCCCTTGGTGATCCAGCAGAGGGAAAAGGAAAAAAGGCTCCCTTTTTTTTTGGATAAAATTACATTTCTGACACTTTCAAGTTATTCATTTGATTGGAGCAGGGCAATTAACTGCCCTGCTGTAGCACAGAAGTTAAGTGGCTCTACTTTGCTGTTGCAGTGCAGATGTGCTGGGTCTGCTGTTCTGGGAGTGCCTTCTCCTCCTCCTCTTCCTTCTCCTCCTCCTCTTCCTTTTCCTCCTCCTTCTCCTCCAGCAGTGTTTTGGGAAGCCTGTGATTATCAGTGCATGCCACCCAAATTCCTGAGGTCTGGCTCCCACCCAGGATCCAGCCTCTGTGGACAAGTTTCACCCCAAAGAATTCAAACCAACAACCGAGCACAGCAGCGCTGCGCCTAATTGATAGTAATGTTAAAAGACTGATTGTAATTTGAACGCTAATTAAGGAAGATAGTTATTGACTTTAGTGGGAGATAGACCAGGCTCTTGCACATCCACTAAATAATGAGAAAGCACGGAGGGTGCTGTCAGCACCAGGGGAATAATCACAATAATAATGGGCTGAGAAAAACGCAGCTTCCTCATGGTAGAGCTTTAAGAGCAATGACACCTGCACTAAAGGAGAAAGGACTTTCTGTTCCCAGTCCTAGGAGGTTAACTCATTTCTCTCTGTATAATTTACTATTGTTATAACAGCACTTACAAACCCCAGCAATCAACAAGTGTGGCTTTGTTAAGAGGCCACCTACCTAAGTTCTAGGTGTAATTTGCACTTTTGAGATGCTTCTGTAAAATGTTGTTCTCCCCCCATTCACAGCACCCAAAATTATTTATTTTTACTAGAACATTCAGTAAAAATTTATTTACTTTTAGTAGCTTCAATGTTAGCTGGGGTCAGGCCTCCTCTGACAGGACTACCTAATGCCCCAACACCCAGCAAAATGAAAAAGAAAAGACTAAGCTTACATGAAGTGAAAGCACAGGGTCCCCTTTTCTCCCATCCCTTGTTGGGATGGGGACCATCACAGCAGGTGCTGTGCAAATATAACAAAACTGAAGGTCACAGCCTTGTGACCTTGGACTTCACACAGGACATGAAACTACTGTCCAATGTAGCAGAAGAAGGGAGCAAGGTAAAACTGTATGAATATGTATTTACTCAGAGCACCCACGTACAGACATAGAGACATGATTTTGGGACAGTTCAGCCCAAATACCAGGCAGCCCCAGCATCTTGGCAGAGCTCCTCACTTGATGAGAGGAGCAGGGTGATGGGAGGTGACAGAGCTCTGGCTCTCCCTTGGAAACCAGGTTTGTAATTTGGGGCTGGAGGCAGCAGACATGTTGATGAGGTTGTATCAGCTCACTGGTCCTGGGAGAGGTATCACCACCCCTCCCTGCTCCGGTAAGGTCAACACAAGGGGCTGCAGCAGGTATTTCTGACAGCCTGGGAAGGTTGTTCTATTTAAGTGTGGTTGAGAGCACTCCCAGTCAGCATGTGGTCCACAATTTGAGGGAAATGTAGAGGGAACAATATTTTACAGTGACATTTGGAACTAAGTACTGGGTTTACAAATATCCTTCCTCAAAATTTAATGCTGTAAGATTTCTCTTGACACTCATTTTTACTTCTATCAACTCATCTTTGATCTATTGTTCCCTTTCTTAATAGCAGAGGGGAAGGGGAGGAGGAAAGGGGTGTTCAAATTCCACTCCATCAAGGTCCTCACAATGTAATAAGAGCTCAAAAATCCATAAAATTGGCCATGGTCTTTCAGCTGCAAAATCCGTATCACATGCCAATAATTGCCACAACAATAAAAACTTCTCCATCTTTATTGCCACAGAGCACACTGATGCATTGCAATGTTTCCCAGGAACATTAGTATTTATGCACATGACTCTGGGAGCATTGACCAGATACGTGTGGAAAATCTCCAAGCCATCTCGCTGGCCGATTTTAGATTTTTCAGCTGAACCATTGAGACTAGACTTTGATTTTCAATGCTGGCATTTTTATGATAGAGGCTTTGGCTTATTAACAGAGCATAGTGAAACCAGTTTCTTGTTTTCCCCCTCCTTTTCTTCACTCTGCTATACCAAGGGACATTTATTACTGAAGCAGGACGAGATGGCTCCTGCCTTTGTGCACCATCTCCAGAGTAACTGGAGAAGGGCAGGAACTGGAGTGTGATCATTCAATAAAGTGATAAAACACAGGAGTGAAGAAAAAAATGCTTAGATTAAATAATTCTTCGATGTCCCTTATGTCTTGATCTATCTCTCAAAAGGCATTATGTGCAAAGCAGAAAATGATATTACTTTTTGTATTAATAGAAGAGATGAATCATCTAATGCCATTCAACAGTTTGAACTAATATCAAGGTTCAGGTTTCACAGCTGACTGTAAAAGAGACAGGAAGAAAGTCACACAGATTAGTTGTTGTTCACATTTTGGGGAAGATCCACTCTCAGCCCCTTGGTTTGTGACTTCCTCCAATTTCTAGCTAGTAGTCTGAAATCAAAGATCTCCTTTTAAAGCCCTGAAACTTAATTCTTGATCTCCTGAGCTCTGAGCAGCCAGACAGTGCAGTTACAGGGTATGCAAGAAGGGTAGTGAGGGCTTGCTACTCTGTAGCCTGCCTCCAAAAAGCCAATACAACCTTTGGGAGGATGATGACAGGCTCCTTCTGGATGTCTAGAGCATCTGATCATGACAGCAGCAACCCCACAGCATCACTACAAAGACTGCAAAGAGCCAGCTTGCTTACTAAGGGTGCAGCCCACCAGCCCAGCACACAAAGGGCTGGCCATCTGCTCCGTGGTACAGGGCCACCTCCCACAGCCCACCAGGACCCAGGGACCTGGCAGGGTCTCCATGCACTCTGGGAGGAAGCCCAGACTGAAAGGTGGCTCTGGAGAAAGGCATGGGTAGGTCCACTGATAATGTCAAACTTCTTTTTGAAAGATCTGTGATTTTTGGGATGCTCACTCAGGTTGATTAAGGACTGAGGGGGCTCCTCCCCATGAATCACACTCCTCTCACATCTCCTAGAGGTTCCTGACCTCTGCCTCCACCACTGATACCTGAATAACCACATGAAGTGGCACTGAATTGTTGGTACCAGTTTGTCCTGGTACGTGAGACTGCGCAGTACAGCAAAGCAGGAGCTGTTTCATGGGCCATTTTGGCTGTTTCTGCTGCAGAGGTGGCAATTAGGTACAAACCGCCACAGCCATCTGGGTTTAATCCACCTGCATCATCAGTCAGAGGTTTTGGAAAAAGCCTGGATGCAAGCTTGCCATCCATGACATGATGTCAAATCATGGCATGCAGCAGGGATATGAGTAGAACAGTCTCCAGGGCAAGAGGAATTAATTGCTTGAATCCTAATTCTTTGCAAGGTGTGGAAGTCAACGGGAGGGAAGGATGCCCACGTCTTGCAGAATGAAGGTGCGTAAAGCCAGGGTCACCTTTCACAGCAGAACTTCACAGAAATTAGATGACAGCCCATCCATGCTAAGAGTTTCTCCACATCAGAGGTTTTGAATCGCAGCAGAATCATTCTGGCATCTGTAATTAGTGCTTTCATTAAATTCTCATTGCTCTCATATTCATTTCAGGAGTTTGGAACTGTCAGAAGCAGTATGAAGGGATGCTAGCCTGGTCAGGAGCTGCAAACGGAAGTTGAGCTCCTGATTAAAAGTTTAGGACAGCTCTCATTATTTTCTGCATCAGAAGAGTAGTCCTTCTGGTTACACTTTCAGTCAGTACTATTTCATTACACAGGGCCTGCCTCAGAGTTATTTGTTTGTTTGTTTTTTAAAGACAATTTGCTTTTCACTTGCTCCTCACTGAAGACAAATACAAACATTCATGTTTGTGTTCAGAGACAGAAAGGCACAGTGACACTGGGAAGGTGCTGGAAGAAGTCACTGTTGAGTTTTCCAAATTACTTGCTGACTGGACCTGAGAAGGCAGTGGGAGGTCTAAGTCCCATGTGGATATTTAGCTCAGCTTCAGCAGCTAACTGCACCATCTCTCTTGCTTGTCACTTTGTCCTGCTTGCAGAGCTAACACCACCCAAGAATCCCCTCCCCAAACTCCAGGTGAGGTTTAGTCCCACAGGGAATGGGGATTCACTGGACCCCTCATTAAGAACCTCATGCAAGGATGTACATTTCCATGTGAACCAGAATGATTATTTTGGCTTTAAAAACACACCCAGGTTCTAACTCTGGATCTATCCATGCCCCCAGCACAGCCCCATCCATGGGAACTGGGGATGAGGGGTTGTTTAGGACAGGGAACAAGCATCATGTGGCAAACTAGATTAAGGGAAATTTCTTATGGAAAAACTGGCCACCTTGTGCTACATATGCAGTCTGCACACACTGAAAAGGAGAGATCCTTTTCAGGATGGGCTAGGCAGGGGCTGCTGCCCAAAGGTGGCTGTTCTATGGCTGAAAGCAGAGCTCAGGGGTGACCACCACAGCAGCTGCAGGGTCTTCAGCTAAACATGTGCCAGGAAATAAAGATTTGGATGCATTTAACTTCATGGTAAACTGTCAAACTTCTGTAATTGTCAGAAACTGGAAGATTAAAAAATGAGTAAATCCCTTGTTTGGGATTTAAAGGAAGATTTCACCCCAGAAGGATGTTTCATTTTGGAATTTATGCATTTGTTGTTAAATGCAAATTGAAAACATTTTTCATTTTTTAAAAAAATATACATTTGGATATTGAATGGGGAAATTTGATTTTTCTGTATTTTTCCATACACAGAGAGTGACGATTCACAGCAATTTCTTTTTTATTTTTGGGCAGTAAACAAAGAAACTGGCTATTAATCCAGTGAGCTGCTGAATGCTTTTCATTTTGTCTGATGCTGAACATCTCTGAGGACCGAGGACTGTATTCCCTTGGTTACTTTTTAATTACACTGCAATAAAATTGCAAGGAATCTAATTTTGTCACATGAAGCCCAGGGACTCTGTGGAAGGTGATGGGGGTCCAGCTATTTTATACACTAATTACATCAGCACAGGCCCTAGAATACTGTGCTATTTTTATTCATTCATTGAAGAAGAAAAAAAAAAAAGGCAGCTCTTTCGTCTAGATCTGAGTGATTGCCATTTCATTCTCAAAAAACAGTCAGTGTGCTTTTCATTTCTCAAAAAAAACAGCTTATGCATTTGTTGTTAAATGCAAATTGAAAACATTTTTCATTTTTTAAAAAAATATACATTTGGATATTGAATGGGGAAATTTGATTTTTCTGTATTTTTCCATACACAGAGAGTGACGATTCACAGCAATTTCTTTTTTATTTTTGGGCAGTAAACAAAGAAACTGGCTATTAATCCAGTGAGCTGCTGAATGCTTTTCATTTTGTCTGATGCTGAACATCTCTGAGGACCGAGGACTGTATTCCCTTGGTTACTTTTTAATTACACTGCAATAAAATTGCAAGGAATCTAATTTTGTCAGATGAAGCCCAGGGACTCTGTGGAAGGTGATGGGGGTCCAGCTATTTTATACACTAATTACATCAGCACAGGCCCTAGAATACTGTGCTATTTTTATTCTTTCTTGAAAAAAAAAAAAAAAAAAGGCAGCTCTTTCGTCTAGATCTGAGTGATTGCCATTTCATTCTCAAAAAACAGTCAGTGTGCTTTTCATTTCTCAAAAAAAACAGCTGCCCTCTTCTGTTTCCAGGGGATATTACCACCGTTTGAAATCCTAATGGGTCAGCTGTTGAAATCAAAATAAAATACTATCACTTCACCTGCCTCAGAACAACAAACCAATATCAATAAAGCCCCGTCACCTTTGTTAAAACCTCTGAAAATGGGGCAATATTAAATAAGAGCTTGAAATATGGCTTTAAGAAGGGAATTGTTTGGGATTTCTATAAGTATGTCTGCAGTGCCATCAGGAGGTGTGATGACAGCACGAGAAAGCTGGTGTGAGCTGAGGCTGAGCCAGCTCAGGTCGGCAGCACAGCTGTCAGGACAGACTGACCCTGATGCATGGACGTGGGGATGGGCACCCTGCACACATCTATCAAGGACAACTGCATCTTGGCAGCTCCAGGTCCCCATGAGAGCTACCATAATGTACAGCCACATCCTGGAATCACCTCAGAGCCTCAACCTGCCTGAATACTGGTGGGGCTTCTGCAATCAGAAGGTTCAAACACATGGAAACCTGTGGCCTCCTAAGGGGCTACAAGACTTTTCAAAATTTCATTCTTGATTTTTTGGTAGCCAATTAGGAAACCATAGCTTGAATTTGCAATTGGTGTGAGGCTGTTTGATGCTTCCCAAGCAGCACATCACAACCCCCAGCAAAGATGCTGAGCCCGCAGGTAGCTGGGAAAAACACAGCCTGGGGAAAGTGGAAAACAACAAGTATGAGTTATTTTGGAATCATGAATTGCTGTGACCCATTTCCTCCAAAACTGGCCTCAGTTCTGTATTGTTCTTGATTCTTCAGTTACTACAGCCACTCCTCCAGGGAATAAAGACTGAACACTTGTTAAGAGTAATTCAGGAGGGTGACATGATCTCACACGAGTGCTCTCTTGTCTCCTCTGGCCCATAAAACACCTCAGAAAAATGCCTGAGCTGTCCAGTAAAAGTTCTTAGAAGAACAATCAAGTGCATCACTGCATGTACGTGAATATTCAGCACAGTTGGATTTGCCATTCATGTATTACACCTCATATATTACTCATACTCTTATGAAATAGCAATTAATCCAGTCAGTCCAGACTTGCTGTTTCCCCAGAGAGACAGGAAAATTCCCCTGAGACAGAGAAATACCACAGCTTCACAAAGGTCCCATTAAAGACAAAGTGGTGGTTGGAACAGAAGAAGATGGAGAAACAGCTGCTCCCCATTCTCTGCTCTGAAGGAAGACTAGGCACAGGGATGCTGATTACTTCTGGCCTCTTGCTGTGTACATAGATATCTTCCCTGAGTAACAGAACCTGCCAGGTGCCCTGGCTTTGTACAAGTCCTGCAAATGAACATGGTTACCCTCAAAACCACTACATTTCACCATAACTTCAGATCAAGAACCTCCACTGCGGTTGGTGATTTGGGTTTAAAAAAGGTAAAAGTAGAAAAAAAGCAGAGTGAAGGTAGGTGGACATACCCCTGCTCAGCTGGGCTCAGGCCAGCACAGCCCTGGCATCCCTCAGCTCCTGTTTTGCATTTCCTTCCTTGAGCTTTCCATGTGCTCCGCTTGACTTTCAACACTTCCTGCAGCCTCAGCAGCAGACTTCCATGCTTTGAGGGTGTAAAAGGGAAACTATTTGGATGCAGCCTCAAAGCACACAGGCTTTGTGTCTCCAGTTTGCTTTGGTCCTACAGCGACTCCATGGAAGCAAAGCACTGCAGCCAAGATTTTTCCACAGTGCTGTAGGTGGCATCAGCTGTATCAGGTTAAAGGCAGCAATTCCAACAAAGGTAAGTCATTTCTAATAAACAGAAATTGGAAAAGCCTTCAGCATCAAAACAATATTAAAGATTGAATCCTTCTGGGAAAGACACATGATATTTGTCTGGAAAAACTGCTGCCAGCTATCCAACGCTGTAATTGAAGAACATTAAATTTTATCCCAAATGCCAAACATAAGTGATGCGACGCAACTTCATTTCCTTCTGGAGGAAATCTAGATCATCTCCAACAGCACCTGCTGAGAACAGGGTGACCTCAACCGGTCTCCAGGAAGAAATTAAAATATTTACAATTTGACTGGGCAGCATTGAGATGATGGGTTTCTACAAGAAACATGTGGCTTGAGACGGGAAAGCAGTGCTGCACCCCCATAGAGATGGGGACCTGAAGTCTTTAATTTTGACGTAGGCAGTACAGGCTTCCTGCAGAGAATTGTCCTGGCAAAATCTAGCTAGGCTCAAAGGCTACAACTGCACCCACTGCAGTTGCATAACCATATGCTAATGACTCCCATTGTAGGGGTAAATTTCATAAAAGACAACACACTTGGGTGTCTAAGCCTTGTTTCCGAAGACTTGCAATCAGATTTACAAAAAGTCTACAGCAATTTAAAATGTCTGCTGAGATTTGTGAAAGCACACAAGCAGATTAAGGTGCCAAAAGTTGTTAGATGTTACCCATGATCTATGGCATTCTTGTGTTCGAGGGTTGGCAGGATCACCCAAGGGAACTTTACATTTTCTGTCATTCTGTTTCTATCCTAATTTATTCCACTGGCTATTACATTTCCCTCTGGGACATGTACATTATATTCCTTTTTAAGTATTGCAGATCCTGAAATTTCTGAGGAGGCATGCTCTGATTTGGAAGACCTGTGCTGTGTTCACAGTGGGAACATTAAGTTGTATGCCAATGACAATAAATGTTGGCTGGCATTTGGTAACCTCGAAGCTCTCACGAACCATTTCCAAGAGCTTGGCTGCCCACCCATTTACCAGGCAGCCTGTGAAGTGGGCAGCCTGACAGTGGTAGTGGAACAGCTTCACTTTCTTCTAATGGCTTCAAGACACTGTTTCTTAAATCAAGACAATGCCTTTGAAGTTAGTGAGAGGAGAAGGCAATGCTGGCCTTGTTTCCACAATCAGAAATGCAAGTTAGAAGTATGCATGCTAATTGTCAAGACTATTGCCATATAATTAGCACATAGAGTCTGTACCCAAATTAAGAACAACTCCCTTGGAAGCTTATTATGTCCTAATATATACCCAGCACGCACATACATAGAGGTATGGTCTGATCCATCCTTGCATTTCTTAGCAGGTGTGAGAAGCTGAGTGAAGATCAATGCTAATCTAGATTGACAATGTGTCTTCAGAAATCTGTCCCACTTATTAGACACTAGGCAATGAACGAAAGGACTCCAGGCTGATGTAACTGCCTCTCAAGCCAGAGACCTGTTAAGAGGAGAGACACCACTCCACGTGTCCACACCCACCTTAGACTTCTAGTGCCTCCCTTCATACCCTGTTCACCTGCAACCTCTGACACCTCCTTCTAAGCTTCAGGTATGTGGCTACATCTTACCTTTTAACAATTATCCTCATGTCTTCTGTGCTGCTGTTGGGCTAACAGAAAACCCACCCCAAGGACAAGGGCTTAGCCTGGTGCTGCTTCATTCTGCCTTTGTGGGAAGAGGGCACAGGGGAAGGCACAGTCTGTTCACCCAGGGCTCACAATCCCCAAACCTTCTGCATCCCGCTTGTCTGTCCAGGACTGCAGCAGACCAACCTCAAGGGAAAGCTAATACAAACAGTCAGCAGTACAGCTCGGATTTTATCAGGCATTATTTCAAGGGTATAAATGAAAATATGGGAGCTGAACACCCAGCATGTGTCTTGACACTGTGGAGTTGGTGAAACACAGACTAGTACTATCCACTGCTGCCTCCCATTTCTACCTGCCTGGGGTCACTGCAACCTTGAAACATCTGCCTTGTTTTTATTTAAATTCTTCTGTTACCACTTTTATTGTACTTTTCAATAACACTAATTTGAAATTACTTGGGTTTTGCATAATAAAAATCCATGCTTCACACAAATGAACAAACTTTAAAACAAAGTAATTAACCAAACAAATGATAAAAGCTGTCCTATTAATTACATGTCTGTGACTGTGTGACAAGGTAAACCAAAGACAGATAATCAAAAACAGACCCCCCGAAAGATATATTCACAGAGAGAAGTTGTAAGAGAAGAAATGAAAAGCACCTGACTCTCACGCCTGGCTACTTTGGTGCCAGCTACCAGACAGACCAGCAGAATGTACAGCAGCAGCCCATAATTCCACCTGACATAAATGCATGCAATACCCTGGATATTAATTGCATTGTTCCTCTGTCTGAATTTGGACCTGCTAATCCAAATAAGCTCCAAGTATTCCAGTTACGTGAGTAGCAGGTGCTCCCCAGCTTTTACAAACAGAAACTACTTGTCTAAGACTCCCATGTATTTGGTAGTTTGGCTGTTTCCTACTTAAGCCCAACTTGCTACTTCTGAGATACCGCAAATAGTACTAAAAGTAGCTTCAATAAGGAGCTACTGGAAAATGATCTCTTATAAATAGTGGATAATACCATGGAGGAAGAGTCCTTAAAGGGACTGCAAATCCTCCCGAGTCTGTGTCCAGCCCCGCCTCACACAAGAGCTTCTGCTCTTTGCCAAACCAATCCCCACCAATACAAGCTCACAGACAAAAAAAATGAGCCATTTTCATAAACAAGATCACACTTAGCTCCAAAACTCAATGTTGTCAGCTGCAGTTTTTGGCTTTGAACTGCTGCTTGTTACAAGTCCCTGACTCTGAAGGTTTCTTTACAAACTCCCCAAAACATCAGGTATTAACCCATACATCATCATCTGGTGCGCGGGGATTTTGCCATTTGACTTTTAACAGGCTATTTTATAACTACGTTTCATCTTTTAAAACCCAGGGTAATACAAAGGCTCATGTAGTGTTTTTCATACAATTGATCTCATTGCATTTAGTTACATACACAGTCTGACTTCTCCAGGTAAATACTGCATCCCTGCATGGAATTCCACAGACGTATCGGATGCAGCGCATCTGTTTTATCATGCAGCTGTGTTCCTATCTTCTTACAATCCTACACCTTATTTTTTACTTCACAGTACCTCTTTGTACCTCGATACTGAGAAACAAGCCTCAGATTAATACTTCTTTTAACATCTATATATGTGCAGCAAACACCAAAGACACCATCTATTCTCAGATAATGCACTGTGGATAATCTTCCTCCCTCTCTTTATACTTGTGTAATTTCACTGACTTTAAATAGATCCACACTTACTTCCTGCAGGTAGAGGTGAAACAAGCCCAGCGGAGCAAGGCC
>NW_009951958.1:760498-776711 GCF_000747805.2 Chaetura pelagica
ATCTGTTACAGCAGCTCATTACTTTTCCAAAACAGCAAGTAGCATTCAATCCAAATGCTTTGGGAGAACTACAAGTAGGAATAGAGAGATTCTGTGTGAAGTGAACATAAATGAATTCAGAAGAGCCAACAGAACCTGCACTTAGCAAATACAGACCCTCTACAATCCTCATAAAGAGCTTTTATGTTTTCACCTTTCCACCAAAATTTAATGGCAGAAGCAATTTTGAGAGCTCTCTCTGCCAAGTTTTGTTGTTTTGAAACCACATGCTAAAGTCCATTTCCTAATGTATTGCAACTCCATTATATAAACAACAAAAACCCCAAACTATTATTAATAAATTTGTTTTAAAAGTCCACTAATATTCATCAGTCTGTGAACAGAGAGGCTGAATGGAGATGTGACAGGGTCAGGAGTCCAGTATTTAAAGACCTTGGGTTTTCGGGCACAGACTTTCTGGGTCAATCACTTATTTTTTCCAAACTTTACTTCCTCAGCTGTAAAATGTTCAAGGCCACTAAATGAGATCCTTAGACACCAGGGTAATTACAGAAGTGGTAGTAAAGCTATTTATGCTTTCAAATCATACAATTAGTCTTAGATTTTGATTCAATTTTATATTATTTTATTTGCTGCCTAATTTAACAAACACCTGTGAGCCTGAATTAGGTTGCCCAGGATTTTCCACATGTCACTATGGTCTGGCTGTACCAGATTGCTATAGAATTAATATAGAATACAGTCACCCTGTGTAAATATTAAAAAGGCAGTGCCTTAACATCTGATAACAGGCATATGCTGCTCTGTGGAAGTTTGGTCCTTTCTGGTTCCAAGGATAACTGAAAATTACATAACGTGCTTGTGCACAAGACAATGAAGGGCTGGGGTCAGATTTAACATTAAGCTCCACTTACAAATCTTTATGACCCTACTTACTATAAATGAGAACTCATAAAACCTCCTATATTTCATTGTTAGCACAGAAGAAGTCACCTAAACACTTAAGCAGCTTCCAGCCCAACAAAACAGTAAATCAGACTAATTCCAGCCCAGTGTCACTATTCCCAATGCCTGGAGGACAGGGGAGTGCAGGGACACATCCCTGTTCAGAGTTGCTCATACACTCAGAGCTGTGGCAGTCACACACCCTGGATGTCTTTTGTGTGCCACCAGGATACTGCCCCTGAGGTCAGCAGCTCACTGCACTAACAGCATGGCTGCTGCACCAAGTGAAGACAATGTTCTCTCTCCCAAGTCGAATCCATCCAAGCCCTGATTTTCTCTGCTTCAAGGATCCAGTTCAGAATGTCCTTTCTCTTTGGAAAGTCATTTATGCTGCATAAGCATATGCTCTTCTGAAGCCCTCCAGTAATGAAAGAGGGAAAGCACACTGGCAAAAAAATGTGCAAATGTAAGTACTGGGCTCAGCTTGTTCCCACCTTTGTACAGTTTGAGTTGAAAGTCAGTCTATGGTGCAGCCTGGGGCTGTTCCAGGGCCTATGATGTCTACTCAAGAGAAAAGCACAGACAGAATCAGCCATTCCCATACCTTCTGGCTCTCAGATCCTCTCAGATGCTGAGTGCTCCCAACCCTTCCTGAAGCTCAGAGGGAGAACTCAGTTGGCTTTCAGTAATAGTTAATAATAAGAAAGTAATAATACTTTCAAGTACACTGACCCCCTCCAGAGTAACAAATGGGCTATACTCCTTTATCACTGCATAAAAACATATTACTCATGTAGTGGCACTCAGTGCTAGGCTAAAATCAATTCAGTCATGCATAGTCTAGCCATATCACAAGCAGTAGCAATTCCAAACACTAAGGCTGTACAATGATAAGAGCAAGATTATTTATTATATACTGAAGAAGAAAAAAAATAAATCTTTTTCATCAACTATTCCCTCACAGTGGTTAGTACCATATAAAGAAAATAAGGACAAATGTAGAAAACCAACCTGACAAGAAGGCTCTAGATGAAATGTGTTCAAAGCACTTGCAAATGATGTTGCTGGACAAATGCAGAAGGAAATTAAATCAAGTAACTTTTCCCCTGAAAAACATAGACCAAAAAACTGATTTTATCTTTTTAAAAATACACAGGCCTGCCTTTATCTGCAGATACTTCAAATTAAAAAATGAAATAAAATTGTAACTTTGATACATTTTTTAAAGGAGAGATTCCCAAAACTACTGTTTGACCACATTTATTTGAAAGTGGATTTGATCTTCACTTCCAACTTTATGCAGATGGCAAAGAAGTCAGCCCAGCTCAAAGCAATAGGATCTTAGCCACTAACTTTGAATAAACTAGGTTCATACTTCTCCCATTTTTTATCAATCCTTTGGCAACCATGGCATTTGTTTTTCCATAATCAGCAGCAGATGTCCATCTCATCCAGAGCATCCTTGTATATATGGATTTAAAAACAGAACAAAAATGAAAGAAAAACACATACATGGGAAAACATCAGCAGTATGAAATTCCTGAAGGGTTTCAAGGCTTGCTCCTACTCAATTAAAGTCAATGTACTTCAAACTATTTTATCTGGAGCAGAACCAAATCTGTACAGTACCAGATACACATTGCTCAAAAAGTAAAACCTTAAGAGTGTTGTAACCAAAACATAGGAGTCAAAGACAAATTTTAGCACTGTACCTTGCCTGGACCTAGCCAACATATTTAGCTAGGCTATTTAATTTACTCCTGATTTGGGCAAGATTCCCATTGGTTACAGTGAGAGTGTTACTTCAGCAGCCTAGCTAAAGGACATCATGCATTAGTAAGCTAAAATACCTATCTCTGCTCATGGCAATAGCTTTCCCTTCTAATCCCCTATAATGGGCATCTAGAAAAGGAAAAGAGAAGAATCTGCACAGGAAAAAAAAAATAAAAATCTGCATTTTACTACTTTGATGACCATCCAAAGAAACTCCACAGAAGTTTTCAGGCTTCCTTTTGATGTACATGAAGAAAGCAAAAAGTCAAAACTAGACCAATGTTACGCAAGATTATAACACATTTACTCATTAGTGCAGAATGCAAAATACCAGCTAATGCTTTATACAAACTAAAGAGTAGCACTTTCATACTCCTCACAAATACAGGAATTCCACATAGTTTACTTCCTTGCCTTAAAATAAATGCTTAAATGTAGAATGAACTTGGTGTGTCTAAAAGTATCACTAGGAGTTACCAAAGGAACCATTGCAGGAAAGAAAAAAACAATACCAACTCCAAAACAAACTAGAAATTGACATTTAGGAGCAAGCTGCAAGGAAATCCCCATTTTGACTGGCAAGAAAAGAAACAAACAAGATGCACTGCTTGGATTTGGGGTTTGCAGTTGTTGTATTGGGGTGAGGTGGTTTATTTTTCTTTTTTTCTTTTTTTTTTGCATCAAGGGAAAGAAAACAATACACAGGTTGGAGAGAAAACATTTTCACAAATACAATAAATACCTGTTCTGATTCAAAAGCAAAGTGCAATGTAGAGTTTTCTATTTAAACCAAAACAACCTACAGAATAATGCCTTAAATATTAACAAATCAATTTGTGGTCAGCACAGTAAAATAAATATGAATACATTGAGTTATATTTTGTTTCTAGCAGCAAAGGTCATTAAACTACTGGCCAATGTGACAGCTTCACAGAAGTCCTGTTTCTTAGGTTTGGTACTTTGTTTAACACAAGAAAAAGATTCAGTGGGTCTGGAAAATGATACTACAGGTGAACAGTATTCTCCCCAGCCCATATATGTCAAATAGGGTTTGGCCAGGATGTGTTTTCAATACGTTTTGAATACTGATTTACAGAACAGCTCTCATAAAAAAAACAAACAACCGAACAAACCCTAGATCCACCCAGTTTCTCATGGTGACAAATATGAGATTGGATTGGCCTGAACCCTAGTATTAGTGAGGCAGAGTGTTTCGACTTTGCAGTCAATAATTTTCTATGCTGGAGGGAGAGTGGGGAGATCACAAACCATTAAGCAATGCTGAAGAGGGAGAGGTGAACTTTGGTCACTTGTAGGGAAGCGCCACAAGAGAGCACTAGGACAAAGCGAGTCTCAGCTGCTTCCCCCAGCAAACATCTTTCCTCCCATGTAGGAAACCAGTCCTACTCTTGTTGCTCAAGTCCCACTATCTGCTGTACACCTGCTATATATAACCCACCGCTTTGAAATTCTCTGGGTGATGACACTTGTACTTCCTTGAATAACACAAAGCAGCTACAAGCCCCTCTGTTCAGGGCAGACTCGAGCCATTCCTCAAAACCAGACTCAGCCCCACGCAGAAAGGAGCCTGCAGGAACAGCCCCTGCACCTCCCTTGCACACTCTCCCGAACACACAGGCATGCTGTGGCACCTTGGAACCAGCTTGTACCAGGAGGGAACAGCACTTGGAGGAGAGTTTTGGTACCTCCAGCAGTTGCTGGAAATGCCACACGAGGAACAGATTGCTGGGCTGGGAGCAGGAGCAGCAACCAAAGCAAAGTGGTGAACAGTTGCTTTTTGGGACACATGAAAGCAGACAAAGATGCTTTCTTGGTCCTAGCAATAAGCTAGATAACATCAGTATCTACAGCTCATCCAGCTCTTATTTTTACAAAGTGTTGTTTTGCTGCTACTAATTGCAGCCTGTGGGAAATGCCATGCTTTAATTTACAGCAGGAGAGATGTTTAACCATAATGCAGGGATCCCTCTGGTGAGACGCACTACGGAAAGGCTCATCCAGTTCCCTCTGTGCCCGCACAGTGGTGTCAGACTAGAAAAACAAAAGACAGAAAAAAACAGAGCCCTTCTTTGACTGCCAAAGATGAGGGGAAAAGGCTGACAAGATTTTTTGCAAGGGGAATGTTCTTCAAGGCAACACAGGGTGAGCCAGGGCCAGGAAAGCACAGAAGAACCAGACTCACAGGCTGTCAAAAATGTTCAATTGGTGCATTGCAACCTGGGCACATGTCCTCCTACCTTCTAAAGTACTCCAGTGCACAAACCCTATTTAATTGGGCTTTGCACAAAGGAGAGGAGGGAATTCCATTCAAGAGGATGGCCACTGCTCTGCCTGTGTCTGCAGAATGAGAATCAGGACAGAATGATGTAGTGGGTTCCTTTCAACTACTGTGCAAAAGCTCACCTTGCCTGGATTTAGGAAGGCTGTGCTAAGGTTGTATGGCTATCTGATGTTCAGGTAGCTTAAGATAACAATACTTGGCTTCTGAGGAGCAGCCAAGTGCAACAAACCTTTTTGTGGTGGAAAAGAAAGGTGAAGAAAAACTGTCTGGATTTTGTTTACTCATTTTTCATTTTTTAAGGCAAGCAGAAAATCATTCTGGAATGCAAGAGGCAGGATCAGAATGACAAAAAGAGGGGGTGGAGAAGCTACCTTCAACTTTATGCACTAGGTAAAATTTAACCCTGTTAAAATACTACTGAAACCACTGGAGCTGCATCTAATTCAACCTACTGCCTGAAGAGGAGTGAGACAAGCTATGATGCTTCCTTGACTTCCCATCTGCACCTACCACTGAAGCCAATGAGGCTCTACCAGTGCACAGCTGTAGCAGCACAGTGGTGAGTCAGGTCCAACAGAGGTTACCTACAGGTGCTGGGCTTAGCACTAGAGCAAACAGTTTAGAAACACTGTCAGCTGGATTCCTATCACAGCTCCACACATCTACTGAAATGAGTGGAAAAATAAATGTCAGCCCTGCTCCTTCCTGCTGTTGTTAAGGAAAATCAAAACAGACACACACCCTTTGGGTTCGTCTACACTTATCAAGTTGCTTAACAAGTTTCATTAATATTTCTTCATGGCTAAAAAGCTGTTACTCAAGCCATCATCAACCCTGACATTTAATTCCTACCTAACGTTGGATTGTTGATGGTCTCTGGAACAGTGAAGTTCACACCAAGGAACAGAATTAAAACCCATTCTGAGATGGGAAAAGAAAGAGGGGAAAAAAATTAATACAATATTGATAACTCTAGTCCAAAGGAGCATTTCATCTCTCCTCTGCAACTCATCGAGTTTTGTGCAGGAAATGGAATCAGGATATAGAAGTATCCACTCCTTGGGGTCAAGGCAGCCCTGCTCTCCCAGAGCAATAGAACTGCAGGCCAGAGACCAACATTTGCTCTCACCTACATTAGTGTGCAAGGAAATGACAGCTGTAAGTTCCTTTCAACCTAATTCTCAACCCTAGCCAGTCTAAGGTAGAATCAGAGCAGAACACATCTCATCTGAGCAGGTTTGCTTTCCAATTCACTTAATTAAGCCACTGAGATGAGCTACACCCATGATGCCTTAAAGTGCCCAGCCAACAACACTGAGAATCTTTTTTCATTGTTAACTGGTATAAGAAACTATTTCTGGATGTGGCTAATCAGCTGATATCCAGTGTTAGATCTTCAGAATGAAATCTGCATCACAGAGGTTGTGGCAAGAGGCATGACCCTCCAAGGAGGAAAGGTATGCACAGCCTTTCTACAGGGACGTGGAAAGAACTTGCTCTGAGCTGTAATGGAGGCCAAAGCAGCAATTTGTTGTGGACAAGTAGACCACCTAATTCACACATTCACAGGCCCTATTCTTGCCCCTTCTTTACAAGCTGCCCAGAGACTCAGTCTGGCATAGGGAGGCATTCTGGAGCACTGCTCTGGGGTGTGCAAAGAGGGGCATGGGCTTTGCACAAGGTCCACCTGTGCAGTAGAACCACAGAAGTTCCCAGCACTTCTTGGACTTTGCATATTCATGCAGAAGGCTGGGGAAAAGACATTAAGTCCTCCCCACCACTCAATACAATGAAGAGCCTTAGATAATTAGCAAACAAACACCAAAAACACTTCATGTCCCGCACAGCATCATCCTGCCAACTATGATAGAAAAAAAATCTAACCATACCAGTAAGTTTGCAGGTGTTACATGTATAGCTCGAGAGCATACTCCTATCAAATGGAGCACAAAGCAGGGCATGTGGCAAACAGCAGGCGAGAGACAAGCTGCTCTATTTGCAAACTACTACCAAGGGTGGCGCGTCATTGTACATAGCCTAGGTTCTCCATCTCGTTCCTGTACCGCTGCTCCGACACCTTGCTTTTGTGCTGCTTGCTTTCTAAGTGCTGCCTGAACTCCATCTCCTCACTGGCTCCAGCGTTGCACATGGAGCAGTAGAACTGGCCACTGGGGGTGACACACATGGCCAGATCCCGAGGAATCCTCTGGCGCGAGCGGGGATTGAAGTAGGGACCTGAGGAGACAACAGAAAAACTCGTTTCATCTGTAAGACAGAAAAGCAAGAGGCAGCTCAGCAAGAACTTCTAAAGCCAGCCAAATTTTATAAAAAAAGCAAAGATTAGCTTATTGAAATGATTAATCTGAACCTTATTGACTTCTCTACTGAGAACCAGGGATGCAGCACATCGGGAAGCAGCACTTGCTGGCATTTTATAAAGTAGCAGAGTGGGCTTAGTGTCCTGGTCTTAATAAGAATCAACAGAGAGTTGAAAATTAGGAGTCTAACCATTTAACTGATGACTCAAGTTGGTTTTTTTTTCCTTAACCCTCTAATTACAGAATTAGAACAGTATTTTGATTAGAATAAGCTGCCTCAGTTTAAAATTCTCACAAAATTATATTTAAAAGAACTTTAAAGATTCATCTTTTCCACATGACAGTGGTTAGAATCACAAAATTAAACCAAACTTCACCAGGAATCAGGGTTTCAGCTAATATATGCTCATAACAACTTAAAATTAAAAAGAGAAATAGATGCTGTACTGGACACTATAAAAACAATTTAAATCATAGTAAAGAGGCAAAGTTAGTATCTAAAACCTGAGGAAGGACTCTACTCTAGGAACAGATGGTCATAGAGGGAGGCTAACTCACACATTCTGGTCATGGGAGTGGAAGTACAGGTTGATGTGCTACAGTAGGAGTCAAAGCACCTGGCTGCTTGCCAAGAAAATAAAGCAGGAAAATTGTTACCACTTAGAGCAGCCTTAGAGACAGGCAGATGGCAAATTAAGTTACAAACTGAGAAACCGAACTAACAAGCAGGCTGACAAAACAAAGCAACTTTACCAGCTGGGAAAAAACCATGCAGACATGAAAGATCAGCAGAGCTAGGACTAGCTTCTTTCACAACCTGTCTGCTAAAACAGGCCTCAGAAAGAGAAGAAAAACAAGCCTGTTTATTATTCATTATTATTCCAACTATAAAACAGATGCAAGCTCACAGTTACCTGTGTTTTGAACTGTATACATATTTCTTCTGTTCTGCATCATTTTGTATTCATTCCCTTCTTTCCTTGCCCTCCGTTTGCCCAGTTCCGATGTTTCCCTAAAGATTAAACAAATATGAACAGCTCCAATTCAGAGTTTTCTGAGAAAAAGACTGCCAGAGACACTGCCACATGCTTTCAGCCCGAGCATGAAGTTGAACAATACCTACGAGAATGAGTTATTCTGTGCTTCTGCAAGACGCAGCCGTTTGGCATGATTTTTCCCTTGGTAGTGAGCCTGTGCCACAGCTGGAGAACTAAAGGAGGCATCACAAAGCTTGCAGTAATCATTCTCTGTGGCCAAAATCACTCGGCCACCTGGTTTACTGGATCCCATCTAGCAGCAAAGGGAGAGACAGCATGTGAAACACAAGAAGGTTAAATCGTTGAAATATCTGAATCACAAGGACTGAGACCAGTATCATCTTCACCAGGCAACAAGAGAGCTGGAATTACAGCATATGGATTAGGACACTCTCAAACACTCCCCACACTGTTCTTACAGGAACTTCATTTTCCCTGCCCCAGCCTCCAGGAGAATCTGCAAATTCCTCGAGACCTAGGCAAATCCCTGGCCTCAGATGGAGAGGAAAGCAACCTGAATAAACATCTTGTACCTCTGCAATAGCTCCAGAGGTTTTTTTTCTTCACAGTAATGATTTAACTCCTCTACCAACTGCTTGGAGCTGATGAACAGTGACTTTCACCCTGAGGAAGACCCACCGAAAGGTAAAGGTGCTCCCATATCCTATTTACATGTGTACTTAATCTCTCCACAGTACCCTGTCTCCACACAGCTTCCTGACCACTCTAACAGATTTTTAAAAAGCCACCAGTACCAGAGCTGCCAAATCTCCTGTCCTTACCCTTTAGGTAGGAGGACACCTGGATCAAGACCTCAGAGGAAGGACCCAGCATCACATGAGCAGTTCCTGCCATATAAAGGATACTTTGCCTGTCAGGCCAGACCACACAGTGATCAGGGCAGCAACCATGTCTCCTCACTGTGTATCATCCAGAGAAAAGTGCTTTGAAACCAGTGCAGCAGCAGGGATTCACACAGCCACGTCACTGCAGCATTTGCCAAGTTGAGTTTCTGTCAGATCTCTTTTGGTACTGTTCAAGCTTACAGACACACACACACTTCTGACTTGTATGTTACAACACGAATCCTCACAAGGCCCCAGAGTAATCTTTTTGTTGCCATGGGCCATTTCTCCTTTAAAAAAATGCTTCAGATACCCTAGCAGGTACAGTAGCCACGTTCCATTGCCTAGGACTGTATCCCATGCCCCCTCGACTCAGTTTCATGAGCCACAAAGTCATTTTACTTGGGAGCGAGTCTCCCTCTGCTGGCTCTGACAGCAGGTATAACGATCTGCCATTCACAGAGAACACTCCTGGCTTTTGTACAGACAACCAGAGGCTTTTGCTTTTTGGAAATGACAGACACAGCTTCGATCCCTGCAGCCCTGCTGTGGTTCCCTGCACAGTCACATGCAAAATCCAGGTTAGCTGTTAAGTCCCCACGACAATCAGAAGTGATGAATTCTAGAAGAAAGCAAGAATCATCTCTTTTGCTTCTAACATGGCTGAGACAGAATTAATCCAGACCACTAAGGGAACCATCGTTCACCCTACACACTGCAAAAGGCACAACAAAAGAGGAATTAGGTAACAGCCCTGGGCAATGGGTGTAGGAGCACCTAAGCACTTTTTCCATGTAGGCTTTCCTCACACAATGGAGGGAATGATTCTGCAGAGTGGATGCCACACCCTCATGTTCAAATCCAGCTCCAAAAATGCTGTTTTATACCTGCCCTTAAACAACTATAATCAGCAGCTCATCAGACTTACCTAGGAATCAAAATATTTGCCATACAGAAACAGAACATTTCAAGTCCAATATTCTGCTGCAAGGGCAGATCAATATCTGCATCTTCAAAGGAAAGCAAACAGCTGCCAACAGGCCATGTGCACCATCCTATGCCATTACAAGGAAAATTCTTTCCCAACTCCTGCAGTAATCCTCAAAGCATGAGATCTAGTTATCCTCACTGGGGGTTAGGTGACAAGCAGGCAGCACGATCTCGTCACCTGCCCATGCCTTACCTGAGCTGGAAGGGAGACAACCTGAGGTGGGGCAGGCTCAACCGAATTACTCATTCTGGCAGGTGCTGGGCAGCTATTGGCAGCATAGTAATTTCGGAGTTTCTTACTGTGGTTTTTACCCTGGAAAGAGAACCCAGATTAATCACTGTCCTAGTAACAGTATCTTACACTGGAGGGGGGGAAAAAAAAATAAAAAGGATCCAGGGACCTAAATGAGAAAGTGGCCATGAATGAAGATGGTGTCTCAGGTAAAGGAGCTGTCACTCAGAAAATAACAGCTCTGAACTGCAGATGCTGGCATCCCCTTTTCTTCAAAATGCTCCTCATCTAGAACAATTTGGTCTCATTTTTAATCAATTTTCTCAAATCAGTAAGGTTACAATTAGTACGTCAACATGCTTCTATTTCACTTAAAACCAGTATTTTGTATTTTAAATGTGAAACACTTACTGCTTTGCACAGTTTCTTGATAAGCCTGAACACACACCCCCTACATCATGAGACTGCAAGTATGAGTTACAACATGAGATTGAATGTAAAAAAACTCTCAGAAAACATACCCGATAGTTCCTTTCTGTGTTCTGAAAACTAGACAAAGCTACATAAAGCTATGCATATGCAGTGTGGATATATAGTAAGGTATATGCATAAATTCAAGTTATCCACTATAAATGCACTTCTGTTTTCTCACAGCAGAAATATGGAAAAAATCAGATGCTGAAGTGTAACACTAACTCAACCTACCCCTTCACTGGCAGGATGCCACTTTTTCAGGGCCAACAGCAAATCTGAGATCTGGGTCTGGTGTCCTGAGGGCATGAACAGTCAACCTTTCGGATTCACTGGTGGAGAAAGTCACTATCTCCACATCTCACACGAATATAGCACTGGGCAGAAAGGGTACTGGTAAAATGGGGTAATGTAAGACTATGACATACGCAATCTCTCAGCAAAAAAGGATATGTAAATAGTCCCCAACCTATTTCAGACAAGTCAACCAGATCAGCTTGAACAAAACTAATTTGGTTTGAGCCAACCCTGCTGATGAAAGCATTTGCATAAATGGCCTCACCAGATCAGTGGTGTGTGTAATCCCAAAAAGGAGACAGTGATATGCACATGGCAATAGCCCTCTTTCCTAGTGGCATAGCTGGATGCAGCAGAAAACATCTGTCCAGGTCTTACGAACTTAGGTCTGTGGAATCAGAAGTTCAATTTTATTGGAAGAGTGTAAAAGGTGAAAAATAGGCCAGATGAAACAAAGGAAAAATCACAACTGTCTCCTTTTTCACCCGTGCTATCTTGGTACTACTTCTCTGGCCCTGTGCACAAAGATTTTGCAAAAAACTTCAGTGGTGACACTGGAAATTAAAGCACTGCAGCCTGTCTGGACAACCAGCAAATTCAGGCAGGGTGAAGATATGTCTACAGAGCTATTTCAGTCCATTAGTTGATACAGAGGTAGCTCCAGGTGAACTTCACTGCTGCTGCTGGTGTGCAGCCACTTCAACACAGCACTCCAAACCCCCTTGAGAAGCTGTTAGTCCTTGTGTGTCAGCCCACACTTGGCTCTGTGCTACCACAGCAACACACTGGCAGAGGAATGTCTACATAAGCTGCAGATGCAGCAGCCCTGAAATCTGTGCCTCCTGCTACTCTCCTTACCTGGTAATGAGCCTGGGCTTGTTGTGCTGAGTTCAGAGTGACATTGCAAAGCTTACAGCACAGAGGCTTACATAGTTCCTCCAACATAGGGTCCTGCTCCACCACCTTTGCAAGCTCTTCTTCTTGTGTGTGATGAAAGGAAGGCCCCAGTCCGAGAGATTTAGGTGGGGACAGTGGTGAGCTGGCTCTTGGCCTTGTAGCCACTGACATAGGAAGAGATGAAGGCTTCTCAGGATGAGGAAGAAGTCCTGCTTGCTGTAGAAGAATCATTGGCCAGGAAGACTGTGGGCATGCTACTTCTGAAGGATGAGGAGTCTTCTTCAGATCTAGACCAGAGAGAGACAAATGCTGAAATAACCAGCACTAACAGGAACATCAACATTCCAGTGGACAGCTCCTGTAATGTCACTGTCTGTACTTTATGGCTTTTCACAATGCCAAGCAGGATACAGTCAGTTCGTAACACTTGACTCCACAGGAACACCAGTACCTCAGACTACCAGACCCAGGTTAAAAGATAGGCACATAGGAAGCAGATTGAAGTCCGAAATATAGTACCCCATGGAACCTCCTGCACAGGTGAAGATTACTAGCCACCCACAGTACCAGACCAACACCATGCACACCCCACTGCTCCATGAGCACGAGAAGATGAGACACACAACCTGCACAGCACATCAGCTGTGTTAATGGGAACAGGAGGGTTACAACCATTAACCACATCCTCTTTTGGCAGCCTAAGGACAAGCTCACACTCCAAGACCTAAAAAAATACTACAATGTATTACTGCCACTGATGACTTAAGAACCTAAAAATTTCAAAGCAGATTTATCTGATATAGGTAGATATAAAATACAGGCAGTCACATGCATCCCTCAAATACTCAAAAAGACCTTCCTGAGGAAAGATCTTCTACAGTTAATGTTTTAAGTAACTCAACAAAAGCAGAAGAGTATGAATCAACCTGAGCACAGCCTTGTTGTACACAGCTCCCAAGGACTGTCTTCCATGGTCTTGTTGAATGACCTTGAGCTATTTCTCCTATTCCCTTTACTAACTAAAACCTTTGCAACATTTAAAGCTGTATCTTCTGCAAAATGGAGAGCTCATCCGACATTAACCTTTATTGAATTATTTCTCAGTTAATTCAATTCTTAGAACTAACCCTACTTTTCCAACAAGGGTTTCTGAGAGGCTTATTTAATTAAAGTTTATAAATCATATCTAAAACCCGGATGAACACTCCTAGAAGAATGCATAGCAGTGATATTATGAACCAAGGCATAGCTACTTTTGTTAATGTCTTATTAGCTTCTTATCATAACAAATCCTGTTCACTGCTACACTGGGATCCACAGAAGCATTATCTTGGCCTTTGCAGATCACTTCCAGCTAGGGCTGCATTGGTAGCAATCACGCTTCTGCTACAGGCATTATTTGTTTGTTCAAGCAAATAATGAGCCACATCTACATATTTTAAAATATCACTTCTGGAAAATTAAGGAAAGGTATTTTAAATGCCACCTCAGACCTTTGTTCCTGAGTGGCTTTTGAAAATAGAATGTGATTTCAAAGTAATTTAGGACCCTGAAGAAGCAGAGAGCATTTATCTGGGATAACTTCTGGGATTTACAATCTGCTAAAATTAGCAGGTGATAAATACCTTGCTACATTCAAGTGCTGAAAAATCCCACTTGATGCCTGCAGTTTTAGGTACTGTAGTGCCTTTGAAAGTCAGGCTCCAGAGAGGTCTGGTTCTATTAGGAAAAATAAAACCGTAATTTAAAAAAAATAATAATTAAGAAAATCAGTGAGACTGAAGCATTTAAGTTGACACAAGATTTCTGTAATGTTTACATTTACAAATAATTGTAGATTGGAGGCAGTTTAGTTCTTACTAGTAACTAAAGGTAAAGAAAAAAGACATGGAAAACAAACAAACAAAAAATGAGCACTCATTGTTTGTGGACAAGTTTTTAAGACTGTAATAGAGACACCAGTAGTTTTTATGTTTTTCAATAGCCTTCCACCACCAAGGCCCTGAGAAATTCCAGGAGAGCTATACCTAACATGAAGTAACCATAAAAACAAAAATCAAAACCACCGTCGTGAAAACTAACCAAAACAAGATAAAATGGAATCCACCATAAAGAAGGAAGTCAGGACTCAGGAATGGGGTGGTGAAAGTCATCTATCAGCAATGTAAATGCTGTAGTGTTACCTAATTTCTCCCCAACACACAACATATGCTTTCCTGGTTAAGCAGAACTATGGAAAAAGATTTTTTTACTTCAGTTTCATAGACAGTCTAATTGATTTTTGTGGGGCTACTAATGGAAGAAGTTCACATTCATGATGGTTAAACATATTATACCACAGGTCTATCAAGGTAGTTTGGATCAATTATGTGAGCAGGTAAGCATGCCATCCAGTTTCAAAGTTTTATTACACCAACACAATGTGCCTCCTACCTTAAAATTGGAGTAAGTTACAAGTAAATACTCCACAGAGTAATATAAAGAGATCTACAGCAAATGGCAATCAAGATCCATCTGCTTAATTTTGCATGAGTGTTTGTTGCATCAAGTCTTCCGTAATCAACTGTCCCACATGACATGGGATTTGTCATATACAAGACAAGACACAGGGCTTACAGGATCTGCATCCACGGAGAAAAAGGTATAACATAACACTCTTAGAAAATTTGTCATTGTGAGGTTATTTACTGTTTCTCAAAGTAAACAGTAGTCTGAAGATAAAATTAAGGCTGCATGGGCAATTTTGAAATTAAAACAACTTGGCCTGGTGCATACAATTCTGATTTTCTCCTAGTGCTCATCTTTTATTATTGAAATTGCAAAAGTTAAGTTGGTTTATTTCTTACAGATGCTATTTAAAAGAAAAAAAAAAATATTAAAACCCACTCAATTTCTCCTTGCTTACATTTCCCTTTAACCCTCCACTGCTGTTGGCTACAGATACCCCCTCTAGAAGATGGTAACAGGACATCTTTGACTCCACCTTTTCCTTCACATGAGAAGCTGCAGAAACAGCAAAGGAATGAGAAATCTCAATCACCAAGGACAGCTGAGGCAGGATACAGACCAGCAGCTCTCCAGGGTGAGCCCAGGAGACACTCTGCTTCAAGACAGCATCTCTCAGATCCCAACCATGCCTCCCACACGCCATACAGGGAACAATACACTTCTACTCTATGCCAGTTGTTCTCAGGTGGGTACAAGGGAGACAGGTGTGCAGCCCTCCTCACTGCTTTCAGGTTGGGGCATCCCAAGGGCAGCACTGCAGGAGAAGACCCAGCCTCCAAGCCCTGAGTAACACAGCCTGGTAGTACCCAGGCCTTGCTAGTGGCACAGGTAACAGGGAACAACCTCCCCAGCTGCCAGCAGCACAGTTCTGGATTTACAATGAGGCATGTACACAATGTGACCTTCCTTGGCCATAAATGTAAGCCCTAGTGAGCCACCTATATGCTAGGTGTTCCCACCAGAATTAGTTTTGAAAAGCAATCGAGACAACTAACAACAGCTGATGGAAATCTATACAAACGATGAGCCAGATGTGGGCTTGATGCTGGCTTTTTTTCCAAGACAGGAAGCATATTTCTCCTCAAGTCCACCTGTATCTCAACACACTGACATCACTTAACTTAACTCTACCAAAAAGTTTACCTTTGGCCACAGACTAGGCCTACAGAACTTCATCCTGAACAGCAGCATCATTTTATAATGCTGCAGGGACTGAAGACAAACATGCATCACACACACCTCTACCTTAGGGCACAAGGCCCACTAACCCTCTAATGATGAGGGTCCGTACTCAGCAACCCAGAAACAGAGAGCATTCATCACCTACACCAACGAGCTACCAGAAACCGCAGCATAAACCCTGACATCCTAGCAGGCATTTCTGAAAAGTTGCCTGCCTTGCAGTACTGATGATGGAGTATAAGGGAATTAAATAAATAAATATATTAATAAATAAAAGCCCCAGCAGCCTGAGCAAGAACTCGAGGCATCAGCACTCATTGCCGGCAACGCAGAAACAAAACTAGCCCAAAGCAGAGGAAATACCGCCGCCCTCGCCACCGAAGCGGCTCAAGCACCCCCGAGCACGGCGGAAACAC
>NW_009951958.1:776965-778432 GCF_000747805.2 Chaetura pelagica
TGCTCTTCCGTGCCTCCCGTCCCGAGCTCAGCCCTGGCAGCTCTCGGTGTCACCTGGCACCGGGGATTGTGGCGGAGCTGTGACCCTGGCACACCGCTGGACACTCATTTTCCCATTTTCTGGCTCCTCAGACCCGGCTTCTTCCGAAATACTCTCACAGAAACGTGCAGCCACTGAAACACGCTTTTTTTTGGCAATGCAGGCTAAAATGGGGTTTAAAAGTTGCTCCACGTATCTAACGGCTCGATTTAATCCCCAGTTGTGACTTTGCACAAGGTTATTTTATCTCTTTTTGCTCTGGTACTTTGTTCTGGGCAGCAGAAACTGCAGCTAACCTGAACTTGTACAGCTAAACATCACCAGCCAGTGAGTGCTCCTCCAACCCACCTCTGGTGGCAGCGCAGGCCGCGCCTTTACAGCTGGGCCACCCTGTTCCAAAGCAGTAAGAGTTGCTGGTTATTTTCTCCCGTTTCACTCGAACAACAAAGCACTGAAGGGTTGCTCCAAGCTGGAGCCATCGCTGGTGGGGATCTCTTCCAGTAGCTGAAGAGCTTCAGGGAAGCTGGGGAGGGACTTTTAGCAAGGCCACGTAGCAGTAGGACGAGGGACAACAGCTTTAAGTTGAAAGAGGGTCCATTTAGATGAGACATTAGGAAGAAATTCTTCAGCGTGAGGGCAGTGAGACGCTCAAACAGGTTGCTCAGGGCAGTTGTGGAAGCCCCATCCCTGGAAGTGCTCAAGGGCAGGTTGGATGGGGCTCTGAACAACCTGGTCTGGTGAGAGATGTCCACGCAGGGGGGGTTGATCTAGATGATCCAACCTGTCCACGCAGGGGGGCTGGATATAGATGATCTTTAAGGTCCTCCCCAACCCCAACCATCCTACCATCCTGTGATTCTGTGTTTGCTGGGGTAGGTTTTACAGTGGCCTGCAAGGCTGGTGCCTTTGTTCACAACTCGGCTCCAAAACTTGCTTGTGCCATCCCTCCCGGTGAGAGGATAAATATCCCCTGAAAACAGAATGATTAACCAAGATACCTGAGTGATTAATCACCCAGGTTATCCCTGTACCCTCCCTCCTGTCAGCACCTCAGTAGGATCCCCACTGTTGGATCTTGGCTCTCACAGAGATAAGCCAGCCCAGCATTCCTACTGCAGACCCTGAGCACACAAAGCACCAGGAAACACACATTTAAAATGCTTCAGAATAGTAGAATAACAAAACCGTTTGGGCTGGAGAAGACCTTGAACACCAACCCCTAACACGGCAGCACCGAACCCACCGCCAAACCAGGCACCGCATCTTTTAAACACCCCCAGGGGTGGCGACTCCACCGCTTCCCTCGCAGCCTCTTCCAGAGCCCTGACAACCCTTTCCGGGAATAAATTTTCCCCTCATTTCAACCGTAACGTCCCCGGGCACAACTCGAGGCCGTTCCTCGCCCTCCCGCTCGCCGCCGGGGAGGAG
>NW_009951958.1:779445-821989 GCF_000747805.2 Chaetura pelagica
GAGGGTGTGCGGCTGGTTCCCGGCGCTGGGAGCAGCCTCTGCCGGCCGGGGGTGTGAGGAGCCTCCTGCTGCTGCTGCCCGCTCGCAGGAGCTGTGTCACATCTCTGCTGCTCCTAAAAACACGCCTTTCTCGTGTCGTGCCATCTAGAAATACGTTTTTATTTACGTTAAACGTGGAACTGCTGCGTCTTACCAGAATTGGTGTATTGTCTGGTAGACCGAGTGTTGACAAACGTCCAGCAAATTGATACAAACTGGATGTTTTGTTTTTCTTTGGGGTTTTGTTGCTGTTTTGGATATTCCTGAAGCTACTAAATTATCAGACCTCTTTCTGGTATGTTTCTCTGTTGTTTTTTGTTTTTTTTTTCCTCTGTAACTCTTGTTGACTTTAAAAGCCTGACTGAACAGAGATTGCTTTATAAACAGTGCGTGGTCAGAACAAGCACAGGGAGCGTGTACGTTTTGAAGTAGACAGCATAGACTGTAAAGCTTTGTTTGAGTTAACTCTGCGGTTATGAGCATTCTACAGCAAACTCGTAAAGGAGCAGAAAACTGGTTTCTGACTCTGGATTTTGTAGTACTTAACAGAAGAAATCTGCTCTCTGATCTGTTAGTTACTTGTGCTTTGAGCTATAGGAGGCTTTCAAATTCATCACAGTAGATAAAGTCAAAAACTTCCCCATAATGATCTGAATCATTCTTCAGTTTATTCAGAGTTAATTTATAGAGATGTTTTTATACCTCTGGCTTCCATGCTGAAGTTCTGTAATGCAGTGTAATAATCAAAGTCCACCTCCTGTGCGTAAACATCATTAGTTCCTAGGAATATTCCAGTACTCTGGTTGATGGGATTTAATGGTTTCTGTACTGTGGGGAACTGACTAGATAAACGGTTCTGAAATAAAGCCCCATGGGAACTTAAGTTTTGCAACAAGTAACTTTATTCTCAAAAAAATTAAATTGGCAAGCTTTTCCAGACTGCTCAGTTATTTGGAAGTGTATTCTAGCCAATGTCATCGTGTAGACAAGCCACACATCAGCCAAGCTCATAGTGTTTACAGAGGAATTAATGAAACCGTGCAATTCTTTATGCCATCCATGAAATACTCTGATTTTTATTTAAGACAATAAAGACAGCTTCAGAGCTGCTGTTGGAGTTTGACTGGAGCAGATGCCCTTCATTTCTTAGGTGTTAACTTGATGCCATTCATAGCAACCTGGAGATAATGCTTTGGGTTTTTTTTTTTCAGAGCACACTAAGCCCAGCCTACAGATCCATACCAAGGTGTTTTAGTTCTTTGGCTGCTTCAGATTGTCATTCCCTGTTAATAGGAAATTTGGTTTTGCTCCTTGTTGCAGTTTACTTGCATGAAAAGTGAAACTGAGAAGGCTGTGTTTTTCTGGACTATTCTTTGGTAAAAAAAAAAAAAAGGTGTAGCCTAGCTGTTTGCAAAGCAGTTGTGCTTTATTGGAAGTAATAAAATAGTTCAATACTTAGGTAGCTGTTTCTCTGACAACCAGTCTATACTTGCTTGCTGGAAGCAAACAGGGGAATAGTTATCCCAGGATAACTCACTTTTAAAAGTTGGTGGAAGCTCTAGAATATCTTCCAGCAAGCTTTTATGCTTCATGCTGTCTCTCACAAGACCAAGGAGATCATAAGAGGCTTCCAGTTATTGCAAGAAAATAACATCCTTACAAGTTGTTATTGGCTAAAGAATCTAGTAAATCTCTCAGTTAATGAAAAATGTAGCATATGTGCTTTTTCTCTGTGTGTGATTGAGTTGGAGAGACAGCAATATGGATTGGCTAACTGAAGAAACAGACTTATGGTTGTTTAAGCTAAGGTAGTGTTTGGGTTTTTGTGCAGCTTTTTGTGCTTTACATTCCCTGTTTGTTCGAGTTTTGTCTCATCCGTTTTACAAGGCGAACATCCAAATGTTTGCTCCAAATGATGCTGCCTGCCTGAAACTCTAACTATGGCTAGAAGAGGCTACAAAAATATTTATACTAAAACTGGATGGGAATTTTCTTTTGCCTTTTAAGTTGAATGTGTCATGGCAAAGAATTCTCTTACAAGTTTCTCTTTGTAGTATCCTAATCCAAGTGTGAGCAGGGGAGAGAGGTAATGACTTTATTTCTCTTGATATTTATTTGGAAACCAAACGCATCTGAGTTCTTTTTAGTACCAGGTTGGTCCAGATAACCTCCAGAGGTTCCTTGCAACTGAGTTTATTCTGTAAAACTATTTCTGAATGGTTAATGGAGTGTTAAATGAACCAGAAAAAAAAAAATGCTCTGAAGTATTAACTGTTGGTTTTGTTGTATATTTGTTTTTTGTTTTTTTCTGCAGCACTGCTCTAGTTTTCACTATAAGAACAAAACAAAAAAACAGGCAAGATAACCCAATGCCAAAAAGCCCAACTGGGGGTTAGAGGGAATTAGTGTTTGGAAAAAAAAAACAGGCATTTTAATGAGTTTTGTGAGTTAACTTTTGGTCAAGGGGAAATGCAGCAGACAGAGTAGGGTTTATGTAATTCTGGATCTGTCTTCTCAGTCTAAGCAGTACTCAATGGTTTTGCAGCCAGTATGTTGTTTTATTGTATATAGCTTCCACTTCACTTAAAGAAGAGTGTTTTTCTAGTTAATTCTAGGTGCAGATGTTGTAGAAGGCTGTCTAAGAAGCCTGTGTATTTCAAACAAGAAATGGGAGAGACAGGGGGCATCATCACTTTTTCTCTGTTAAAAGTGTTCTTAAAGTCAGTAAAGCAGGGAAGAAAAGCATTGAGGAGGCATAACTGCACAAGTCCACCCCCTGGGAATGTTTGGAGTCTGGTTTTGAAAAACTGCTCAGTACCTGAACTCCAGAAATATAAAAGCAGAATTCAAACCAGCTTACCTCAGTGAAATGGAAGGGTAGAGAGTGATGGAATACTGGTGAAGAAGCTTTTGCCTCTCTGGTGTGTTGCTCACTTGCAGCAGTAGAAGTAAATGACTGCTTCTGCAGTCTAATTTGAAGAATGCTTGGGTCAAACACAGAACTTAAGGTTCAGTGGTCTCTTGTTTCATGCCCCATTGCTTTTTACCCGTAGGAGGTTAGATATACTTCAAAGAGACTGTTTTTTGGCTCGTGCTTGGTGTTGTTTTTTTTGTCTACCCATTAACACTTTTTCCTTAAATTAACTTACCTTAATGGATTTCGTGTAAGAAAAGTTTGGCAGTTGTGCTTACAGCTTCTGATTAAAGAAATGCTTGCAGATGTAGCTTTTGAGGATTATGAACCACAAAGCCTATTTGTTGAATACAGGAGACTTAGTGAATTGAGTAAGACTTACTGTAAAGTTTTCTGAAATTTTAAGTCAGCTGAGTCACCATATTGGCTGTACATTTTGACCCTCTTCTTAGGCAAAGAAATGTAGAGAAAAATCCCTTGGGTGTTTTCTTTTAAAGTCCAAACAGAAAAGAAAGAAAACTGGAAGGCTGCCTGCTAGATTGTACAACACATCAAAAAAACTTATCTGTCACTGAGACTTAACTGGTTTTGTTATTCCCATACTAATTAGTCAGTTTTTTGCCAATACTTAGCGTGGCAGTTCGTGGTGATGAATGACTCTTGCCCAGTGTGTTCCAAGACCGTTCCTGATTTTTAACTCTTTTTGTTACTTTGGTCATGGTCCTTCCAGAAGTGTGGATTTTCTGCTGAGGTTGCATTTGTTGTCTTGTAGAAGTATCCTAAACTATCATCTCTTTAGCTGTGGTTTGTTTCAGAGGGCACTAAATCTGTGAGGAAAAAAAAATAATAATTGCTCCTTGTTGCAACCTTGTTCCTTCTTATGGCTATTAGCAGTCAACAAAGAAACAAGTTCTTGAACATCCTCAAAATGCAAGGAACCTTGAATGTAACTGAAAAGAAAATATTCAATATTCAGCATTTCATCTCAGACTAATCAAGCATAAATAGAAATACCTGCCTCTCCTGTGAGCTGAATCTAACAAAATAAAATTTTCTGTGCTTTGGGGCTTTAACATCTAATATGCTAGAGAAGTTATGAGACCAATCTCTGGAAAGATGTAGGCAAACTAAACAGTTGAAATTGCAAGCACAAAAAAGTAAGAATGAGCAAAGACTGGGGTACTGAGCAAGCAGAACAGAGAGGAATCGTTTCTTTCTCAAACTCAACAAACATGTTTTGTGTAATGAGGTAGTTTATTACCCTACTTGGTGCTGTTAAGTTACTTTTCATGAAGAATGGAAAAGACAAACTTGACTCCTGACTACAGGCTTTCTTGAAAAGATTCAAGTTAGTAGTGCTAACATAAGGAGAAGTTTCTAGATAGAGCTAGCCTCCTTTGGGAAAAGGGAAGTAAAAACTTCCATTCCAAATAATACTCTAAAATATGCTGCTTGTGGTTATGAAAATGCTTAGATTATAAAACATTCCACTTATTCTGTAGTTTTGTATTTATGTTCCCAGCTCTTAACAGAATAATCAGCAAATGTTGTGGCTGGATTATAAAAGTGGAAGTGAGACTAATAAAACTGGAAATAGCTTTCTGGAAGAAAGGTTCTGTGGATGTTGAGCAACCAGTTCCAATTAGCAGTTTATTAAGGCAATCTTCACAGGTGGGAGGAAAGTGATTAGTGTGTTGTATTTTATCATCCTGCAGTTTCATGCTGTCACCTCTGAAGTCTCCTTCAGTGTTGACATTAAGTACTGTAGAAGAGCAATATGTGAAAGAGCTGATTTTTAAGCAACATCCAGGTCTTTTGCATAATCTTGATTGTGGTGTGTTGAGGATGTGTCCAAATAGGGTGCTGTGAGTGCCACATTTAGTCTAGCAAGTTTCTTACAGAGTAATTTATCATGACATATGTTTGTGTTTCGGTGTAGGAGAGTGATGTGTGAAATTGAAATGCTGTCAGTGCACATGAGAATCAGTTATGTGAACTTTTTGAGAAGCGGTCACCAACTAAAAGAGAGCACTTCAAGTTGATTTTAACATTTTTCATCAAAAAGGCAAAGTTTAACTTTTTTTGATGTTTAAGTGCTTACTAAGGCTGTGGTGAGTAAAATTCTAAAAATTTGTCTTCCTCTTCACCTTGCTCTGAGATGGAGGATAGAGCACATCACCAGTGTTCAGCAGCACTCCCTTGATCTTAGATACTCCAGTTTGGAATGTTTTGACATGTAGAGGAAAGATGGCATGACTACCACCCAGAGATAAAGGAATGAAACAGAAGCCAATGAGCAATGAAACAGCAAAGTTGATAGACGAAGGATAGCAAAGCCAATTCCTGACTGTGGAAACTCTTCTTAAATGTGTTGTCAAATTAATTTGCAGTCCAGCTCTTCAACTCTTCTTTCATCACCTCTTTTTCAAGCCTCTCACTGTACATCACCAGACAGGATAGTATCAGAAACTGCTGCAAGGTGATACGAGACGTGTAGCCATTCTTATAGTTTCAAATTCCTTGCTATCCTGTGTGTGAGCAGGTCATTTATGTGAAGAATAAAAAAAATTATTTGCAATATAGTCACCCTTCCCTAATTGGTGGGGTTTTATGGGTTGAAGTGAAATCCTAAACACTTGTGTTTCTGTGATCTCCTGTTTTATCCCAGGGCTAAACTTCACTAGGTTGGAAACTGCTTTCAATCTTCTTGAATATACATACCTATAAAAATATTAGCAAAATGTCTCCAAAGAACCATGTATTAAAATACTTGCTTGTTTATGCAGTTGTGTAAAGTTCTCTTAATAGCAGTGGTTGACTACTACCAGTATCTTTTTGGGTTTTTTTAACTAAGTCTTTTTTTTAATGTATCCCTTTTACAGAGCTTTGATTGTAGTAGTAGGCAGCATGTGCCTTAGCCTCAAAGTGTTTAATAGGGATATGAAAGTGACTTTCCCACCTGGCAAGTTGAGAAATCTGTGAACTATTATGGAGATGTTGCTGGTATTCATTGTTTAAATACCTGTGAGCCTATGTCACTTTATTCTTTGGAAAGTTCATGTTAATTGCAAACATTGTCTATTTAGGCAAATATTAGCTATTTCTTCCAGATGTAGTAAACACAAATTCCTGGTACCCTGACCTCATTGGAGAAACTATTTGGGCAACAGCTTGAAGTACAGGAAGAAGAGATGCACTAACAACAAGCTTAATGTCTTAGCAGCCCCACACTTGAGATCATGATGTCATGTTTGCACAGCATAGAGTTTGCAAAGCAGATGCTTCTAGCAGATGCATACAGAGATCATAAACATGTGATTAAACATGCTGAAGAACCATTTGTCACAGTTTACCATAGCTGTTTTTTTATTTCAGGCTGAAGCATGAAGGATGGACATAATGACACACGCAGTCACAATGAATCATGTTTGTTTGCACTTCTTGAACGCAAATGTAAATATGTTAGTGTCTCAGAGTCATGGTTGTTGCTTGGGCATTCAACCTGTAAATGCAGAGGATTCTTATTCAACCAGCCTCAACAGCTAGAACCCAAATAAACCTGCACTCCATAAGGTCTCAGGCAAAGTTTGGTTTCTTTGTAACTTATTTGAATCAGTTAAATGTAATTCTAAAATCGGTAATTCTGTCAACAGGATTGTTTCACATAGAAGGCCCAGGTTTTTTTTGATGCAATACACCTAAGTGATCTGTGACATATAGGGAGAGAGTGTGATGGGAGCATGGAGTGGTGCTAACTGCTTTGCAGCTGGATAGTTTCCCACTGTGCCACTTGCACACGCGCTGTGTGGTGTAGGCAGGACAGGCTCAGTCTGCTGCTGCAGTAAGTAAAGGTCTGTTGATAATCTTTTCTGGATAACTGTTGGTGCTTACCTTTCAAGCAGGGTTATAATCTACTGCTAAATAAATATTGAGTTAATCAACATAGACTCTCTATCACAAACAAGTCTACTACAGAGTAGTACTTCATTATATCTAACTGACTCTTGAAAAGCCATTATATTTTCCTGCTGTGATTATAGCTTATGTGGAAGTAGGCAGCTACTACAGGGCAGAGTTTGCAAAGAACTGCATTTGTGTGCCTTCCATTTTGTGTCTTTGTATAGGACAATGTACTAAGAACTGCATTAATTGCAGTTGTTTATAGGGCAAGAGTATTTAGCTGCAGAGTTGATTTATTTTTATTTTTTTTTAAATGGCTTTGTGTTAACTCTGCCAGAAACTTCCTTCTCTCAACAAATGGTTTTAAAAAGGGTTAAAAAATAGCTCTGCGGAGACTGTGTTGTTCTGTTTTTTCCAGTGTAGGAGCTTAAACAAAGAAAAAAAGCCAACACTTCCATGGCTTTTCCTGAGACATGTGGTCCTTAAAAATGGTCTATCAAAAGTGAAGTTCCATCCCATCCTCAGTTTGCCAGTGAATAAAACATAATTATTTTTGCTAATGGGATTCAGGAAGTCCATACAGACTAAACCCATACTTTTTTTTTCCTATAAATGCTATTTGGCTACATAAGTCAGTTCAGATAGAATAAATAGAAAGCTATTTTATATCTGGGTTACAGAACAGAAACTTGTGTCTTCCAGTTCACTGTACTATACTTAAATTTTAAAATTTGCAAAGTGGTGAAAATACTGCTATCCACTGCCACTGGAATCCTTCTTGTTTGTTTTTTACACATTAGTTGCTTTCAGGATCTGGAGTAATTTAATGCAGAAGAAATCCTTCCTCTCCATTTTAAGTTACTCTCAGACTCCATCCTAAGAAATGCTGTGGGAAGTACACAGTATGCTTTAAATCAGGCTGAGTTTGATGTCTTTTTCAGCTGCTGCTTAGTAAGGGGAGGACTCACGAGGTGGATCTTTTGAGTAGAGATGGAGGTAAATTAATAAAGAGATATAGGCCTAATCTCTGAGATTTTCTTAGGAACACACATTGCTCTCTGGCCCCTCCACCCGGAGGAGCTGGTCGGTTGATCATTGTAGGTGGAACCCCCTTGATCCTATTGCTTGTAGTGGAGAGACAAGCATAGCAACGTGAGGACTGTAGTCCCTCCTGTGTTCTATTGCAGTTCTTTCCCTGCCCTTCTAGGTATGGATAGTGCAAGAAGCAATCTTCCCTCTGTTAGTACAACTGGATGCTCGTTTTGCTGCAGCAGAGAGAGATACTTCTAAAAGACAAGGTGATGTGCCTGGGGGAGATGAGCATCAGGAAAGGCCCATTAGCGGAGTTACAGCTCTGCTGCAGAGCTGCTCGAGTTAGGTGAAGATTCAGGCTAGACCAGAGCACAGGACACCTGGATTCACTCTGCTCCGGCTTCTTGTCCTTGTCTTTGTGCCAGCACTTCCTGTTTTTAAAGATCCTGTTTACTGTCTGGGTTCCAGATATCCCAGGAAGGTGGGAGGATGGGAAGAAACATGGAAAGAAAAGTAAACAGCATTATTTAAGGTGGAGTTTTATATTTTTATACATCCACTTGTTACCTATCTAATTCGTTTTCACAAAAGATGTTTTAGGGTAATCTATTATCTGTTATCTTGCCCTAATTTCCAAAAGCAGAACATCTCTGCATGTGAAAGCTGACAGTGAAGTTCTTAGTACTTGTAGCAGGGAGCAGAATATGGTTTGTTTTGTGTTTTTACTTCATGTTCTTTCTGGTGTTTGTCACTCTTATAAAACAGTATTGAAGAAAAATATCTAATGAGAGAGAAACCTCAGTTATATTGGTACAAAATAGCACATTGCTCTGATTTTGTCAAACTTCAAGGCTTTTGATTTAAAGAGCTGGAAAGAATTTGAGTGCTGCTAACAGTTTCAGAGTGCACATGTTGCTGTGGAGGAGCAGCTCCAACCAGAACGGAGCCAGGTAGGAGACTTAATTCTCATTCTGCTACACAGTAAGCCAAGCTAATAATTGAAATAATTAATAGATAGGGATGCGAAGTGTAAAGAGTTGCATTCCTTTTCTAATTCTTTGCTGTGCTTTATGACTACTAGTCTTCTATAAATAACAAAATCCTTTCCTTTGAGGTGAAGCTAGAAATGGAATTACTGCATGATTTCAGACTAAAAGGAATATTTAATTCCAGGCTTTCCTTTGTGTAACAAAGAGAAAAAAATCCTCCTTTAACTGGAAGAAAATGTTCTAGGACAGACATTATGCTCTTGGTATATCATGGAATCCCAGGGGAAAAAGCACAATTGTAGTGGGAGTTGTAGAGGTCACCAGCAACTTGCAAATGTTTCTTTCTCGTGATCCTGTTTTCATGGCTCCCAGATAGTCAGCAAAGCTATAAACAATATGTCTGCATGGATGGGGGAGGGTGAGCAACGGGATTTGAACATGACAAAGGTCTTCTGGTTTTTTTTGGAGGAAAAAGAAAAAAGACTCCAGCAATAATAAATCTATTGAAATTGTTAACTTTGTTTTCATTCAGCTCTTTGAGCCTATATTTTTTCTGTAACAGATAACATACACATACATGTTAGCTTTTGGATAACACTTTATAGTGAGTTGTTTCTTTTTGAGGATGACCTCACCATTAATTTTATTCACTGTATATGAAAGTCACTACAACCAGAATCCAAGAGTATTATATTCTGAAACAAAAATGAAATCTGTATGTCAGGTAACTTTAAAGAAAGCAGCTTTGAAATGTAGTCAGCTCATGTTGTCATATTGTAACCAAACTTGTTTGTTTTTAACTTCTTTTCACTAGTTTCCAGTGAAATTTACGTTCACAGGAAAGAATGATCCTGTATTTCTGCTCTGCTGTAATTCTACAGATGCTACCAATTAGGTTTTTTAGCACTGCCTAGACCAAGTCAAAGGTGCTTAGCTCTGGTTTAGGCAGGGGGAAAGAAGTACCAAATAAAATTGGTAGTGTTTGGAAATACTTGCCTATTTCAGAAGGAAATGAAATGCTAAGATGATGTGGTTTTAGCCATTAAAGCCTTGTTTTTGTTTGCGTTTCTTGAGCTGCTGTTTGTGATCAGATAAGCAATTCTGTTTATCTGCCTTTTCTGTGAAATAAGGAGGAAAGAAATGCGTAAGAAATGTGAAGACGTAACTGCAGTACAGCAGTCTCCTGGTTTCTAGTAAAAATAAAGCAATATTGCTACTGTTTAAATCTGCGTGTAATAATGTTTCCATAGAGGACAATTTCAGACATCTTTGTACTAGTCTTCCTGAGTTTTGGAAAGATGCCAGCTTGGCAAGCAGAAAAAATGAAAGAACAGTACTGAAAATATCTAGTCTGGGACAGTCTTACTGTCACCACACAGCAGGTTTGAACAGAAGCAAAGTTGGACAGGAGACTCTGCCCAGTTTTCTTCATGGTGAGTTTTGGAGTGCCTGCTGTGTCTGAAGATGAGAATAAAGCATTTTGGTCTTTAGAAAATTTGAAGTATCTGGGACATAGTGGAATACGAGTTTCACATTCTGAAGTGTTACTCTTGTCTCAGGAGTTTATTATTGTTTCCGTCTCCAACCCCTGTAACTTCTGTTTTGGGGATTTCACAAAAGTTATGGAAAAAACAAAACCTTTTTTGGGGACATACCTGTATTTGATACTCCTGTCAGTTTGCTAGAGAATCAAGAAAATCATATAACCTACATGGAAATGCACAGGAAATTGCCATCTATGAACATAGTTGGGTTGTTTTATTGAGTTGAAGACTCTTTCTTAAGACAATGTTAAGCATCTAGAGGAAATGTCTACTTGGAAAAGACATCAAATCTAGACACGAATCCTAATGAACAGCTTTTTGATACTAAAGATACTGCAAATTATTACAGAACTTTATGCCCTGTCTTTGAAAGCAATGTAATAAGATTTGTCTTATGACTGTAAACACTAATGGACTGCAATTAGAGTGTAGTAGTTAACTGAAAGACTAATCCAGGTTCAAGTACTGACTAATAAACTAAACAATTGATACAATTTTGTCCTTTTGATCTTGAATCACTAGCTGATGTTTATAGCAGTGCAAAAAGTTCTCCATCAGTAGAATGTGTATCTCTTTGCGTTAGTATAAGTGTATCTGGAAGCAAGTAGGAATCAGTATTGTGGGAGGTATGTTTGACTTCCCTCTTTCTTACTCCATCTGTATTGTGAGTGGAGTTTCAAAATTTGATCACTGCTAGGCTGGGTGCTCAGCAAGTTTAGTGATGTGCTGAATAGATTGGGAAGGCTGTAAGGAGTTTAAAAGAAGGCAATTTGATCAGTGAATGTCTTTGAATTTGGCCTTTCTGACCATCTGTGCTATCTTAAAGCTTTTGGCAGGGGAATAAGATGATTAAGGTAGTTCTGAAAAGTCAGGGATTGCAGGCGCGATGCGTGTCTGCATGTGCTCTTTGTTGGCTTTAAATGACATCTTTCTAGAATTCTCTTAAAATGATCGTCCTTTTACTGTCAAAGAACATAATTAGTTCTGTTTATTCCAGGCAGCCTTCCAGATTTGAAAGCGTACACAGAAACACAAGCTGCCAACTATACTTCAAAACTGTTTCTGTTTACATTTTTGCTTTCCAAATCCAAAGCCTGGAGGTGTGCTTACATGTGCAAATAAAATGTATGTGTACACAGAATGACTGTATGCACCATTCCAGCATGGCTGTATCCCACTTTAAAACAAAAGCTGCTGTTTTGGTGCAGTTGCTCTGAAGAGAGTATAGAATTTGGGTTGTCATGTCAGGGCTGTTAGCAAGTCTGAAAAGCAATGGTATTGAGTTGGCAGTTAATGTTCAGAATTTTTAAAAAGCCAAGGTTGAGATTTATTTTGAAGAGATACTTGTCTAAAATTATTTAACATGGGTCCTCTAGCCCTGTAGTCTCTTCTTTGTTGGCAATTATTGGTGGGGAGGGCAGAAGAATTTGCAGTGGAACCTCCATTTTTTGAAGCTGAACTGGCTCAGTGCTGCTCCAGTTGTCCTCAGCCTCTAGACCCGGGTATTCTGACCCCTTGGTGGTCACAGTAAGACAGCTAAACCAGAAGAAGCTAACCCAAGAAAGGAAAAGTGAGTAGTTCTCTGCCACTTGAATCCATCTGACCCTGTAACGAGCTGACTCAGGGAGCACTGATGCCAGCATGAGGACACACACCTTGTGCAGGGAGAAGATGGGCTCTTACAACCATCAGTTCAGAGGAGCATCATTGGGACTGTGGAACTGAGTTTAAAAGGCTGCGAGTACAAACTCAATCTGTGTTGTCAATAGTTAATTTGATTGTGGTCCATCTGTATTACCATTGTATGTGTGGACAGAAGAGTTCCTAGGACTGCATGTTCTTGTCTTGGTGGGTTTTTTCAAGCTGGTATGTGCCTTACAGTAAGGGGTTTCTGCCCATGCTTGTAATTAAGAAATGTGATTCACTGGTATGGAGAAGGAGTCTTGTTCATGCTTTTCCTGATCAAAAAGATGTTGTTTAACCTGCGTGTATTTCTTCTTGTCTGTAAACTGAGGTTGTTTATCAGTAGTTAAGAATTCTCCAATTTACTCTGAATGGTGTTACTTGAGTTCATTTGTAATGTAGTGTAACTGGTAAGCTTTCCAAGTTTGGCTCTTTAAATACACTGGAGTGTGCTTAGAACTTTCCATTTCAGCATCCGCTTTCTGAGACTATTACAACAATAAGAAAAATAAAACAGCTTCTTTAAGCTTTTTTTTTTTTTTAAAAAAAAACAAAACACAACTCAGTTGCAAAGTGCTTCTAAATACACATGAGGTGTTACTGGGAAAACGTTTTTTTAAACCTTCAGTGGCACTTTAGTACTTTTGTTGATATTTTTAAAAGCTGAAACTACCGCTACAAAGGAGGGATAAAAAAGACAACCCTTATTGCTAGTCTGAGTTGCTTAGGAAGCAGTGGATTTGGGGAAACAACATTTTCATTCTAATGCTTCTTTTTAAGAACTGAAGTGTGGCAAAAGCAGGTACTGGATGTACTTGGAAGAAAGCCACTCAGAAAATATGTACCAAGGCATAGAAGTGCAGAAATTAAAATAATTTTATTACATATCTATGTATTATGTATTTATAAGTTTATATATTTATACATATTCTCTATATTTCTATACATAATGTTTTTTTTTAATAGCTGAGCAAGGGCAAGCTGAACTTTGATTGCTTTTCCACAATTGGAGCTTTTAGAAAGCTGATGAAACAGAAGAAGTGTGAAGCTGTTGTTTTCGGGTTTTTCTCCTACTTTCTGCTATTAAAAAAAGAAACTAAGAGGGATATAGAGGGATAATCCTGAGAGTGTTCTTGACTCAAAAGAAGACAGAGTGGCTTTGGAATAGTAGCCTGGTAGCTATCCTAGCCCTGTGCTTTCAGGATAATGGGCTGATGGAGGAGGTGTGATGGATGATGGTCTGCCCTGTATATGTCTGTTGGTATTACCTTCTCTGATAATGTACATGGCGAAGTTAATTAAATTATGGAGTAAGTGAAGGGGCATTATTAGAGATTTGCATAACGTGATGGTCTCTCTGGTTACTTACTGTTCTGCACTGACTGCTTGGGTCTGTGGACTTAGTTCAGTGAAAATGTCTTGCTGCACAGTGACAGTCGGGAAGCAACTTACTAGGAAAGCAATAGAAAATGTCACTTTGTAGATGCGTGCTCAGTTTGGACCTTGAATGTGGTTTTCAGATACAGTTGTTCCACCTCTACCTTGCAAAAAAGATATGGTAAAGGTGGAAGAAATACAGAGAAAGTGGCAGGGATTAACAAAAATATGGAATGAGTTTCGGGCAGAGAAGGACGAATTAATCTTTAGTATTCTGGAGAAGAAGTGCAGAGGTCTTAATGGATCTCCATACAATTAAGAGCAATTAATGCAATAAGGAACTTTGTTTCATTTAGGAAATCTGGGGTGTCAGGTGAAAGTAGCAGGCTTCAGAAGAAGGAAATGCAAATGTTTTTTTTAATGTGGAATGTTCTTCACTGTTCTTGCAGGATGCCAACAATTTGTGTATGAAAACCTCTTGGACAAACTCAATAGTTATTGATGGATTTCTTTCACAAATACATAAATCTTGCCTCTAATTAAGGAAATAAAAAATAGCTAGCAATTAGTAGAGTTTGTGGATTAAATAGGTGTGCCTCCCTATTTCTTCTGCTCTTTCTTTGGCATCTGCTTTTGGCCACTGGACTCCAAGACATCTGCTCTGTCCAGAGACAGTATTTCTTGTACCTGCAAAAAAACTGAAGCATTAATTTGCCTAATCTGAGCAGAACTGATTATTTGTATCTCATCTAGCCTAAGGCAGTGCTGCTAGAAGGTCAGACACATGTTCCCCTCTTTTCCTTTGGCTTGGGAAAGATATTTGTGTGGCTGCCAAAGGGAACTAGACCAGGGAATTGATCCTAAATAGAACAAGCCGAACCAAAAAGTATTAATGGAGCTCAGTTCTTCCGTCTTATTCGTGGGAAAAAGTTTGTTGCCAAACTAAGGCCAAGTTTTGTGCTTACATTTGGTTCTTAAAATCAAGTTTAGAGGGTCTAGTAAGTATTTATTATGTTAGTGGTGTGTGAATACTCGACAGGTTTGAGATGACAAATTAATATTTACTTATTTTTTTTAAGTAAAGCATTGATTTGACTAAGCTGAGCAGAACTGATTATTTGTATCTCATCCAAATGTTAATGTTTCCCTTTCCAATTTAAAAATGTGAAGAATCGGGTTTGAGATTTGCTTAGAAATGCTGTAATAATAATCTGAATATCAGATTTTTTCATCCCCCATGCTATTTATTTGTTTTAATCATAAGTTATAAACTTCAGGTAAAAAAAAAAAAATCCTCTCCTTTTTAAAAAAAAGTTGTCATTTTTTCCAAACTGATCTGATTCTCCTCTTAACTGTATTACTTGAGTATATATTTACATTAAATACAAGTTCCTTAGACATCAGTTTTACCAAGTTTTTTATGAATTAAATAGAGCTGTGAATATTAATCTACAATTATAAGCAATATTTGAACAATGTTATCTGAAATTTCTGTGATGTTCATATTTTAAATTTTAATACTTAAATATCTGATTTTTACCCAGGTTTGCTTGCACAAATCACTGCTTGAAAAACTTCCAGTACAAAGTTATCTAAAGCCTTCAAAATGCCTCCACGACCATCATCCGGGGAACTATGGGGCATCCACTTGATGCCACCGAGGATCCTTGTGGAGTGTCTTCTCCCAAATGGAATGATAGTGACTCTAGAATGCCTCCGTGAGGCCACCTTACTAACTATTAAACATGAACTCTTTAAAGAAGCGAGAAAATACCCTCTTTATCAACTCCTTCAAGATGAATCTTCTTACATTTTTGTAAGTGTTACACAAGAAGCAGAAAGAGAAGAATTTTTTGATGAGACACGGAGACTTTGTGACCTGCGACTATTTCAGCCTTTTCTAAAAGTCATCGAACCAGTAGGTAACAGAGAAGAAAAGATTCTTAATAGAGAAATAGGTGAGATTGTTTATTCAAACATAGCTAACCTGTTTAACTGCTTTCTCCTCTTAAAGATCAAATAGCTACGTTGTTTGTCACCTGTATCTCTCAGTCTGCATTTTGTAATTGTCACTTGTTGCATCAAATGTTAAAAGATGCTGAACATAGTAAATCCAAAATCCATAAACTGTGAATGATTTTTTTGCTATTGTGCTTCATTCACCTGTAAAGTCTTTGCTTTGTAAATGTTTGTAGTTGTGTGTGGGTTAGAGCATGTTTTTTGCTTGTCTTTTATTAGCAGGATTTCATATTATTAGAGTGAAGCCTAGTTGTACCTGTTCTGTTGATTGGGAAGTCAGTTTGTCTTCAAGCTCACAGAATTGCAAATTCTGGATTTAATTACAAATCTTAAAACACATTTGCAATAGCATGTTTTAATACTGCTCTGTATTGCTTAGAAAGTAAAATTTCAGAAATGCAGTGTTTTCCTCCCCTGCATGGAGAAGGGAGGGAAACAAAAATACCTGCTGTGACGCAAGAAGGTGAATTGTGATGTTTTGAATCATCTCTTAGAGTAGTTCATCATTTTCCATTATCCATTGAGCATGCCCAGGGAGACCAGCAGGCATTGCAGCATCCAAGTACAGTACCTAAACTCAGTCAGTGCAGGCACTGTTCAGATTCAAACAGATGTGTATTGCAGTGGTAGAGACTTGTCAGCTGGAAATACTTGTTCTGGGGTGATCCTAATTGTTAAATAATTTAGTTGTTGCTAACACATCATAGGTAAACTGCTTCTGTTTTGTGAAGCTTAACTTACTCAGGGAGAACAGTTGTTAGCTAACCATGCAATAGGACAATTGAAAGTTTTTGTTTGAACATTAGTGCGTAAATTATTATTTATGCAAGCAATCTCATTAAAGTCAATGGAATTACATCTGAGACTGAGGACCTGAGAAAAATAGTCTTTGTTCACAAGAATAAGAGTTCATTGAATACTTCCACTAAGTTCATTATCTCTTGGAGATCACATTCTTGAAGAGCATAGTTCATTAAAAAAAAAAAAAGATTTAATAGCTATCACTTGTAGTAAGCAAAATAGATTATGGTCCTCATAGCTACCAATAATCCTTGCAATGTTTTAGAAGAAATCTGACATCACAACTGCCCTCATCCACTTAAGAAATGTTGTACTGACTTCAAAGGAAGTTTGTTCCTAGTCCTTTTTCTCCAGCAGTGTTACGTGTGAGAGTGGTGATTTAAAGCTTCCAGGATCTTCAGTGAATACACACTTGTGTTCTAACCTTTTTTGTGACTGCTGAGTGCACTTAACTTCACAACTGTGTTCTTGAATGTTATAAAATTATGTATACAAGTAGAAGCCAGTGGTCAGAATATTGAGTAGTGTTTTGCTTAAAGCATGCTTTCTCTGCTGCTCATAGGAGTCTTTAGCTTTAAATATCAGCCCTAATTATTTCTTCATGCTTCTTCAATACTGTAGGTTTTGCTATTGGCATGCCTGTCTGTGAGTTTGACATGGTTAAGGATCCCGAAGTACAAGACTTCAGAAGAAACATTCTTAATGTTTGCAAAGAAGCAGTGGATCTTCGAGATGCGAATGCACCGCATAGTAGAGCATTGTACGTCTGTCCTCCAAATGTAGAGTCTTCATCTGAGCTCCCCAAACACATATACAATAAACTAGATAAAGGTAAGATCAATATCTACAGTAGAAACACTTTTTTTTCCCAGCTATTGAAATCAAAGTACAGCTGGTGACTCGGGTAAATCACTGTGTTAGGTACTGTATTTAGTACACTCTAGCAATGTCTTACACCTTGAGTTATTCAGAATAACTTTCTTGATAGAGTGTAGAGTCAAAAGGAAGGCAACAACACTTAAAATGACATTTTACTAATTTAGTAACTAAATCTTGAAATGCAACTTGGTAAAAAGAGGTGTGGGGTTTTATTTAATGTGCAGAAACAGTTCCTCTGCCTTTGATTTTTCTTTTTTCTAGCATCCAGGAATCAGAAATTAAATTATGCTCAATCACTGAATTACCTTACAGTCCTTAAATATGAAACACTCTACTGCTGTTTTCTGGAAGGCTAAATATTAGTATTTGGTTAATAAAAATATTCTTAACCTCAAGGCATAGAAGTCTTTTGAATTTACACTAGAGTCAAAATTAAACTGAACGCATGTAGTTCCTTTCAGAATTTAAAACCTTTCTCTTGGTTTGGGCTATGGGTGAGAGGTGAGTTTAGGTTTTTTTTAATTTGTTGCTTTGTTTTGAAACTGTGTATTGAAACTGATAGGCCTAACATTATTTTACATTCATTCTAGGGCAAATTATAGTGGTGATATGGGTAATAGTCTCACCGAACAATGATAAGCAGAAATACACCTTAAAAATCAATCATGACTGTGTGCCTGAGCAAGTTATTGCTGAAGCCATTAGGAAGAAAACACGAAGTATGTTGCTGTCAACTGAACAACTAAAGCTTTGTGTCTTGGAGTACCAGGGCAAATATATTTTAAAAGTTTGTGGCTGTGATGAATACTTGCTAGAAAAATATCCACTGAGCCAGTATAAGGTGAGTAACAGGATGGATTTATTTGACACTAAAATAATCCAAAGTTGTGAGGGTGAAGAGTGATCAGTTCTGTCACTGGCTTGCTTTTTAATTAATCCAAAACATAGAAAGGAAAAATGTATGCTTCTTTAAACTAACTGGCTAATGCATGGATGTAGTGTGCCTATTTGTTGCTGTATGTGCTTCAAGAAAGGAGAGGGAAGAAAAGGCAGTTCAAACTAGGATTTACATCACTGGTGTAATTTGTTGTCTTTGAATGAAGTAGATTACCTCTAACATTAGTGATAATCAGTAGCAGGTACTTTCAGAAATACCCTAGATTTCTGATGGCAAGAGATGAGTTATACTTGAATAGGGCTGATGTGATACAAAGGAAATTTGATCAGCTGTGAAATTATGAAGTAACAATTGCTACTACTGAATATATAAATACTGTGAATCCTTTCCCTCTTTAGGGGGTTGAAAGATCTTAAACTGTGTTCCTCTTACATCTTTAAACTTTTTGATCTTATTAAAGGAGTATAAAGTTCCAGAATTACATAAATCATTGTTAAATCTTCTTTGTGGCTGTCTGCCCTTCATTGCCTGGGTTTTGTTAGTGCTGTGAGTGTGAGACAGAACTGCTAACAGAGGGGCCATCTGAGCAGCTGCCTCTGGAGCAGACAACAATGTTACCCTGTAGATTTCCTGACAGACTGCTGCTGCTTCCTCTTTGAGGAATGCATTGTTGTAATAAACAGCTTCTATTCCTTAGTCTAAAATGGTTGATGATCTGCTCTCCAGAGCAGTGGGGGAGAGAGAGATGGTGGGGGATCCTGAATAATGGGAAAAGCAGCTCTGTTCTACAGGAGCTGAGGAGCAAGTGCAGACATACATGAACGATTTGCACAGTCATCCTGAGATCAAACGCTGGACCTATTTGATCCAATGTGGTTTCTTCAGAAGTATCTGCTGTGCCTTTGCTGTGCCACAAAAGAGCTTGCTAATTACATTCCAGGGCTGGACCTGTCCTAACACATTGTATTTTGAGGTACAGTTGCCAGCCTAAATGCTTTTGGCACTCAGCCCTGAATGGACACCATGCAACCCTACAGCTAGTGTCTGGCAGGATCAGCGTTGAGTTGAAGGTAGTAGACACAACTGAACCAAAAATTAGTGCCTCTGCCATTTGTTGTGTGCTCTCTGTCTGCTGCTAGGAGTACGAGAGTCACCAGAGCTAGGACTGTGCAGCAACCTGGTCCAGCAGCTCTGCAGACACAGCCGAGCTGCTTCCAGAACAGCTCTGATCTGGCAGCAGTCACTTGGTTCGTGCTGTGCCAGAACAGAGGAGCACCACCAGAAACCTGACTGGTCATCTTGACAGCTCTGTTCTGTCTCCAGTTCAACCTTCCACTGACGTAAACATTGTTCAGGATCTGTATGAAGCCCCACTGAGCAATCCTACCTAACAATATATTTAAACTGTTGGATGTCATAACTGCAGATGCTGTACAGGATGTGCATACAGGGACAATGATAAGCTTTGAAATATACTTTTATATTTTCCTGAATATTTTTAGAGTACCAAGAGTGTACACTTTGAAAACATACTGAATGTAGATTTTGTTTCCCTGCAGTATATAAGAAGCTGTATAATGCTTGGTCGCATGCCCAATCTGATGCTGATGGCTAAGGAGAGCCTGTACACCCAGCTGCCCCTGGACACCTTTACAATGCCATCCTATTCCAGGCGTATTTCTACAGCTACACCCTACATGAATGGAGAAGCTACAGCCAAATCCCTCTGGACTATAAATAGTGCTCTCAGAATAAGAATCCTCTGTGCAACCTATGTAAATGTGAACATTAGAGACATTGACAAGGTAAGGCAAATGCTGTATGGCATCATATATGATTTTGAGCCAACTCATAATTTCCCTTTTGAGTTTTTTTTGTTCTGTTTGCATTGGAAAAGAGGTGTTATTTAACGTGGTAAAAAATTCGACCAGTTTTTAATATTTAATGGGGAGAAGAACAAGACCCATGTTATTCATATTCTATATTATTATAATGTCTTAGAATGTGTTAAAGTAATTGGAAATATTTTTGAGGGGATGCTGGATAGTGTGCTGCTATTTTTGGTTTTAAAATGGAGATATGAGAAGATCAAGGAGAAAAGGCAAGTAGGCTTCAGTCATACTAGAAGCTGGGCTATCAACTTCTGCAGAATACATTTGGCCTTTGCTATAGGTAGGCACAGGAAGAATTGAAAATAAATTCCAGGGGTTTTTTAGAGTTCCTTTCAAGTTTAGTACTGTATTTTTAAGAACTAGTTTGGCAATTAACGTGGAAAAAGACTAAGCCATTTTTTCTAGAAGGGCATGTTTATATACTGTGCTTCATCTCTTGCAGAGCATGAATTAATTTGGGTTGAGGCTGGTGGGACTGTTTACTTTTCAGTTTTGTTTTTATTTTTTGCTTAGTGGAAATTAAGGGATAATGTTTTGTAATTATAGTGTGTGTTCATAGCAGTTTAAAAGTTTGTTTATAGTGACATTTCAAAGATAGTACTAATATTAACATTGTTTTCAGATCTATGTTAGAACAGGTATCTATCATGGAGGAGAACCTTTGTGTGACAATGTGAATACTCAAAGGGTACCTTGTTCTAATCCCAGGTAAGCTAAGTACTTCAATAGCTACAGAGAATCTGACTTCCAGGGCATTATAAACAGTAGTACTGACAGACACAGAAAATTAATGCTGTCTTTGGAAAATGCTGTGTTTTCCCACTGAGAAAATTCAGCATGGCAATCCACTTAGGAAAGCAAACAAATCAGAAGTGCCATGTGAAAATCATAGCTCTACCACTTGAAAGCTAAAGCCTAGAGAACTTAATTTTAAAAAAGCATATGCCTGTAGAACCAACCTGTGCTCTTACAACTATGCTAAATTGCATAATATCTGAGTTAGGAATATTGTTTTGGATTTCAGTGTTACATTTTTGTATTATATTTGTATCTTGGAATTATCTTTTGAACAGTTCAAACTTAGATGAGTTCTACAACTATGCCACAGTTTTTTCCCCACTGGCTTTTTTTTTTTCCCAGAAACGAAAAATATTTCACAAGCTAAACCTCACAGTTGTGTAACACATGCAAAACCATTATCTTGAGGTTATACCTGAGCTGACAGCTGCAGGCAGGAGAGAAAGTGACCAAACCTATTACCAAATTTACAGGAATTGAACCTATCATGACTTTTTAAAACAGTATTGGTGCTAAAATGCCAAGTGGGGAACCTGCCATTCCCAAAAGCAGAAGTTGTCAAACCTGTGTAGGAAGACCCTTCTAAAGTAAGAGAGTGTACTCTTCATACACATACACAGTTGAGGTAGGAATGTGTAACAAATCCCTTTTAGTCTAACTGTTAATTAAATGCAGTAGTATTCCATGTTGTCCTTTAACCTGGTTATGTTCTGCTTGTTAACTGTTACAGGTGGAATGAATGGCTGTCGTATGACATGTACATTCCTGACCTTCCCCGCGCTGCTCGGCTCTGCCTTTCCATCTGCTCGGTTAAAGGCCGGAAGGGTGCGAAAGAGGTAAAATGGCTTTCAGACACTAATGAACAGAAGCTACTTAAGTTTAGGAAGATATTCAGTAAATGCTGTCCTGGCAATGAGACTTAGTGTGATGCTTCAGTTGAATCTTACTAAAATAGGAGTTTTCTTTTGTATCTTATTCAGACAACCACTTTTTGTGGTCAATAACTAAACAGCATGGAAAAAAGCTTATTCATTCAACAGTGTAAATCATATTTGTCCTGTGATGCCAGACACAGATCAGTGTTAGTGTTTTGAGGTGCCAGTGCCTTTAAACTCAAATTTCTAAGCCCATGTTACTTACCTATTTATTAAAAAAGGGAAGTGTCTCTATTTGCTTAGAGTTGATTTTTAAAGGAAACTTATGTTGCTTTAGCATTTAATGTGAGATCCTAAACTGTGATTTTTAAGAATCTACAGTATATAATTCTAGCCACCTGCATCATGATGTTCTGGGTTTCAAGAGTGTCACAACTATTATATAGATTTTTATTTTTTTGTCTACAGACAAGTTCGCAAATTGTATAGAATCATTGAATGTTTTGGGTTGGAAGGGATCTTTGAAGATCATAGAGTCCAACCCACGTGCATGGGCAGGGACTGTTTCAGTAGACCAGGTTACTCAGAAGCCACACCCAACCCAACTTTGAATACTTCCAATTGATGGGACATCCATAACTTCTCTTGGCAGCTTGTTCCAGTGTCTGACCGCCCTTATAATAAAAAAAATATGTCCAATATACACCTGTTGTATTTCAGGTTAAAACTGTTGCCCCTTTTTCTGTCACTACAGGCCTTGGGCAAAAAAACCCTGTCTCCATCATCTTGAGTTGATTTGATGTGGGGAGAGCGTTATCCTATGTTTGCAAGTGTTTTGATACAGTTCTGCAGAATGACTGCCATTATAGGCATCCATAGAAAAATAGAGTACAGCTTTCTGCTGATCTGGGAATGTAACAACTTGCTCTGGGGTGAAAAACTTTTTACTGACTTGCTCTGCAGAAATTAATAGATAACGTGGAAAAAAATAATCCTTTAATCTCTTTAAGGAACACTGCCCATTAGCTTGGGGAAATATAAACATGTTTGACTACACAGACACTCTTGTCTCTGGGAAAATGGCTTTGAATCTTTGGGCAGTACCTCATGGACTGGAGGATTTGTTGAATCCTATTGGTGTTACTGGATCAAATCCAAATAAGGCAAGTATTTGCATGCCAGTTTCCTCTTCAGGAGTACGTTTTGAAAAATTCTAATTAGTATTAGTCAACAGAAAAAGTAATTTAAATTCCCTTTACATAGGAAACTCCATGTTTAGAGCTGGAATTTGATTGGTTTAGCAATCCCGTGAAGTTTCCAGATATGACGGTGATCGAAGAACACGCCAATTGGACAATATCTCGTGAGCTGGGGTTTAACTACAGCTATGCGGGGCTGGTAAGGCAAACTCTCCTTCTCAGATTAGCTACTGAAATACAACAGTATTGCTTATTTTCCTTGATTTGTTAGTGATAAAGAGCCTTTTTTCATGTATCCTGATTTATTGTAAAAGTGAGTAATCAAATTTTTGTTTTGTGTTTAACAGAGTAATATATTTTCATTTCTTTGTGTCACCAGTAAACTGACCTAGTGCTTCACTGACCAGCCAAAACTCTTCAAAGAGAAACTTTCTGACTGTGCAAACTCTTAGGGCCTTTTTGACATTTTTAAATCACTAATTCAGATGTCTAAACTATTTAGTGGAACTTCTCAAAAGTTGTAATCCTCCTTCAATGGTGCTGTTTTATTTTGTTGCAGTTTCATAGGTAGGCTTTCTTTTATAACCTCAGGGTGCTTATAAGTCTTCACTGGCTGTTGACTGGGCTAGTTATGACTGTAAGAACAAAGAATTCTGAGGGAATTAATTGGCATATATGTGAGCTTAGTCTTTTATCTCATCTCTTCAATGAAGAAGACCTGTGCATTGAATGTTGTCTTTTTGGTGAGGTTTGGAGCTTCCTTAAAAGCAGATTTATTTTTTTTTTTATGATTAAAAGGAGGAAAAAAAGGGAAGCAGTAAGCTAAAAACTGGGCTGTGAAATTACTTTGTATGTTTTTACGTTTTCTTTGAGAGGCTGGTTCAAAGATTTCAGAGTTTCCCCAAGAGAACTTTGTGGTCTGTGAAGAAAAGTCTCTGGGTGGAAAGTTTTGCTGTGCCAAAAAAGTGCGTAGGTGTCAGCTTCCAGTTTGGGAATTCTTATGATATTTATAACAGTCCCATCTCAACGTTCTTTCAACAAAGGGTTGTAGGCCATTTGATTTCTCTTGATACTCTACAGGAAGTCCCTGACAGAGTGGTGTATATCCTTATGATGTATATTGTGACTGAGCAGTGCTTTAAGTGTTTAAGGACAGCTGGCTTTACAGTAAATAACATTCCTTTGCTATGAACCAGCCAATTACCTGGGCTTATATGTGCTCAACTCATGGTTTTGTTCCATCTATAGGCAAAAACAGAAAATGGTGCGGAGAATAAGCTCTCACTTCAGTGACAAAATAATGATCAACTTAGAGTTTACAATTAAAAAACCCCAACATTCTGAGGTAGACTAAAGTCTCATTATTGCCTTTTCTTTTTTGTGATAATTCTTACACCACTGTAGAAGGAAGTCATAGTAGTGAATATGGAGAAAGCCTAAATGCATCGATGACTAAGTTGACAAGGAATATGTCAACTGCTTTTTGTTCTTTCTCATTATTCATGCTGCTTTTCAGCCCACCTTGTTGTCTGCCAAAGTCCTCTTATTATCATTTTTCAAATAACTTCATTAAATGCTTTATAAATTGGAGCATAACTAGTTATCTCAGTATTGTATTGTCCCCTTTATCTTGTAGTGTGTGGTGTGTTCAGGTCTGAAGCCAAACTTTCTGTATTTAGGTACTGTCTATACTTATAGTTGTCTGTAATATCAACTGTGTTCAGGGAGTTAAAAGGCAATGTGTTACTAATTCAAAAATCAGATACTAGATTACTGTGTAGCTCTGGCCATATCTGAAAGAGCTTAAAAAATGCCTGTCTGAAATGGTCAAAATCAGCAAAGCAGTCACTAAGGTATGATTTTTATATCAATGTTTTTATGATACAAAGAACATAACTTTTTTGTTTAACTTTGAAATGCACTACCCTGCATTTAAAAATCTATTAATACCTACTTATAAGAGATCATTCATAGGTCCATAAATACCTCAAATATGAAAGAATTTTTCAATCTTAAATCTAACTTACTGTCCCACAATTCATAGAATTTCAAGTTTTTGATGTTGACCGCAACAGGATAAATGCATTTTCCTTCTGGGCTTGACCTAAACTATGATCTTTGTGACTCACTGTGCAGGTACATTTTCTACTTTTTTGACTTTCACTTGCTATTCAGGATGACTCTTTCAGAATCAAGATGAATATGTACAATTGATCACTTGTTCAATACAACTATTTGATCTTACGTCATAAGAGTAGGGTGGTTATGAAATCATTTATCTGTTAACTTCCTTAGAAAATTACTCTGTTACTTGCACTGCATCTGTTTTCATAATATTTGAGAAGGTGTTCTCAACATTTTCCTGTGCTGTGTAGACTCTTGACTAATTTCCTCCCACATCCAAGTCCAGTCCATGTGCTTCAGAACAGTAATAAAAAATAGTGTTGGTGCTGTAAGATCTCCCACTAGCACACTACTAAAAGGGCAAGGTACTAAAGATCCTGTGAGTTGATTATTTTATATCTTAATATTGGTAGATGAAAGCTTCAAGGCCAGAATATTCTTGTCCCATGTAATAGTAGTGAATCCATCATGAGAACATACGAATTAGGTAATTAAAGATAAATGTAATGTAGAGAACTTTCAGTCTAAAGTAGGTATGATGTGGTACAATCTGGCAACTCTGTCTATAAATGTGCATATTCTTAGAAATAACACCACTCCACCTTTTAAAAGGTGCCTTGATCTCCTACCTGGAAATTTCACATGGTTCTTTTCTTCAGCCTTTGTTTAAGCTAGATGTGTTGGAAAGCTGTTCCGTAAATGACATGTGGGTATTTCTGTTTCTAAAGAACTTGTTCAACCTGTGGAAAATCTCCATCAACAAAACGGGCAGACCAAGCTTAGTTTCTTCTGATTATCTTGTTTAATGTGCTCAGACAGAAATGCCTGGGGAAAGAGCAGGGTGAGGGTTCAAATACTGTGGTTCTACATTTTGCGGTTTAAACATTTTGAACTTGGAAAAGTTACCTTATTCTTCTGTAGTAGTAAGTGTTAAACAGGTATGAAAGTACAAGTTCATTATAAAGCCACTCTTCAAATCCTCTAGAATTCTTAGTATTTCAAAAATTCTTGGGTGTCAAACTTGTTTATTACAGTTGTATTTTAAAGTAAAGGCAATAATAGATGCTGCTTATGTTTTCTGCAGTGCAGTAGGTTCTGTAGTTGGAACTTCAGGAACTGCGTAATTTCATTTGTTGCTTTACGAAAAACATTAAAGGAACTAAGAAGTGGAAAGTACAGGAGAAATTGAGCTTGGAACATGAGCTGTGAAAAAACAAGTAGCAGTATTTTCAACACCTCTGCCGTTGGTCTAAGCTGGTTCTAATAAATTAAGTCTTATGAAAAATTTCAGCATTTACCATCTGTGTTTTCTGTACTTTTTGGGGACTATCTTTTACTAATTCTAGTTAGTGTTTTCTAGTCTTCCTGTTGTTCAGTCTTTCCTACAGTGTTCCACCTTTTATTTACGTAACTTCATTCCCCATATTCTGCTTTTTCAGTTCTGATTTTTTTCCACTCCTTTCAGCAGCTCTCAGCAATCTTAAAACGGGAGACAGAAATGACCTGTTTGATTTTGTGCTACATTACGTTGTTCATCAGATGTCAACTCCTGCTATTTCCCCACACAGCTGATTTAGTTGAAATGTACTTTTTCTTGTCCCAGTAGTGACTAAAAGCAGTTGTAGAAATAAAAGGCCTAGTCTTTAATCTTCTCTATTTTTAAGTCCTCAGTTATAACAAAGGAAATACGATAGTATTGCATGTCATAGGCTATAAGAGTTTCTATGCTGTTGAAATACTTGATGTATCTTGTATGAAAACAGAAGGAAACGTGGGGTGTTAATGGATCACTTTCTCTCTGCAGAGTAACAGAATAGCTAGAGATAATGAATTAAGAGAAAGTGACAAGGAGCAACTGCGAGCCATATGTACACGAGATCCTTTGTCTGAAATCACTGAGCAAGAGAAAGACTTCCTCTGGAGCCACAGGTATTCAAAACCAAAAACTAAACCAATGAAAAACCTGTGTTGGCCCCATCACATTTCACCCCATTCACTTAAAATTTGTCTGATTGTCTTGTGTTTTGCTCCTTTTATTCTGTTTTGTTACTGTACGTCTTGGCTCATAAGCCCATGAGGAAATGTAGGTTGCTCAATTAGCTTAGTTTTCCCTGTTACTGCAATCTTATCTCATGGACGGATCCTGACACCACCTTATTGTATTGATCAGATTCTGCTTGGCAAAGGAAAAAAAAAGGTGCAAGACTGAGTAGATGACTATGGAAGCAAAAATGACATTTTGTACATACAGCTGTTCTCTCTTTTGCAGACACTACTGTGTGAATACTCCAGAAATTCTGCCCAAATTACTTCTGTCTGTTAAATGGAATTCTAGAGATGAAGTGGCCCAGGTAACATACAGCACTGAAGAAGGTTTAAGTTTTGAAGAAGCTTTTTAAAACATGCTACTGTAAAGAAAACTGCTGCAAGTTAAAAAGATGTTTTGTGTGCATGGCACGTTGAAAGTAAAGATTCAAGTTGCCATTATACTGACTGGTCAGTCTGGTCTGTAGTTCTTTAGCTCAGTTTGAGTCTTAGTATTTTGTCTCAAGGACATTACTTGAATCCTTGTTATGTTGCTCATTTGTCAATGACAGTTAAATGTGAAATTTTGTTTTCATTCTTTATGTAGTGGATAAAATAACAAAGCCAGCTGGCAACTAATACAAAATTGTTAATTAGAGAAGACTAGTAAGTGAACAGCCTTCTACTCAAAGCAGTTTGTCTGATGATACTTCCTAATGGCTGTGTGATATAACTACTTTCTAATCTGTGCAAACATGTAATGTGCTTGGACTTCTTGTCCACAGATGTACTGTTTGGTAAAAGATTGGCCTTCAATCAAGCCAGAGCAAGCAATGGAGCTTTTGGACTGTAATTATCCGGATCCAATGGTGCGAGCTTTTGCAGTCCGGTGTCTAGAGAAGTCCTTGACAGATGACAAACTGTCTCAGTACTTAATCCAGCTAGTACAGGTATATAACATTTTGATACACTTGATGTCTTGTGTATATTTAATGATCATAGAGGCTTAAAATATAACAAAAGTTAAGATTATGTGAAAAAGAGGTAATCAAAAGTATCTGTTTGCATTGCAGATTGTTTAGTAGGAGATGAAATGTAGTTCATTGTCTGCAGTGCTTGTGGTTTTGCTTGTTGATTTGAAATACCAAAAATTTGCAGAGATGCAGAATGTTCTACCAGCTGGAACAGGCAGCTATTTCAGCTCTCTTAACATATGGGGAAGTATGAGCAGAAGCATGTTCTCCAAATTTTGAGCAAGTTGAGACTAAAATATTTGGTAACTGTAAAGGAAGCATCAGATGGTGAGTTTGTGAAATAGAGGCAGCTAATGCACTGTTAGCAGATACTGCTCAAATCCCAGCATGTGCAAGTATTAATACCAGATCATCATTTTACAAAATCTCATGTAAAACAGATTGCTTTTTATTTGTCTTTAATCTCTTTGTTGTTTACAGAAATAATAACTGCAGCTGATACTTTTTGTTGTCTTTATCCTTAACTAGGTTCTCAAATACGAGCAGTATTTAGATAATCAGCTTGTGAGATTTTTACTCAAGAAGGCACTGACCAATCAAAGGATAGGACACTTCTTCTTTTGGCATTTAAAGTAAGCTTAGTATCATGGTAAGGGTTGGTGGGATTCCTACTAGTTGTAAACAATCAGTTGTTCTAGAGGCTTGGCATACCAAATGTTCTTTTTTAAGATAAATATTACCACTTAAAGTTTACATTGGTTAAAGAATTTGAATGGATAGTTTGGTAATAGGAGTCACCTCTTACAGTTTCAAAAGCTAGTCAATACTACTTGGTCTTGTACTTCTTTATCTAATGATGATTATTCTAAAAGCAGAGTAGTCTTAAGATTGCTGGAAGCCTCCCATATTTTTAGCTGTTTAGAACTTGGACAGATTTCTACTGTTTGAACTTCTTTTTTGTATGCCAGGTCCCTCAATTAGTCTTTCCCAGAAAGTTTTAGAAATGTTTGAGTCACCTGATTTGAGCAGATAAGGCTTTGAAAAATAACTGTTGATACTTACTCATTAAACATTTTTTAGAGCTTGATATCCAAAATATCAGTGTTCTTCCCTATGTATAACATGGGCTTTTGTAATTCCTGGTGTTTAGAAGGCTGAGCATAAATCAGCCTGCAGCATCCTGGATTGTAGCTACGTCTCACCTAGAAAGGCTGTTCTAAGACAGTGTGATCAGACACAGAAGCAAGGAATCTTTGTGCTTTCCATTTTCTACTACCCTTGGTAATCATCAAGGATAATGGAATATGTTGCCTGGTTAACTTGTTTGAGAAAATGTATTTTTAGGACTGTGTGAGAACTGAGTAGATAAAAATAAAGAAATGAGAGGGGGCACAGTCTGGGACTGGCTGTGAGACAGAGTAAATGAAACGGGTTAGCTTTGCTCTGGAATTTGAAAGGTCTTGTCTTTCAGCTGTAACTGTTCTTTCTGTCTGTGTAGGTCTGAAATGCACAATAAAACTGTAAGTCAGAGGTTTGGTTTGCTTCTGGAGTCCTACTGTCGAGCATGTGGAATGTACCTGAAGCATCTGAGCAGGCAGGTGGAGGCTATGGAGAAGTTAATTAACCTCACAGATATTCTCAAGCAGGAAAAAAAAGATGAGACCCAGAAGGTATTTTAAGCTGTCCATTATTCCTGTTGAGTCTCAGGAGTTACAGAACTGTGCTTTATTTCATTAACTAGAAAAGTATTAATGCTGACTTCAGTAGATAGTGTGTCATCCTAGAAGATTTAATATTTTGTGTTTTGCCACTGTCTGCCTCTTAAGGCAACAGAACTAAAATTAAAGGTTTCAGCTGATGTAATATGTGGCTAAGCAGAGTTGCATATGTTGGAACTGTACAAAACTATGCTTTAAATTCAAAACTAAAACCCAATACTTACCTTCATTTTTGTGTAACTGGTGTTCTGAAAACTTGAATGTGATTTTATTATCAGGTACAGATGAAGTTTCTTGTTGAACAAATGAAACGGCCAGATTTTATGGATGCTTTGCAAGGTTTTATCTCTCCTCTTAATCCTGCACATCAACTGGGAAATCTTCGGTACTGTTTTCCATTTTGAAATGTTTCTAGATACTTAAGTAAATGCTTAGTAATGTTGACACTAACACTGTTAAGGTTGAATGCAAACATACTAAATATAAGTACTGTCCAAGGTAACTGGATAAAACATGTAGCAGACTAATTCAGTTTTGAAGTAGTTTCAATCTAATGGTGTGGTGAATTAGGGAGCAACTTGACAGGTAGCTGGTCCTTTAAGGTGATGGGAGGTTTTCCATTTATAAGGAAATGTACACAGAGTAAGTATTAGTCTGCAGTCCTTTTTCCATTTCTAAGCAACACACTCTGCTGAAGGAAAATTTGCAGTATAGCCAACTGACCCATTGGGTTTAGCAAATGGTTAACATTGCACTTACCAATTTAACTTTGAAGCTAAAAATAAGTGGTTGAATGTTGGTTACCATGCATATTTAATTTGATACAAGCTCAATAAGCTCGAGAAAACAGGGACAACTTAGTAGTACTACAGAAATGTGGTATGAGAATCAATTTGTGCCTATTTCATAGAATTTTTCTCTTTTATTATAGGCTTGAGGAATGCAGGATAATGTCCTCTGCAAAAAGGCCCTTGTGGTTGAACTGGGAAAACCCAGATATTATGTCTGAATTGTTATTTCAAAACAATGAGATAATCTTTAAAAATGGAGATGGTAAGGAAAAATAACTGTAATCTCTTTATTTTTCTAATCTACTGCTTAGTATTTTTCCTAAGCATGTAACATACACATTGAAATTAAAAAAAAAAACAAAAAACAACTTAAACCAATAAACTCATCTGGACAAAGCAGTTTTCCAGAAGAATTAAGTATCCACAAATAAGTATTTGTCCCAGTCATACAGATTTTTTATGTTCTAAGACGCTCAATCTGTTGAGTTGGAATGTATTATTTAATACTTCAATTTTTTTCTTGAACATGTCTGGATATTACAGATGTGTAATTTGTAATTCCCTTGTCATGTTTTGAGTGTATACTTCTAAACAGCTTTGAAATCACCACTACAAATTTTATGTATTCATTCTCCACTATTTTAAAATCTATGTTTCTCAAAACAAAAACCTACACTAAACTGTGCAAGCCTCATTTCCTTTAGACATACTTTTTGGGGGAAAAGTAAAATAAGATGTAACAGTGTTTCAAAATCTGCAATCTCTGTGTCTTTGACTATTCCAGACTTGCGTCAGGACATGTTGACACTTCAGATTATTAGAATTATGGAAAACATCTGGCAAAATCAGGGTCTTGATCTTCGGTAAGCGTGGGAGGTCATTCTCAAGCAATACTGTTCTTAAAGGATTTTGCATTGCTTTGTTACCAGAGGTTATTTCTGTTGTCTGCAGGGTAATAAAGGAAATGCTATATCTAACATGTTACTGTACTAATATCTGGTGTGTTTTTCCATAAGATTAATGATAATACACCTATAGAACAAAAACAGATTTTCATATCTTTAAGTAACAGATTACACTTATCTGTTAACCCTTATCAAACATGCCTGTTGCTTGCTGTCTTAAAACTTAACTCTGTAAAAAACAAAATTGCTTTGTCTTTCAGGATGTTGCCTTATGGTTGTTTGTCCATTGGTGACTGTGTGGGGCTCATTGAGGTGGTGAGGAGCTCTCATACAATCATGCAGATCCAGTGTAAAGGAGGCTTAAAAGGAGCATTGCAGTTCAACAGCCATACCTTGCATCAGTGGCTCAAGGACAAGAACAAAGGAGAAATGTGAGACTTCCTGTTGCTTGTTTTTCTTGTCATGTGCTCTTTCTGGTGGAGACTTCCAAGAGAACTGAAGTCCATCAAGTAGGAAATTATGTCCATCTGGTTTAGGTGGTGGTTTTGTTGTTGGTTGTTTGTTTTTTTTCCCCTGCCCTCTGTCTATTTTTCCTGTTGGTAGCTCTTTTAGGGAGTTTAGATGGTTGTGTGACTTCTCAGCAGTAAAGCGTAACTTGGAGGTAGAACTATGAAGATAAAGCCTGTAAGTACAGATAAATCTGTATTTTAACAGTAGCTCATCAAAATGAACACTGCTGGTCTTCACAAGAGGGATAGTCACTTTAACAGCTAGTTTACTGTTCCAAAATCTAATTGCAAGTACTTTGTTTTCAGAGTATCCTGAATTTCTCCCTTACTTTACTAAAGGATTTCTGCTGCATTGAGAAAAGATAGAAATTGACTCTTCCTTTCTGGGGAGGGGAAAAAAATTAATCTCTTTATTATTAGAATATGTGTAGGAAAATGTCTCCTTTGTTTGTCTTCACTAGGTATGATGCAGCTATTGACTTGTTTACACGTTCTTGTGCTGGCTACTGTGTTGCTACATTTATACTGGGCATTGGTGATCGCCACAATAGTAACATCATGGTCAAAGATGATGGACAAGTAAGATGTTTTTCTAAAAACTTAGCCTAATGTCATGTCTCACTTTGCTACGAGTTTGTTTTCTAAAAAAAATCCATCTGAACTATCAGTAAATGATCAGTTTTAGCATGACATTATTTGAACAAGGAATTACTCATCTTTAAATACTTTTCTGTCTTTCCAAGCTGTTTCACATTGACTTTGGACACTTCCTTGACCACAAGAAGAAAAAATTTGGTTATAAAAGAGAGCGTGTGCCATTTGTCTTAACACAAGACTTTTTAATAGTGATAAGTAAAGGAGCCCAAGAATGTACCAAAACAAGAGAGTTTGAAAGGTGAGCCTTTTTTGAAGCTTTCATCTTCCAGGGTATTTTGTACCTAAAATGCACTTAACTACTGGTGACCTTTAAATAATTAGGTTTTTAAACTGAAAAATAGTATATTTAATGGGATAGCAGTGAGCATGTGCCAATTCTTGAACTGAAGATCAGCCATCCACTTGTAATACGGTGGGTGATCTTTGTGCTTACGTGGCTTTTGGTTTATGAAACCTGTTTAGGGGTCAGCGTACACTGACCCCAATGACTAAAGATTTTCTTAAAAAAAATCTGGTTATTTTTTTTATTTAACACTTGCAATCCTCTCGGGATTGCATAGCTGCAAAAATGGGTAGTTTTTAAATGTCAGATGTGGTGAACATCTGAGCCTTGTTGGTTACTCAGCAGTACTTTCTCATCTAGCTGCTGTGCTACCAGCTCTTCTGCTGGCTTGTGTTTGTGACACTCTGCAGGACCTGATAAGAAAGGAGAAATTGAAAATAATAAATGTTGCTGTAGCCATTCCTATTTATCTGTATTTCTAGAGGTCAAATCTTTGAGAGGTTTCAATTTTAATCTTAATTTCATCATGTAGTGAAGGGAGGATGGATTTTAAGTTACAGTGCCTCTCTGAATGCTGCAGTAAGGACTTTTGCATGTTTATTTTTTTAACCTGACTTAAATTAGTGATTTCAGCATAAACCAGTATTTCTTACCCAATGGTGGGGTGTAGCCCATGCTCCTGTCTCCAGTGCATTCTCCAGAGTATTTAAAGAGCAATAGCTGCTGCCCTCATAGAACTACAGGAGAGAAGTGGATGCTGTGAGGACAACTGGGGAAGTGAAGTTTGCAGCAGTTTATCCTGAAATGTGCTTTGCAGCCTGCATCCCCGTAGCAAGGACTGAAACGGCTTGGTCAACTCCCATAGACATGTGGAACACTTGCATGAATTGCAGATGAAGTTTAAGGCCAGAAAGCTTGTCTTCAGTTTGGCTGTTGTGTTAGTCTGACCACTACTAATTCTGACAAATGAAGCTAACCTAAGTAGGAAGAGGAGGATGTTTTCTCAGCAACATTATGGTGTTCTTAGTAGGTTAAGACAGTCTCCGTTTTTTTTGTGTCTAGTTACTGAAGCATCTAATGGTGAAATACACTGAGTTTGTTGGGTTTTGTCTCTTCCAGGTTTCAGGAGATGTGTTACAAGGCCTATCTAGCAATTCGACAGCATGCCAATCTCTTCATAAATCTTTTCTCCAGGCTGCTGGGCTCAACAGAGCTGCAGTCCTTCGACGATATCGCGTACATTCGAAAGACCCTTGCATTGGACAAAAGTGAGCAGGAAGCTCTTGAGTACTTCATGAAGCAAATGAACGATGCTCACCATGGTGGCTGGACAACAAAAATGGACTGGATCTTCCACACAATAAAGCAACATGCTTTGAACTGAAATGAAAGCAAAGAAAACAAGAACTGATGGCCCGCTTTGTGGGAACTGCACTGTTAATACCCCTTAGCAGCAAAGACTGGTTGCATAGGAATTGCACAAACCACGAACAACATTAGCATTTATGGCAAGGAAAGAGATGAACTGTTCAGACAACTGTCAAAAAATAATGTAAAACAGGGTTTCAGATCGCACTAAAATTGTACACTTCAAAAAAGTAAGCTTTAGTATGATGTGTGACTTCATGTTATGCCTTAAGCCCGAAAAGGTAAACTTGGAAGAATGTTTCCTTTTTCTGTTTGATAGGATACAATAGAAGGAGAAAGAAAATAGTGCTAGCATGAACATAGAGTCCATCACATATTACCTTAGGTCTGGTACAGCAGTAGGGACTATGCTGGATTGAGAAGAGTGGGAAGAAAATTCAAGGGGTAGCAAACATTTAAATGCAGCATAGTTTGAAGGGAGAGAGGTTTTATTAAGCTTAAAGATCTAAAAACAATAGTGAGAGGACAGTGCCTTTTTAAATGTGCTCAGAGGCATGAACATTTACTGGGTTTAGATGACCCTTTGATTTCTGGGTCTGTCATCTGCACTGTTTTTGAAAGCAGTAGGAAATAGGCCCATTCAGTATGGTGTTTCTTCTGCTCAGTATTTCTAGGGGTGCAATTCATACCTTCACAAAGAAACTCCCTATCATCCGCCAAAACTGACTAACCTGGAAATTGAATGGTCAGAATTGGGTTTAGTGCAACAGAGTGTTGTAGTGTTCATATTAGGTTTGCTTTAATCTAACTTGAACTGAATAGATTTTTTTCATACATTTTCCAGAACCTAAAGAAAGGTGAGTTATTAAAATTATTGAAAGATTATTTTTTTATAAAGGCTATTTATATAATAGGAACTATTATTAATATATATTCTTTATTTACATGATTTGTCCAATATTCACTCTTTTAATTTTGCAGCCCAGTTCTATCTGTCCAAGACTCCCGTTTCCATTAATGTCACTGCAGGTGACCAGATATACTCCTAGGACCAAATTCAACCCTGGTGAAAGAGGACACAAGTACCATTGAAGTAGTGGGAGATAGACCCACTAATGCCAGAGGTGAACTTGGCCTAAGTTTCTTCAAAATTTTTTGGGCATCGCTCTTCACGTTTCTGAAGTGATATGTTGGCTATTCAAGGAACCTTCATTTAAACCCTCAATCTTTGGGTCCACCATTTCTCCTCTTTCTTCTTCCTTTGGAAGTGGTTGTTTAATCCAGTAACAGAAGAATCAGAAATAGCAATTCAGATTTTCAATATGATCAATAATAAGCAGTTCAACATACAGCAGATATGCTGGCTAGCTCAAAGCATGCAGAGTTACCAAACATTTTATAGCTTTGTCTGTTTTCTGTGTGCGTGTGTGTAATATGTATTTGTAAATCTAGTTGTTGTCCTCTAACACAATTCCAACGTGTGCAATGTATTAAATTTACACCACTTCTTGAAACTGTTCAAAGTACCGAGGATTTCAGATTGCCCTTATGCACAACTTCAGGTAGGACTGTTTTTCTAATTATTAAACAGGTTTTTGAATTAGTGAAGCCCATGATTCTGAGGGTCATGTTCACCCTGACATTTTTAAACTTACTAGATTGGCAGCACTTGGAGTGAATTCCAAAGGTCTGGGGCTTTTGGGGGTTCAGCTCGTTCACTTGCAAACATGTGCCAAGGTGCCACTCAAAAAGTGCAATACCACATGTAATATAAAATATGTTGACAGCTGGTTTTAGATTAGAATATAAGTATATAAATAAGATGTACTGATGAGGCAATGAGTGGTTGGCTTCATTGAGCAAATTGTAATATACTAAAAATGTGCAATCAGTTACATTATGAAAGACTTCGGGGATTGTAAAGCCAAGACTTGGTTTTTCAAGATGCTTTCGTAGTCAAGATCCTGCAGTTGATCACTGCATATGTGGATACTTGATGTTGTGGGAGGAAACCTGTTTTGTGAAAACTACAGAAGTTCCAGTAATAGTATGGGGGGAATGTGAAGTGTTATTTCCTTCTACTAAATATTTTTGAATAGTCCAATAGACTTCTCTTTACTCTCTTTTTTTTGACTGTTACATATTCCTTTCTGTTCATATGAATATTTTGCTAACTTTGGTCATACTTTCTAGAGCAAAATTACCCTTGTATATATTACTTTGCAGTCAACACACTCTAATGGTTTAGCTCTCTTATACATGGCTTAGTTTCAGTTTAAATTTGGTTCACAAGTCTGAAACCCTGTTGCCTGTAACTCTTAATTTAACTGAGTAAAACCTGTACAAATGCCACATTAGGTGCTATATTATCCTTATTTATCTGGTATTGAAACAATGCTTTACCTCATTTATCTAAGAGATGATCAGCCTTTTCTAGCCTGGATGAAAAGATCAACTCAAATTTATTGGATGTTATGAGCCCAACTTATTTTGTACTTTGGCCTTTCGTAGGCATTTATTTCTGTAAATAGAAATGTCTTTGAGATCAAGCATTCAATGTTCTTCACCCTTTTTTGCACAGAGAACCCAGGCTCTGTTTCCGAAAGTCATGCAACTAAATGCTGTGCACAGGCTGTAGGAATTATGAACATCAAATAGTAAAAGAAAGAAAACTTCATAGTGATACAGACACAATGTGATTTGGGGTAATTGTAGCCTTTAAATAGTAAAACAAAACACCAACTTGGAAGAAGCTGATGAGCATTAGCGGTTGTTCTTACCATAACCAGGATGCACATTTGGAAAACATTCTGCCAGTGTTTCAGGAGGAAAAAAAAAGAAATCCTTTTTTAAGCTTCAAAGTGTTCAGCCCTAATTACCTTATTGTATTATGCCAGTTTTGTGCTGATGTAACTTGACTGAAGATAATGGAGGTTTTATTCACTTACATTGGTGTAAATGAGAGGATGTCACCTATTCTCAGTGTTAGAAGATCTGCTTACAGACTGAAAGCACCTGTAACTGAGCTTTAGATTTTTACAGAGATTGCTTGGAATTTGGATTTTCATTTTTTAACTATTTCCACTTCATGCAGATTTGAAAATGTTCTTTATTCTGAGAATCAGCTACATAAAACACTAAGTAGCTTATTTTGAGCTTGAACTGTATCTGAACACCTTGCTCCTGCAGAACTTTGTAGTAGGACAGCCAAAGCAAGAATCCCAGGATTGGGCCACATGTTTTACTACAGAGCATTAGGAAATGGTGATTTAGTGAAATGCAAATTTAAAAACCAGTCACTTTTTCAACTGTGAAGGTATGTTTGATTTAATGACAGAACAGGCTGCTGCTGATTTAGATTGTCTTAAAAATATATTCTTTGCTTTCCTAAACATAGCATAAAAAGCACCTGTACTGACCTGTAAATGCACACTTTTCTGTCCTGAAAGTGTGCATTGGTCATTTTTCATAGATTAAATGGACTTTAAGTATTACTTCTAAAATAATAGAAAGAAAGCATTTAAATGAAACCAAAATTGTTAATAGTTTGGCATCTTGTGGAGGAGATACAAGCCTGCCTAGTAAGGGCAATATAGAAATCACCAAGCTTGTAGAGAACTTGATATGTGATGATTGGTGGTGTAGAGAGTTGGTTATGGTTTTGTCCAACTTCACTTTTTATGTAAAATACTAAATGCCCTTTAGTTGTCAGTAGCCCGTGTTTTTGACAATTTGAAGGTATTTTCTTTGCTTTGTCATTTTATAACTGGCATGTTCTAATGTCTGTTCTTAGTAATAAGTGTGAATTCCTCCTGTTTTGCATGTCTGTACAGGTTGCAGACCTGGGCTGGACCCATTTGAAAAACAATTATCAAAAAAAGCCACTTGAAATTACTATTTTGTTGATGATTTTGACATCTTTAAAGTGCTTCAAGTTAATGAAAATGGTGTGGTATTACAGAAAGAATTGTAACTTGCTGCTTCTAAGATTTATTTTTTTTTTAAGCTTCCATTGTTCTTACTCTTGTTTTAGTTTTACTTGAATGGAAGAAAAGAATCACACTTGTTTGGTTTTGCTGGGGTTTTTTTTAAATACTATATAGCTGTGGATGTTGTTGCAGATTGTTGAATCCCAACTTCATTTTGCAATACATGTTCCATACAAATGAATTTGTATCTTTTTATCTTTTTTCTTTGTGCTGAAAGTTGTCTCAGTTTAGGTAAGGCTCTATCTGTCCAAAATGATGTGTAGGTCACCATCCCTGCAGTTGGTGTGGGTTTTCTGGGTGTGTGTGAGTTTTACATCTGTGTAAATGAAGGGAAGCCAACTGGAAACTGGATATAGAAGTTCTCTATCTGTATATGTTAACCAAACCTCTAGGTGCCCTGAGCTTTGGGAAATTGATTCCTCTTTATGCTGATGTAACACTGACTTCATCAGAATCACTCTGGGTTCACAACAGCAGGTGAAATCAAACTTAGATTACATGTATGTTAAAGTCACAGGTTACTTATTCATATAGCTTGGTATGAAAGGTGCTGTCTAAATGGAGGCATGTTTACTAGCAGCCCAATTAAACACTTCACAATTTTACTTTTAAACAGTCTTTATTAACTGGCCTTTTCAGCTCTCCAATTCATAACTACTGTAATTTTGCCTATAGTTACTTTCATTCTTGAGACTTCCAAGATTTTTATTGCATGGCAGCTTAAATGTTTCTTCTCCCTGCTCTTTTATAGTATAATGACATGTTGAACCTGCACTCAGGAAAAGCAGTTGTTCTTCATCTGTTCTTGACTTCAGAACTGTATGTATTAGACTTTCAAATGTATGAGGTCTTACTCTGTTATCATTCCTGACCCAAAGCCAGAGGTGGATCCCTCTGTCCCTATGTTTTTCACTTTCTTCTCCAACACCCCTCTTCCCCAAAAAGGGACATGTCCATGGCATAAGAGCAGCAGCATAAAATATTTGTAAGAGAAAATCAGTTGAAGCAAGGCTCTGCCTGTACTTTGAAGCTAGCATTCCCATTGGTTTATATCAATGTGTCTTCAGTTTAAGTGTCCTTACTGTCAGATGCAATATTCCTGAGGCATAAAGAAGGCAAAAAATACAGTATGTTATCTTGACTCTTCTGATGCCAGTTCCCAGCTATAAACTGGTTTAGGAACCATTTAGTTCAGTCTAACTGCATCAGTTCTGCTAGGATCCTGTTGGAGTAATAATATTAAACACAGTTAAACTTGACTTAATTTAATCTTGAAGTAGCCTAATTCAAGCAGAAGTTCTTTCTTCTAAGAATCTTATGTCTGTTGTAACTTGGTTAATCCTGAAGAGCCAAACACAGGTGCAATCTCATTCTGCTTTATTTCTTTGGTTTAAATACTCTTAATCTATTTCCAGGCTTTAAAGTGTTCTGTATCCTGAATTTTCAACTGCTATCCAAAATTTTCTTTCATTTGGGGCAGGGGAAAGAAAAAGAAGGGAGAAAGAGATCAATCTTTATCTTGTCTTCCAGCTGCTGTGATCCAAATTCTTCTCTTGTGAAGATAAATGTGGAATTGATCATCTGGGAATACCATCCTTTCCCCTGTCTGCTTGTACCTCCGCAAGCTCTTGGCTGTGAATATCCACATATACTATTGAAATCTACTTCTCTGGTGTAGAAAAGGATTTAGTGTATATAAATGGCTGCAGTCTGTCCTGGATTCTTAGGCTTGAAATTTGGGACATATTGTTGTCATTGCAAGTGGCACCACAATTGCAAAAACTTTCCCAGAATCGCACAAAAAGGTTGAAATTGTCAGCGACCCGTGGAGATCATCAAGTCCAGCCACCCTGTTCAAAGCAGGGTCAGCTAGAACAGGTTGCCCAGAACATTGTCTGATTGAGTTTAGAGCCTGCCCAAGAAAGAAGAGTCCACAGTAAAAGTTTTGGTTTTTTTTTTCCTTAATGTTTATATGGAAGTTCTTCTGGTTCATTGCCTGATGTCCTTGCATTGGGCAGCTCTGAGAAAAGCCTTGCCTTTTGTCTTTACTCCTCTCCATCAAAAGGAGAGTTGGAGCATCCAGCAGTGCTTGAAATAGCTTTTTAAAATGAGACAATTATCTTTGAAAAAACCACTACTGGAGGGTGGGGGGATGTTGCTGTGTGTATGTCATTCTGTAATAAAGATCCTGTGGTAAAGTAGTTAGAATACGAGACATTTTTAGTAATAATGGGCCAAAAAAAAAATCCTATTTAAGATGCAGCAAGATGCATGTGTTGTCATACTGAGAACAGTCTTGCAGTACTTTTTTTTATATTAAAAAAAAATAAATACAAAACCCAGTCCACAACCCTTTCCCCCTCCTCCCCCCTTCTGCTGTCCTATTCAAGCAACACAAGTTTGGCCTATGATACTATTGTAGTTCATGTTCATGGGAAACTGTATAAAGTCTGCTTTTTATTTATCTTTGCTGTCTGTATCATATGCTGTTTATTAAAAAAAAGAAACACTTTGGTTTTTATTCCACTTTTGAGTGTTAATGTATATACTAACAACTAAATTAAAATAATATGGTTGGTACGCTTGTGAATCCTGAACTGAGAATTTAAGGAATCTTCGGTCTTGGTCACTTGGTGTTGCAGCTCTGCTCTTGAAAAAGGCCAAAGGAAAAGAGAAATTGGGGAGGGGGGGCACAGAAATAAAATTTGCCCTATTTATGGATTGGAAGTCCTAGATGCATGTGGCATTCATTCTTGTACTTGCTGGTCCTCAAAAGAAGTAACTAATTTCAAATGAAGGCTGTAAAAGTTGTGATAAGAGAGTAGATGCCTTTGAAGTTTCAGCTGGATGTATTTAAGCCCCTGCCAAATAAGTTATTTTGTTTTATGAAAATATCCTTTGTATTTTCATTACCAAAGCTATATATAAAAAAATACATTTACAAACTAGGTTGTATTTTTATATCCAATATGAATTTTGAAAGTGTGAGAAACACAGTTGGGAAATTACTGCCAAGTACAAGAGTGTGGGGCTGCAAAGGAATTGTTTCTGGGGATGTGTTGATCTACTTTGGACTTGAGTTGCTAACAAACTCACAGAGGGGAGTTTGAGTTCTCCTGCTGAGAATTTAACTTCCTTGGAGAGATGAGGGAGGTGTTAGCTTTTTAATCATATAACTTCTATGCATCTCTGTCCCCCAGTAAGTTGTAAACTTTGCAGGCTGAAGAAAACTGGTGCTAGACAAGGTATCTCAGATAACCTCCTGTAAGTCCTTTCAAACACAAATCTACCTTCAGCAAAGGTTATTGCCATGACCTACACTAACTGCTTTCACTGAAGAGTTGACTTTGCTCTTCCTGTGGCAAGGATACATCCCTACTAATTTGAGATGAGCACTGTCTGTGTTGCTCATTTAAAGCACAGGGTGCATATCCGTGTTTCCAGTTGGAATGGGTTCTAGGTGACTAAAACCTGACCCAGAGCTGCCTGAACATCCCAAGCATGGGATGGTTTATAAAGTGACACCCATTTAGACTTTCCTGTGCACAGCACTGATGATGCTGTTTGATACCCGTGACTGAACTGCAGCTGCAGAGGGAATCAATCCCCCTCAGGTGTTTTTCTTTCACTCAGTCTTGTCTTTTTCTCTGGCACAGGTGGTGCTGGGCTGTGCTGCTTTGTGTGGAGAAGAAATCAGTCAAAAAGTACAGAAGATGTGTTGTACTTTCTGTGGAAATGACTTGGTTATCCTTGTTCTGTCTTGCCTAGTGGGACTGAATTCAAAGGAAAGGGCTTGAGTCTGGTTGTGTTTTCCTTTTTTTCCTTTTTCCCTTGGCAAATTATGGACCGTGTGTTGCTGTTACTGCCCTCCCCTGGAGTACCTTTTTTTTCTTTTTTTTCTTTTTGGAATATTTACATGGAATACTTTGTGGTGAATAGAAGGAGAAACATGTGGGCATCCAGCTCGTCGGGTGGCTGCAGCCAATTCATGAGAACTTTAACACAAGCTGTCCTGGCCAAACCTCAGCTCCTTCGTTGGAACGAAGAGCAGAGAACAACCTGAGCTGGGATGCCAGGATCTTGATTTGATTGGCAGGTAACAGATTCACCACATGTAATTTCTGAGGGCTCAGCACTGTGTATTCATGAGCATCCCTTTGCTTGTATTGATGCTGCTTTCCATCACAACTTGTGTGATCACAGCTCAAGCTCTTTCTATGGGACTTAAATCATATCAGGTCCCCCTAGAGCCGTGGTTCCGATGTTCAGGACAAAAGCTAAAGGCAGGGTTTTATAGAGTTTCAGCCTCCAGCTCCACCTGAGGCCAGAAGCAGAGTGTGATTTATTCATTTGTTACTCAGA
>NW_009951958.1:822432-830008 GCF_000747805.2 Chaetura pelagica
CGCCCTTCCCCGCCGCAGGCCGCGGCTTGGGGAGGGGGGTGGAACAGGGGTCTTGGGGCCTTGATGAGCCTCTCCCATCCCGGCGCCGAGCGGCCGGGAGCAGCGCCGGGAAATCCGCTGGAGAAGAGGAACGGGGGTTGGTGTCCCGTGGGCCGATCCGAGGGGAAGGGCTGAGCCGGGATGCAGCTCGTTCTCCAGCTCAGGGTCTTCCCTCGCGGTCAGGATCAAGCGATGAGGGTGTTTGATGCTTCTCGACCGTGTTAGAACGCAAACAGTCCTGGGTTTTCTGTGTTGTTCTCCTCTTAAAATTATAATCCAGACAAATCTATCTCATGGGAACAGCATTTACTTTACGGGGGGCTTTTTTTCCTGCTCTCAGCTGGGGCGGGTGGCGTTGGCTGCAGCAGATCTGGGGGGATGTCAGTCCCACGTTTGCAGCGTGGGCCGGTGCGTGGCAGGAGTGTGCTTGGGGTTGTCTCCAAACGTTTTTCTCCTGCTGGGGGCTGCCATGTGCAGTGGAAGCAAACTAACCTGAGAAAAAGAAAGTGAATAAGCACTATAATAATGCAGACCTTATTAATTGTTATCCTCAGAACCAAAGTTAAACTTTTAATGTTGTTTTCTAGCTTCAGTTTCTATGGCTTCAGTCTGTATAGTACTTGTGTATCTGATTTTGGTTGGGCTTTTTCAATTTTGTGCTCAAGTTTTAAAGTGTTTTAAAATTCTGTCACTCCTTAGATGAGAACCTTCTCGAGCTGATGCCTTCACTACGTTTGGAAGCTGTGCAGCCATCAGCTTCTTAGCTGCTCTGCTTGCTGATACTGAAGAGCATTTCGGGTAAGAGAGCATGACTTTTGTTAGCATTTTCAGCATTAAAACTTTCTCTGAGGGACTGCCTCTGGTCTCTGACAAAAGGCAACAGAGTGTTGGAGAATTGCTGTGTAGGTTGCTCAAGGTGCCTGGAGTCCAGACTTGTCTGTCTTTATGGTGATGCTTCTTTTGTTCCAGGGCAGGAATATGAAACTAGACTTGAGCAGTCCTGTGCATTGAATGTGTTCTTAACTGTAACAAAATGGACTGGGGAGCAGAAGAGGGAGGAGGAGAAAACCTTTGGTGTTTAATGTGCTGGTTTTCAGTATGTTTGTGTTGTCTCATAAAGTAATGGAAGATAAGCTACATACAAACAAGTCTGTCTAACACATGAAGGTTTGCACTTTACTGTTAATTTAGACTGTTCAAAATGAATGAACATCCTAAAAAGAGGAAAAGGAAGACACTACACCCTTCTCGATATTCAGGTGAGTCTAGAGCTTGAGTTACATACACTTTAAGTGTATTTATTCTCAGCATAATTACTTTGTTAGGAGAAGGAACCACACGTCCCTTGTAGTAGCACATCCATGCTAATACGTGGAAAAATGGTAGCATAGAGGGTGGGATAAGAAGCTTTAGTCCAACCATATTGAGTCCCTGCTCTGCATCCTGTGTTGTTAAACCACTTTCAGTCAGTGCATCTGCACAGCTTTGTTCTGTACTTCCTGCAAATTGGGAAAGTTGCTCAAGCTAGTAAATGAAGGTGATGCTGCTAACACACAAAAGGAGAAATTTCCTAAAAGCGGGGGTGGGACAGCACTGAGGCCCCTGTGCTCCTGTGGTGGGAACACACCCTGATAATGATGGTAGCTGATACAGTGTTACCGGGGCAGCCCAGAGCTCCCTAAACACAAGAAATAAAAATGTGGCTGGTGAAGGGAATTTTTGGGGAACATTAAATACATACGTAGCTACATCAATGTGGGGGTATTCAAACCTTTCCCTTTTTTTGTTGTTCTAGATTCTTCAGGTGCCAGCAAATACATAGACAACAGTGGCATTTTTTCTGACCACTGCTATAGTGTCTGTTCTATGAAACAGCCAGATATGAGGTTTTCTGAAAACAGAGGTAAGGCTACATTTTGGGTCTCCTGCAATTCTCTACTAAGTGTGCCATACTCCTATTCATAGAAATAAGTATAAGTAGTGGGTGGCTTGTGAGTATCATTGTGATCTGATATGCCGTAGACTGGGGAAAGGTTGTTTAATTGTTATAATTGAAATACAGTTTTTGAAGCAAAAAATTACAATGACAAAAAGATCCTTTGACTTGTAATTATTAATAGCAGATATTTAGATTGTTTTCTAGCTGATGTAAATAATCTGAGGGTTCAGATGGAATTTACCAGCAACTGTTTTGGGCTGTACCTGTACTCAGAGAAAGCACAGTGCCTTTACACTGCATCCACTACAGGATGTGAGGTTTAGCAGAGCAGATGTGATGATGTTTTTTTGTTAAATTGATTTTTCTTTTCACTAATAAATTAACCATAAAATCCCCAGCAACCCTATAAAGTATTGTATTTTAAAACGTGACATCCAGAAATGTTTAAGAATTTTTGCTTTAATTGTGTATTTCAAATGGAAAGTTTCATTTAAGGATTTCAGGTTTTTTCCAGTATAATCAACAGACTATTTTTTGCTGAAGTCTTAAAGACAGAGTTGCCACCTTTTGAATTATTTTTCTCTCTTTAGTATGCATGGAAATATTTTATAAAGTATTTATTGTTACTTTCTTTAATGCAGTTAGTAATTTGATTAGTACATAAAGGTTACTTTATGCTACTAGAATAAGTGAATAGCAAATATGAAATGTGGTTAAAGAGTCAAGATGATGCTAGAATAGACAATGACAAGAAAATCCTTCTTTTCTCCTTGCAGGTAGATTCCACAGTCCTGTGCAGAGCTTAGACACAGATGATGATGGGAGTCCAGTGCATGCTGGGACTTCTCACTGGAGTGGGTCCCACTCAAACGTTGTGGGGTTGCACTACACAGACCCTAAAAAGAAGGAGAGAGGTAAAGGTCAATGTGTGTTTCCAGCTGAGGTGCTGAGAAGCTGGAGAGCACAGCTGCTGGCTTTTAATGTAACTTTTTTGCTTTGATGAAGGATTTGTAGTTTGTTTATTTGTTAGTTAAACATAAAACATAGTCTGGCTGAGGAATAAGAACTGTGTCTTTTTTTTGCATTTGTAAGCTTCTACAATTCACCGAAAAGTGGTGTGTTGTTTTTTTTTTTTTAATTCTTACAGGGTTTTTATAACTTTTCGCTTTTATTATCTTAATTTCTCCTGCAGATAAAGGTACTAATAACGGAATGTGCAGAGACTTATGTGATTCACCCATATTCAGTGATAGCCCTACAGAAGAAGAGAAACCTCTAGACATTCAAACTGTAGAAATTTCTACAACAGAAGTGAATGCTGTAGAAGTTCATGACATAGAAACACAAACTGTGTCACCTGAGAAGCTAGAAGCTGAGGACCTGGAGGAAATCCCTCTGGAAACCAGAATTTTTGAGAAGAATCAGGCTTTGAATATCACAGCTCAGCAGAAGTGGCCTTTGCTGAGAGCCAACAGCAGTGGCTTATACAAGTGTGAGCTCTGTGACTTTAATAGCAAGTACTTCTCTGATTTAAAGCAGCACATGATCCTGAAGCATAAGACGTGTGCAGACACTCATGTCTGCAAAGTTTGTAAAGAAAGCTTCTCCAGCAAAGTGCAGCTCATTGAACATGTAAAACTACACGAGGAGGATCCGTACATCTGTAAATACTGCGATTACAAAACAGTGATATTTGAGAATCTGAGTCAGCACATAGCAGACACTCACTTCAACGACCACCTTTATTGGTGTGAGCAGTGTGACATGCAGTTCTCCTCCAGCAGCGAGTTGTACCTGCACTTCCAGGAGCACAGCTGTGATGAGCAGTATCTGTGTCAGTTCTGTGAGCATGAAACAAATGACCCAGAAGACCTGCACAGCCACGTGGTGAACGAACATGCCTGTCGACTGATAGAGCTGAGCGACAGCTACAATAGCAAGGAGCGTGGGCAGTACAGTCTCATAAACAAAATCAGTTTTGACAAATGCAAAAACTTCTTTGTCTGCCAAGTGTGTGGCTTTAGGAGCAGGCTGCATACCAATGTCAACAGGCACGTAGCTATTGAGCACACCAAAATATTCCCTCATGTTTGTGATGACTGTGGGAAGGGCTTTTCAGGTATGTTGGAGTATTGCAAGCATTTAAGCTCTCATTTATCTGAAGGGATTTATTTGTGCCAATACTGTGAATATTCAACAGGACAGATTGAAGACCTTAAAACTCATTTGGATTTCAGGCATTCAGCTGATTTGCCTCATAAATGTACTGATTGTTTAATGAGGTTTGGAAATGAAAAAGATCTTTTAAGTCATCTTCAGATACATGAGACAGCATGATTACTTTCTTTCCTTGTAACCAATTTATTAGAATTGGAATTCAATTCCAGTCACTGAAATCTGATATTAAATACAATTTTAACAGCAATTATACAATTCTAATGTTTTCATCTTCATCATCAAAGCGTGTATAACAATTTGGTGGTGTGAATTTCCTTACTTGGGGGTTTCAGTAGGAATAATTGCATTTACAGTGTGATGGATCAGATATTGGGGGAAGGGACAGTGAGAGTAGTTGCATGTTTTGAGAACAATTCTGATGGTCATCCCACACTTTCACATCTAGGGTACAAGACAAGGTCTCTTCAGTTTAGAAAGGGACAAAGAGAAAACTAACATCTGGTTCCATGCTGAAGTGACTCCATACTGATTTCAACTGCATGCCCAGCTCATGTTATCCTCTGTGGCAGCAGGTCCCTGTGTTGATGTTTAGCAAATTGAGCTGGCCTGCCAAAGATAAGGGTGTTCCAAAAATTCCCAGGCCTGGACATCTCCAAATTCACATATCAACCTGCATTTCCCACGTCATACTTCTGATAAGCTTTTAAAATTATCTTGTTTTTTCTCTTGGGGCACCTATCAGACCTTGTAATTAATTTTCTTTGTTCAGTGTTTAATTTCAACTCCAGTCTGTGGGATTATCCAACAACCCTTTCTTCCACACATTTACTGTAGAACTTCCACAGAAATTTTGTTTCCTTTATTCATCTTCAGTTCCTATCTTTTAATGCACCAAAGAGACACCACGTTGCTTGTGTGTAGACTGGGTCACATTTCAAGGCGTAATTGTTGGGGAATTTGCAAAGTGATCCAGCTGAAAATGTACAGAGTGGGGTTTTCATATCTAAAACCCTAATTTAGCTCTCACTGAAGCAGTGTATGTCACCAACCTCATTTAAAGCAAGCCTCTGTTAGTTTATAATTATTACAATTGTGTACATTTATAATGAGCTTTCCACTGCTAGCAATTTAGGACAGTTATTTTAATACTGTAAGTTTTAAACTTCTGTACACTGGCTTAAAACACTGGTACAGTACAAAAATGTTAATAACTTTATTAACCTTCACATTATTTCACACATCTGTTCAGATTAGATAGTGCCATCCTGCCATTATAATCTTTAGAAGTTAATTTTTACAGTTCATTCTGTAGCTGCATTTCTTTCTGAGTTGGTACTTGGACAGATAAAAATAAGGGTGAGGTGATATAGATTATGCTAGTTGTAAGGGTGAAATTACCCATAAATTAGTGGTGGAGTTTACATTTCTTTGTGTATCAATTGTAAATTTGTAATGTAAGATTGTCTAATGCAAGCTTTGTATAGATATAATTAATGTATAATACATTTCTTGATGAGTGAGGTTTGGCGTTATCAGCTTCAAGACATGCAAGGGTCTTTGCAATTGGTTTTTAAAGCTAAGGATAAAAACTGATATGGAACTTCTGATTGTAGAGAAGTATTTCTAGAAAGTCTGCTATGAACCAGTTAGTTTATATCTGTAGGAGGCAAGACCATTTTTGTCAAATTGGAATGCTGATATACTACTAAATTTTCTGTGTAGTCATTGAAAAGGTCAACCCAATAGTGTCTTGACTGTACTTTATTAGTCTGTTGTATAGAAAATGACAATGTCTGTGGTAGAATAGCTGATTTCCTACTTTGAACACATTCATCATGACTGGCTTACAATGGTAGCAATAATAAGAGTTAACAAAGCACTAATAAGCATTATTTTATATATGGAGAGTTCATTTTTTTCATAGGGGTATAACTGAGATGGGGGAACACTGGTTCTCTTAAACTCTGCTTTTGGTGATGACACACAGGTGGAATGGCACAGGTGAGCTCTCTAGAGAAAGCTGCTCTAGGAGACAGTGACAAGAAGTAGAAAAAGGACATTTTAAAAAAAAATAAAATAAATAAGTAGGCTTAAGAACTGTGTGTGCTTGTGTACACCAGCATCATGTCCTGTACAGGAGAGGGGGTCTGTTGTAAAAGGAGAGTCCTGTGATACAGAAAACCTGCTGGTTGATTCCTGAGTAACTTGATGTCTGACTTTTAAATTGTGTTATTTCTAACCTCTAAACTGGGAATGAAAAGAATACCCCATGGGAATGTTGTGAAGCTAAATAATTCCTAACTAAAATACACTGCACACTGTCTAGTTAGGAAATACATTCAAGTTTGTCTTAGGTTAGATTTTATGAAGACGTGACTAATGTTAGGTTGAGCTTTTTTTAATATCTATCAGAACATAAATAGAAATGTAGAGGAGTAGCTGGTCTCATTTTACATTAGCAGGAACACCAGTAGGATATCGGCTTCCACACGGTCAGCATGCTAAAACAAGAAAGATATTAAGCAGTAAAAAAATAAATAGGTAACGAGTGGAGTCTGTCTAGAAGTTGGAAGGCCGAAAGGAATGACTGCACAGGGCAAGGACAATGTGTTGTTCCCATGGAAGGGAAGACTATGGTTTATTTGTGTGAAGTGTGTAAGTGGAAGGTCAGTGCTCTGACCTTGCTGCACCAAGGGGAACAGAGCATGGGAATGTGGGAATGCTGCTGGTCTGATCCTGCCAGAGGCGTCACAAGGCTTTGACCCCATGGCTGGTGCAAGTCACCTCAGGATTGAAGGGGAGAAGTTAACTGTAGTAATCACAAGTATGCAGAGATTAATGTTCTCTGAGATACTGCGAGATTCACATTCAGTTGCTCATTACACTGATAACCTGCAAGGTTAATTGTGTCAGGAGCAGCACCCTGAGCGGGAACTGTAAAAACCATGAGGTTTGTTTGGGAAGCATTTTGTCTTTGGCAGTAACTTGTACTTGATTTTTCAGATACCTGAGGCCTTAGGTTCGGTGTGTCATGCGTTTCAGCTTCCCAGGCCGTGTTTGTGAATGCAGAACTTTTTTCATACGAAAGATTCTGTTGACTTCAAAAACAGAATTGGAATCCCACTAATTATTGCAAAAAACTTAATTCTCAAATAATGTGTTCTCCATAATGCTTATGCCATGTACTTGACTTCTCACTGTTTGTGGTTCTCACGCCGGCCTGCCCCGGTACGACATGTACACGCTACCGCACGCTCTCCCAGGACTGCGGTGTTTGTCATTAGAGCGGACTGTGATTAAACCCTGGTGCCGCCAGTGCGGAGCCACCCCAGGCCCTGCGTCCTTGTCTTTCTTTGCGCTCCAGGCCGGAGCGGATCCCCCCAGGGGCGCGGGGGCAGCCGCGGCCTCGCGGGGCTCCCG
>NW_009951958.1:830251-833653 GCF_000747805.2 Chaetura pelagica
CACCTCCCCCGGGGCAGGGTCTGCCCGGGCGGCCCAGGGGAGCGTGTCCTCGCCGGGCTGAGGGGACGGCGCTGACCTCCAGGCGGGGAGGCCGCCTGCCGTGGGGAAGAAAGGCTCGTGTTTCGCGAGCAGAGACCGCACGGAAACGGTTCAAAGCCGCCCCCGAGCTCGGTGAGCCGCTGTCCGCGCGTGGGGCGGGTTTGTCAGGGGGAGGGAGCGGTGGGAGCTGCGCTTACCGGCCTTCGCTGGGGCTTCTGGAGTGACTGGATGAGAAGTGTGAGACTTCTCACGTCCGTGGGTCTGTCGAGTGCTTTGGTCACTTTTATATAACTTCTGTTGCAGTTGCATAATGGCAGAAGCTGCTGTCTCTCCGCTGAAGCACTTCGTGCTGGCTAAAAAGACCATCACGGCCATTTTCGACCGGCTGCTGGACTATGTCAGCGAGGGAGCAGCTTTTGTGGAAGGTTAGCCTTCATCTGGAACACAGGCCTTGCCTGTTGCAGCACAGAATGGTTGCATCACTTGGGCTGGTCTCCTCACCTCCTTTCCACGGGGGTGAAAGCTGAACCACTCTAGTGTTTGTTGTCCTGCTGTGGTTTCTTTTGCGTAGCAGAAGGGACAAGCAGGTTCTTCCATTATTCAGTAGGAAAGTAGATCAAGGTGTTGTAATGCAGAGAACCACTGGTTGCACCCTCAGAAGTTTAAGCAATGTGGAAGCGTGTGTTGCCACATGAAGTCGGTTGTTCATCACCTCAGAGAGCTCTGCCCAGCCTGGCTGGTGTATCCTGGCTTTCCTTTCTGAAGGAAGCAGGTGTCTCAAAGAGCAGGACAGATCAGGCTGTGTTCACAGGGTTATTGGGGCTGGCAGTCAGATTGGTGGTTGATCTGAAGTGATCCATGCCGTGATATCGCAAAAGCTTGTGGTGGAGCTGCTAAATGACAAGCTAACATCACTGTCTGTAGTGGGGTTTTGTTTGATTTGTTTTTTTACCACTGTATAATTAAAATTTACACAGATCTTTGTTAGTATGTGAAGATAAGGGGTCTTGTATCCTGGAGCATGTACTCTGTATGTGATTGCTTTTATGGTGTTATTTTTCTATGCCTAGCAACATACAGGAACCCAGAGCTTGAACACGTGGCAACAGAAGATGAACTAACAAAAATACAGGCCTATAAAAAGAAGTTAGCAGTCATTGGTGAGGTGCTTTCACGGAGACACATGAAAGTGGCATTTTTTGGCAGGTAATTAACAGAATTATTGGTACCTAATTTGATCTCTTTTCTTCACTTGCAGGCCTTAGTGTCTGTGTTGCTAATTTAAATGCACTGGAATTAGTGCTTCACTGTAGAATTACTATTTGAAATACAATACATCAAACCAAGTTCACTCTTACCTAATTGGTGTGGAATATTTCCCTGATGTCATTTTTCTTCATGACTGTAAATTAATTATGTATTTTTTGTTAGGTATTTTTCATTGATAAACTTTGTAGAATAATCCTGTATAGATCTGTTGACTTGGGGGAGTGTGAGTTGTCATCTGCTCAAGAACAGCTTTTCTTTTTTAAACGGGTGGCTTTGTTTGCTTGGTATCTTTATTTTGCTGGATTAGTATTGTTGAGAACTTTTGTGTTTGATCTCAAGTGCTTGAAAAACTAAACTGTGAGCTGTTTATGTTTCCATCTATAAGCAGCTGAAGGAATACAGACATTTAGAAATGGTTGCCTTGTTGCTTCTATCATTAGTCTGGTCGATGTGTGATGATTATAGGGGACAACAGTAACAATATAATGCATGGTTTACAGATCAACTACAATCTTCTGCTTCCCTGAGTCACTAATTGGGAAAGGTTCTAGTTCACAGTCCTTGGTGATATTTTTGCAGACCAGCTGTGAAAGCTTTTGCATACTTAAATAGCATTTCCAAAGTTATGGGTGATTTAAATTCCCTTCTCTTCTTAAAAAAATATATTTTTTCAGTATTATAAAAAAAATGATCTTTGGTCAGTTGGGCTCATCTCAGCTATATTTTTTAAATTATTTTTGCAGCCAGTAAAAAGGGAGTTAAAAAGGAAGGTATTTCTTGCACCAGGAATGTGCTACTACACAACAAGTATTTATAAAGAGATGCTGTCAGGAGTACAGACCCCGAGCACTGAGGTTTTACATGTCTCTGCTTGTATGTATTGTGTTTGGGATTTTAGTCTCATCTTCATGGAAAAGTGTTTAGTTTTTAGTGAGAAATTTTGAATGGGTCTTAATGCTTCCAATAAATGTCCATTTTCCAAACCTTGTGCCATTCAGTTCTCATAAAATTTGGAGAGTGTAGAAAGATGATGAAAATCTGCCTGACTGAATGTGAAGACAAATATAAAATAGAGAAGTCCTTCTAAAAGACTGTGGTTCCAGTGCTTTCAAATGCTTTTTATGTGCCTGATTAGTCTGGGATCTGTTAGTCCTCTTTGCTTCAGGAGGACTGATTTTTCTGTACTTAAATTTAAGCAAGTGGTAACCTGTTTTGTCTGGAGTATAAATTTTTAGCTCTAAAAACTCTGTAGTAGTATTGGAAAAGAGGTGTACAGTAGCTGTCTTCATTTCCTAAAACTCATTTAAGTCTTCAAAGAAAAATAAAGATGTGGGATATAGAAATTAGTTATATTTCAGCCTTGATATTTCACAAAGTTAAAAGTTGAACACATATACGAAGCATAATATCTGATAACAGTTGCTTTTACAAGGGACAGAAGTTCAGAGCAAGAAAAGAGAATTCAACTCTCCTGATGACATTTTGAATGAATTTGTAAACTGTTGTACAGTGACCATTGAACTTTTTTCTAGAAGCAGCAGCTTAAAAATGAGTTATAGTCTGTGTAACTTCATACTCTTGTGCAATAGTTAAACCTCAAATATATATGGGTGAGGGGTAGAGGGTTAGTGCAAAGTAGGGCATTGCTGAGAGCTTCAGGTTGTTGCTGAATCTTGAGTTGCTGACCAGTTCTTTTTAATCAACAAGGTTTTTGTTCATTTAACTGCCTCTTCCTTCTGAAATAAGGACCAGACTAAGTTCCATTATTAAAGACAGTTTTTGAGTTATAAGGATTCTGCACAAGTAGTAAATATGATGTATTTTTGTACATTTTTTCACATCTTACTCTTAAGAATCTTCATTCAGTTGAGGTTATAATGCAATAAATTGTTCTGAGTCGCCATTGCTGGCTGTGGTGAGAATTGCCAGACAGCAATACTTTGAAACATGTCTGAAGGCAGTAGCACAGCAATGCACCTTTGGCACAGCACTTCCTTTCTGGTTGGTGATTAGATTTCTCTAAAGACAGGTTGAGTTGTTGAGGAATTAGTTTCAATATTTTTGCCAGAGAGGGTAGTTACTGTGAGCAGGAAT
>NW_009951958.1:834062-852515 GCF_000747805.2 Chaetura pelagica
ACAGAGAGGAGGGCAGGCTGCACCCCTGTGTGGGACAGCCTGCTGGCATTTAGCAATTGCTTTCCGTTGATCTAAGGGATCTCTTTATGCCCGATGCTTTTTCTGGGGTAGTAACATTGAGCCAACATGTTTTACAAATTCCTTAGACAGGTTGAGGCATAGGGAATAAAGCATGCTTTCCAGTACAGGTTGGGCTTGCTGAGCCAGGATGTGTGTTGCAAATGAGAATTGTTTTCCTTGGTTGGACAGGCATTGTTGATACCAAGAAAGATGTTTTGGAATGGCTATTCTGATGAACTTTTCCTGCACTCCCTATTCTTTTCTGGCAAGCTACACTGTACTGGCTTGAAGCCCCATCACCCAAAACAGCTTTTAGTATGTGGGTCTGATGCAATTAAATGGGGGAGCATTCAGTTCAAGACGAAGGTATGTTTAAGGCTGCTGTACTGTGCTCAAAGTGCTTTTATTTTCTGTCCCTCTAGAACAAGCAGTGGGAAAAGTTCGGTCATTAATGCAATGCTGTGGGATAAGGTACTTCCTAGTGGGATTGGCCATACAACTAACTGCTTTCTCAGTGTGGAAGGGACAGATGGAGATAAGGCTTATCTCATGACAGAAGGATCAGACGAAAGGAAGAGTGTCAAGGTATGGTTTCTGAATATTAGCACTAGTTTTTGCAGTACCTGTTTCTCAAAATATCTGCCCTTTAACAATGATTTCAAGTCCAACGAAAGTGTGAGGCTAGTTCATTCTGCATTTTGAAGTTATTATTTAGGAGGGACTTAACTGACAAACTAAATTGTCTACTTGACAATTTTTCTTTGATGTTTCAGAGGAAAAACTAATGTGTGTCTCATTGTAGCTTTGCATATGCCAAGTGATTTATTTGTGTAGGACTGAGAAAAAGGTTTTTTGGTTATTAAGGATTTGGAAAGTGCCTCTCTCATTTGGCCTGCATGCATTGCAGCCCTGTGAGAAGTACTGCTTGTGGCTCCAAAGAAGCCCTTGTCTGAGTTTCAAGGCACAACTAATTAATTAGATGCTGTGAGCTTTAAAAGGCTAAAAAAAAATTGAAAAATTTAAAAAATTAAATCACAAGTATTCACCAGAAGGAAGTATGAACTGCTCTGTTCAAGATAGATCCTGTCCAGGTTTGCTTGAGTACCAAACTAGGCTGAGATACGGGCTTATTTGTGGTGCATATTCATGTTTATGTTCTCTTTGTGCTCTTTATAGACAGTTAATCAACTTGCTCATGCACTGCACATGGATAAAGATTTGAAGGCTGGCTGTCTTGTCCATGTCTTTTGGCCTAAGTCAAAGTGTGCCCTGCTGAGAGATGATTTGGTTTTAGTGGACAGGTATGTTTTCTGGTTTAGTAAATACTTTCTTAAATAAATTAGCTCTTATGATGTTTAGAAAAGAGACTCGTTTACTGACTGATGGTGCTCTGGTTGTTAGGTTACCACATTATTGAAAAGCTTGTTTTTTCCCTTTTATTTTCTGAGTGAGTAGAAAGCTTGTTCTTTTGAGTATATTGCTGCTTGTCATCACCCCACTGATTTTGGCCTTGCAACAGTTGGAACAAACAAGTGTCTCATGATTGAGCTGAATAAGGGACTAGCTTTTGGCTGAGGATACTTCCTCCCTTAAACACTATGGAAGTGTGAATAGGGTTGTTGCAGCAACAACCTTTTGCCCATCTCCTGTATTTAAATGCTTCAGATTAATCACGTAAAATGTAAGCAATCTGCACTTCTGAAATTTAAAAAGAGTTAAGAGTTGCAGTGCCCACATGTTAAAGTAATAGGTCACCTCAAAATGTAATTGTGACTTGTTTGTGTGCCCATGTGTTGAACTAACATTTTCTACAGTTTGTGTATTTAAAGAGTTCTGAAAGCTGTTGGGTTTTTGCCTTATTTTTTAAAAACCTGACACCACTGTAGTTTTAGCTTAGTTTTACATTTTTATTAAATCCATGCACAGTTTGCATAACGTGTCATTTTAAAGAAGGCCTTGATTAATGTAAAAAATATTTCATTAACAACTCTCCTTTTTCATTAAAATCTGAAATTGGGAATATGGGGAGGGGGACCACTCTGTGGGACTGCTTGGAGTTCCAACAGCCTACCTGTCACTTTTCTTGGCTATAATGTTCTGCACATTTCTTCATTAGAAATGGCATTTTGGAATTAGTAGACAGTCCAGTGAGTGACAGACTGATAAATGCTAACTGGTAATTGGCTTTTGCTCTGTTTGCTTTAAGCTTAGCAATCAATCTAAGGATACAAAGCTTTGTATCTTCTTGCAACACCCTTAGGCAGTCCTGCTCTATTTTTATCAGTTTCTAAAACTCAGATATTCCTTTGCTGGATAAATACAAGTTTATGGGTTTTTTTCTTCTCAACAGCCCTGGCACAGATGTCACTACTGAACTGGACAGTTGGATTGACAAATTCTGCTTAGATGCTGACGTTTTTGTCTTGGTTGCCAATTCTGAATCAACTCTCATGAACACGGTATGATGTGCAGTGATTTTACATTATCTTCTCGTTTAAATACTCGGCAGTTCTTTTGCTGAATGGCTTCTCTTGCACCTTCACTGAGGCTCCCACAGATCATTGCATTTAGAGCTTGTGAACAGAATTTAGATGTGGGAGGCAGGAAACGATATATATCCTTCATGAGAGAAAGGAGAACCAGGTGTTTTTTACCTGCATTGCTTACTCTGACTCGAGCATCACATTTGGCTTCTCTTGATTTCTTTTTTGATATGTGGATGATGTAGTGCTTGTCTTGCCTTGCAACTTCAAGTTATTTGGTGTTTGTCAGCTGAAGACACTTATATTATCAAGGGAAAGATCATGGAGTATTTCAAATCCTTAAGTTCAGTAAAATGCGCAAAGTAGGTGAAAGAACTTGAATTTCTGTCTTGTTCCTCATGTGTTCTTGTCTCAGCAAAGAGTGAATTCCCTCGATATACCTTGTGTTGAGGACAAGTGCTGCAGGCTGTCCTGATAGGACTGTGTTTGTTCTTCTGAAGACGCTAGCAATAAGCATTCATGTTGCGTGGTTCTGTGCAGCATGGGGAGCTGAAGGTGCTTTAACAACTTTGCTCTCTCTTTATTTCAAGGGAGAGAGAAGATTTCTGTATCCCTTGCAGACTAAATATTGTATGACTCAATAGAAGGAGAGCATCCAGAATGGCCAAAGGAGCTGTTGTGATACTCAAAATAAAAACCCAGGGATTTGCTTTAATTTTCTAGTGGTCTCCAGCTTTCACTAAACTACATTTGTGAACATAGTCTCAATATAAGGTTTCTAAGTTACTGAAAGTGGGGCTGCCAGAATGTAGTATAATGCTACTGAGAAATCTCTTTTATTAAGCCTACTGTAGACAAATAAAATGCTTTCATTGTTCTGAGTGTAGTTCTGACATGTAATGCCCCAACTTTCTAATTATCAAGGCAATTTTTAATACAACAAATAACTCAATGTGCTACAACAGTAGTTGTTCCTTGCTTTCTAGTAAATTAGATTAGTTTTGTAGAAAGAAAGAAGAACATAAAATAAGTTAAAAAATATTACATTCCATCTTCTGAGCCAAATCCACAAATACTTGGATACAAAAGAGATGTGATTTAAAAGGCAAAGACAGAAGATTCTGACAGCATCCAAGGCCAAAGGAGGATTTGGCACACCTATGGCTTTATCTTCTCCACTATCTGACACAAAGGATGCTTTTTGGCTTTTATTGTCGAGGGAGTCTGGAAGTGGGTTTTTTTATGTGCATACCATAGCTGGTTTGTTGTTTTTTTTTTAATAAAAGAAAGGAAGAAAAAAAACGATTGGGGGAATTGAGTGAGCAGCTGTGTGGTGCTTACATGTTGGCTGGGTTTAAGCCACGACAAGTGAACACATTTCTATATAGAAACAACAGTTCTGCCAGGTTTCAGTTTGGTGTAATTAAGTAACAGAGAAAAGGCCAAATTTTATGTGGTTCTCTTATTTGCTCAGAAGAAACTAACCCTTAAAAACAATCTGACTGAGACAGTAAATATGAAGGAAAGACACATAGGCTGTACATCTACTGGAAGATTCTGTTAACCTTGTATTTGTCTGATTCTTAGCACCCACTTGCAGAAGTGCTGCTCTGCTTTTTCAAGGGATTTTTAGCCAGTCCTTGTTCCTTGTTGGACATGGTTGAAAGCTGCTAAATAGGAATAGGTTAGGCTTGCCATTTGGAGCATTAAAGTCTTGCTGAGTGTTTTTGGTTGCCATGCCTATAAATCCTTACTTAACACTGAGCACCTTGTAACTATTAGAATCTGGAAGTAACCTGTGTCCAGGGTGTATGTTGGAGGGAAAGGAAATAGATCTTGCATGTGATTGAGGCTTTGGCTCAGTAAACAGCTCTCTTACTCTTTCTTCTTTTTAATTCTTTTTTTAGTGTGGAAAACACAAATGGAGTTGTCTTTAACAATTATGTAACTGCTCTAGATAATGTGTATTTTGCTTTGCATTGTGGAAAAATTATAATTTCTTTCTTAAACTGCACAAGTTTATTCTTCAGGTAAATCATACAGTGACTATCTTCTCATCCTCCTTAGGCATTATATTTACCTCTTACCATAACGCATTTGAGAATATTTGGTAGCTGCTACTCAACCACACATTTTTTGCATAAATGTGATTTTTCTAATATTTCCTCATAAATTCTCTTCAAAGTTGTTATTTCTGCAGCAGTGATCTTGTTTACACATCCTTACTCCCTGGCTGATGGAGACTAATGTGTCTCCAGTGTTGTGTCCAGAATATGTGGTGGTGTCCTGCAGGGGATTAAAAAATCTTATGGCAGCACAGAGATCTCTTCTGTTTGAGCTGTGCCTGTGGGGATTCACTCCATCACAACATACCTCTTGTGACTATGAAAACAGCAGTGATGGGTGGTAGCTGTGGGCAAGGGACCTAAGGATATTTTTAGGTACACACATGTCTCACTTTGAAAATTGAAATGTTCAGCAATGGCTTTTTTTTCCTGTGGCTTAAGCCATGCATCCTCATGTAGGAAAGGTAACTTGTCTGTAGTTGGAATATTGCCTGGTTCAAGAATATAGCCAGAGGGTGTTTTTTCTGGATATAGAAACCAGATTTGACAGGGTGAACAGAAGCATCTTGGTAGTTTAAATTAGGAAGACTTCAGAGTTTTAGCCAGATGTCTTATTTAAAAAACAAAATGAGCAGATACAGTCATGTTTTGTGTGACCTTTTTCCCTTCCTCTCTCTTCCCACACAATATTTTGAGTGTCACATAGTCGCAAACAAAATTAATAGAGGGCTAGAATTGTCAAAGGAGGTGGAGTTCTGTGATAGTAAGGGTGAAAAGGAGACAAAAAAAATAAATACAGTGGACGACATAGTTTTATAGAAAAACAGACTTTCTTTTCCAATGTTTTCTTCACTATTTGTTTTGAAAATTTTCTTAATGTGTATTTGTACCTATTTTTAGAGGAGGTTGCAGTGTCTTTGACTTTTAGCATTGACATCAGTTTTAAGACATTTGATGACTTTTGAACTATCTTAAGCCTTTTTTGTGTGTGTGTTGGGTATCTGTGGGGTTTAATGCTAATGAGTTATTTTTCATTAAGTTTTAAAAAGCTGGATTAACTTCAGAATCTGTTACAGGATAATGCATGACTCTGGTTTGGTTGTCTGGAGAATTTGCTGTTTCTGCTTTAATTCTTAGGAAAAGCATTTTTTCCATAAAGTGAACGAGCGACTTTCCAAGCCAAACATCTTCATCTTGAATAATAGATGGGATGCCTCTGCATCAGAACCAGAATATATGGAAGATGTGAGTGACATATTTGGGTATTTATGGATTGATTAAAAGAAAAAGTATTTGTATAAAGAAAAGACCTCCATAAGCACAGAAGCATGCTAAGCTGACTAGGTAATACAGTTACTAATATGAAAAAAACAACTTTGCTTTAGTAATAAGGAGATAAACTATTTGGTCAGAAAATGGAAATAACTTTTTCAGTGTTCAGAGCAAAAAGCAACTTGCAGATCAAGCTACAGTATGTGCAGGAAGGTAGTACAATGGGAAGCTTGTTTAGAACCTTTTTCCTCCATGGTTAAACTTGTTTTACATCTTCTTTGTATTACATTGTATTTCCATAATGGTAGCACAGCCTGAGGGTGCAGATTATACATGTATCTACCTGCAGAGGAGCTGGCACAGTGCAGTGCTAGATGGTAACAGTGCAGTGTGCTCTTCAGAGCTCTCCACTAGCAACCAGCTTACTGATACAGAGACACTTGCAGAAGAAATTGTTGCTTCATGGGCTGTTTAAATGGTTAAAAGCACCTGCTGCATCAGTAGGATGAGAGGGCATCTGCTACCTAAGGGGTTGTCCAGCAGCTGTTCGTGACTCTGATGTTGTGATTTGCTGATGGCTCATTTTCTGCATGTTTCTCATGAGCTCTTTACCTTTTCCTCAGGTGCGTAGGCAGCACATGGAGCGCTGCCTGACTTTCCTGGTTGATGAGCTCAAAGTGATTGATCCTGTAGAAGCGAGGAATCGCATCTTTTTTGTTTCAGCAAAAGAAGTTCTGAGTGCCAGGAGACAGAAGGTCCAAGGAATGCCTGAGGGTGGTGTGTAGGAACTCTGCTTTTCCCCAAATACAGAAAAGTACCATAAAATCTGATAAAAACATTTTAAATAGTCAGTGCTGTGAGGTGCTGCTCTCTCCCTTATGATCTGTTGTGTTTCACAGGTGGAGCACTGGCTGAAGGATTTCAAACAAGATTACAGGAATTTCAACATTTTGAGCAGATATTTGAGGTATTGATGATGGGCTTTTTAGACTGCCTGTTTTTTAATGCAAAGGTGGCTTTTACTTACACTTGATTTCACTGAACATAACCTGTATTAGCAAGTGGAGGAGTGTAAGGTGTTCAAACCATGTAACAGCTTTACTTTCTCACCTTGAATTGCAGGTAGTTGTTAGAAATAAGTATTGTTCAGCAAGGGAAGGGACCAAAACTCTTAGCTCATGTTTTGAGATCTCAGTATCAATACAGTCTGTATAAAAAGAGACAATGCTCTTAGAAACAAGTATATAATTTATAGCCATGAGGTGGTGAAATATTTGCTGCGTAATAAGCCTTATTTTGCTCTGAAGTTGTAGCTTTGAAATTAATCATTGTCATTCAGGACACAAATAGTAAGAAATTCTGTTTCACCAATGTAAATCTAAATATTTCCTTGCATTTTTAAAGCCAGAGTTTTGAAATTATCACCATTACCTACCTGTCAGCTCTGATATTCTGAACACTAACACTATTCTTCTGTCCTTTTTGCTGTACAGAATCCATCCATCACCCTCAGTTTACCTATATTCATAGTTGGGAGTTTACAGTTTGGTCTGAAATAGGACTGGGTAGACAGTCAAGTGGTTTCTTTGTGATAAGATCCATTTATCATGCTGAATTTGATAACTAATTATTCAAATCCATCCTTGGGATATCTTTGGTGTCCTTTTTTGGTGTGTTTTTTAAACAAAACCCCCTGCCTGTGTGGAAAGTATTTCTTCTCTCATTGCAACAAACCCATTTGACCTTAGCAGAACCAAGTTACATAATGATGTGTGTGTATCAAAAGGTGTTAAAATAACAGCTTGATTCAGTCTTGCAAAAGCAAGAAAATGTCAGACTAAAGTTTAAATTTAATCCATATCCACACTCTTATGATAAATGAGTGAGTTGTTGAAATGATTGGTTCAGAATACTTGCGGGGCCTGAGTCCATGAGGCATGGATGTCTTGCTTGAGTCACAACCTCCAGCCAAACATGAATTTTGGTTTGTAATTTTTGTCCCTAGAATTACAGTTAGGAAACTCTCAACCAGTAGAAAAAGCTTAGAACTTAAGTTTGTAAATCAATTTTTGTTCTTTAACCTATTTTGCCTTGTGCTGTATCCAAATCTTTTTTACAATCTTTTACAATGACATTAAGTACTCAACACTTAAGCTAACTCAAGATTAAGATGGTTGTATGACTTTCTAAATGCTGAGGTGCTACAAGTGCTCAGCACATCTGTAAATCAGGTGTCACAGTCTTGGCCACAAAACAAGAAGCATCCGTCACAAGGTCACAGCTGTGAAAAGTTTCTTTGGCAGAGGCAGGGGCAAAAAAAATTGTGTGACAGCACTGAATGGCCTTAAAAACCAACTTGTTTCACATTCTGTGTTTTGTTCGTTGTGCACCTTCTAACTCCAACAGTGAGAGTGGGTTCTGTGATCTTTTTCCCTGCTCAGCCATGTTTCATCCTGAAAGCAAAATGGATGGCTTTGAAAAGGAGTGTGATCACATCACTTAGCATGACAACATGTGCTAAATTAACACTGCCAAATCAATCTGAATTTTGAGTGTTCGACACTGCAGCCTTTTTCACATTCAGGTTCTGTGGGCAATTTCCTTAGTTATAGTGGCATTTTGTTTGCTTTTAAAGCAAGGCTGATACTTAAATGGTTCACCAGGTCTGAAATCTTCAAACTTGATACTCAAATTACTGTCACTGGAGATGATAAAGTAAGGATGAGGGTAGTATGCTGGTGTCAGATGTGTTTACCAGCACTAGACTATACCAGCAGGTAGAATTTTCTGTGTTCAGTCTGGGAATGAAATTCTACTTGGCACCATGCTTGATGCACTGCTGGACCAAGTTCAGATGCTGTCTACCCATGAGTACAGCCTCAGTTCAGCACTTCTGGCTAAAGATTTTTCCATTGACTGTCCTGACAGAGGAGCTGCAAGCCCCAAGGCTCTTGGATTACACTCCAGGCTGTAAAAGGAAAGGGACAAGAGCACAGATGCTTCTGTCTGCCCTTGTCAAACACTGACCCCTTTTCTCCCTGTCTACTTTGCCTTTAGGTCCTTGTCCCTGTTCAGGTGCCATGCTCAGCCTTTCCAAATGCCTCTTATGCTCTTTTGTGCAGTTCCTGTCTCATGCCCTCATTTATAAACCCTCCCACACATTCCATGTTCCCACTGGAAACATCTGCTGGTTTTGCTCCTCCTGGATTCTCTCACTCTGTTTCTATCTTCACTAAAATTGGACTGCTTCCTCTTTTCCCCCAAAGGCTGAGAGGAGGAACTGTTACTTCTTTCGTTCTTCCACATTCCTGATTTTAGTTATCAGTTCTGTGATGGGAAAGTCTCTTCATGCCAGGACAGATAATGAGCTCAGTATAGCTAGAATCATAAAAACAATCTAGAAACAAAGCATTTGATACTTAAAAAAAAATTGGGGCATTTTAAAAATGTTTGTAGCTGCTTTTATGTGAACTTTTGTGTGAGGGCAAAAGACATTCCAAAAGTAAATATAATATGTTCTTCTCCAAAGTACAGGGTGGTTAAAGTTGCTAAAAAAACCCCAAAACTGGCCCAGGCTTCCTAGAAACACTTGTAAGTAGAGGTGAGATGAAAATGTCATAGATTAATGTAGTAGCTTTAAAAAGTGATATTACTGTGTGTGTCAGCTGTGGAAAAAACAATGCAGTTGTCAAGGAAAAGGTTGGATTAGTGGATCAATTCTAAATTTTTATATTGTGGAATAATGAAGTAATCAGTGTATGTTTGGTCTGGAATTTTACAATGAAATACATAAAAATGCCTTGTCAAGACAGCAAAGATGTGCACGCACAGTGCACTGGGTGCAGTAGTCCTTAGTGGATATTCAACATAAGACTAAACCCCATTGTGCTTCCAGTCGTAGTGTTTCCCAAGTTTGTTTAAAAAACAGTAGAAGAAATGGTGTGGGGAGCAGTGGAGCAGGGAGGCAGGGCAGAGTAGTCATGGTGGCTGTAAATTGGAGGGAATAAGACAGCCTGAATTAGTGTGCAGCTGCAGAGTCCTGCCCCAGCACTGCACAGCAATGCCATGAGCTGAGTGCTTAAAGACTTGCTGTACTGGGAGTGGGCTGGAAGGTAACTGGGTTTGGTTATGCTATTTTGATAAATAGTTGTTTACAGACTAACAGCAAAGCTGCTGCTCTCCCCTTCGGATCTTTCCCAGTCGTTTAACTAACCTTTATGTTTTTCCTAGTGCTCTAACTTGGATTTTCTGATTGTGTTGTGAGTGACTGTCATCCTTTACCACCTACTAATGTTGGGAAGACTATTTCCTCTGTGTCTAGTCTAGCTCTTACAATGTGCTGATATTTATGAAACTCTGGCCTTTCATTGCTGATTTCTAGATCTGCTTCATCGAGGATCAGGGAATATATTTTACCCATTTTGTTTATTTTGTTTTGATCTATGATTTTTAGATAGCTGTAAATTTGTCATTACAGCAAATGCTGAAGTCATAGTCAAGTCTTTTAAAAGTAAACTAAAGCTTTTTTTTGCTATGAAAGGTGCATCCATCTATTTGGAACAATTTAAAAAACCCACATAGATCTGGTATAAAGAAACTAGCTGCTTGATTCCTTCCCCTCAGACAAAGAAGATGTTGCTACTTTGTAGTAAGTTAGTGCAGGTTGAATTCCATCAGCATTTAATTGGCTACATAAATCAGGATGTGCAATTGCTTGAAAAAAAGTCCAAGTCTTAATTTATGGTTTATCACAATTGAATTGCATTTGCCCAAATTGATCATATGTGTATCTCTTCAGTCAGTGGTCCTGTAATTTGTGAATCACTTTTACAGTATTCAAGATTGCAGATTGGTTAGAAATTGTCTTTAGAGCATTCTGTAGTCATTCATTTAACACCTCAGAAATCTGCCAATAAGGTAATATTTTAAGGAATACTTAACTTATTTAGGTTTTTTTTTTAAATCTTGTGAGATAATCCTTGTTTCTTATTCCTAACTATATATTTTATTCCTGAATGGTCAGTATTGACATGAGTATGTCAAATTTTATTGAGAAAACTGCTTCTTGAAACTAATTATAATCACATCACCAAAATCTCAGGCCAGGCAATATTGCCAGTATTCATGCTAGACATTTATAATTCCAAAGAGGTAGTTTGGAAAATTTTCTGAAGAGTCAGATTTATCTTACCTATTCATCTGCATTTTCTTTTTTTCTTTACCCCATTGATTTATTTGAAGAGTAAAAACCTCTGCACATTACTGTGAGTGAACCTGGAGGTACAGACATGCTGCCCTAGACTCATTTCAGATTTGAGTTCTGTTCTCTATTGATTTCTCTGTTTTCTCCCTTTTAATTTCCCATTGGTTGGAGTTCATGGTAGAATTAGCAGCATGTGCTTTCTGACAGCTGAATTCCTGGGTGTGTTGGCATGGAATTGCAGTAATGTGTTGTGGCTTGGGCCCCTCGCAGGAGTGTATCTCGCAGTCAGCCGTGAAAACCAAGTTTGAGCAGCACACTATCAGAGCTAAACAGATCATAGACACTGTGAAAAACATTATGGACACCATAAACGTAGCAGCAGCAGAGAAAAGGTAGGTGGGTTGGAGGGCTAGTTGGCTTTGCTTTATCCAGATCCTCTGAGGAGTCTTTCCTATGCTGCTGATTGGGCCATTGTGGACTTCAGAATTCACTTTTCTCACTTGGTAAGAAATAGAGAATTTCTCTGGTGTCCCAGTCTTACTGCTGCTCACTTGCACCTCTCAGGCTTGTCCTTGGTCTGTGACTTCTGTACAGGGATCTTGGTTTAATTCCTTATTCTTTGTTACTGATTTACTGTCAGAAAGGCAGCCTGTGGGTTTTCAAATATTTTGTCAACAAGATTTATCCTTTTTTCTTTTTTTTTTTTTTTTCTTTTTTCAAAGCTTTTATCAAAAAGATTTGAAACTTTAGGTTGTCTAACTGTGTCCAGCATTGCAGGAGTGATGTTTGGCTTGCTTTACCAACATTTTTTTTTATAACAGTAACACTGAGAAAATAAACATGAGGATATAGATACTGATTTGCAAGAGGTTAGAATACTGTAAGGGGTGAGAAGAGCCCAGGCTCACAGAAGTCTGGCCCTTTCCAGATTGTATACTTAAATATTTTTATTCTCTCTTTTGTCATGTAATCCTTTTAGTGCTGATGACAGCAGCTCATCAGCTCTGTCTGATAGTTTTGTATGGTCTTTCAGGTTTGTATCTAGATGGTTTTTCCCCTCACCTTTGTTGCTCACTCTCTCTTGTAGACAGTGAACTTGCTGTCCTGTTTAATCCTTTCCACCCATCTTCTCTGTGTCTGCTAATAGTGTCTTTATGTTTCAACAGACTCCACAGTGCCCATCAAACACACTCATCTTCCTGAATATATCAGCTTTTACAGACTGTGTTTTCACACTCACTTGTCTCACGTTGTCAGATCTGATGAAAACATGCTGTGAAATGTCTGAAAATACTCTGATACTCTATCAGTCGACCTGCCAGAACCTGTGTAGTGACCCCTCTTAATCTGAATTACTGTTGATGTTTCTGCTTGCCCTTCAAGATATAACTGCTTTAGCCTTTAAACAATTTTTACTTAAATGATAAATCAAGGACTTCTGAAGAGAGTTGTTTGTGACAAGGTTAGTTTCTTCCACCTCCCCTTGGCTTTGCAGAGTCATCAGACCCAAGTTGCTGCTAAGGAGCAGTCGAGTGGTGCTAGTGAGCAGCAGCAGGACAGTTGGATCAGATTTATTCTTTTTTTACATTTTATTTTATTTTTAAGTCAGGAAAGACTGGAATATTAAAGGCCCCTGATTCCCCTCACCTTTCTTAGTTGTAACTACATGCAGTGGTAACAACTCCAACCCCAAATGCTGTTTTTGGAAATATATCAGTAATTTGAGTCATGTTTGATCAATGCACCCTTTAAATGCACCTGTGGATTTACTATCTCTATTGTAGTTACCCTGAAGCAGTGGCTCTGCTTTGTTCAGCCAGAGTCACTGGATTTTGTTTGGCTGCTCAGTAAACCATTGGCTAGGTGGCCCATGCCTGGTTGTGGGGCTTGTTTGGTTACTGGGAGAATAGCTGCTGGTGATGGTGCTGTCCATTCTGCTATGGTAGAGTCCATTCCATGGAAGAGCGAGAAGATCAGAAGGACAGGTTGGACTTTGTTCGAAATCAGCTGAACATTTTGACAGAAGATACTAAGGAAAAAATCAAACGTGTTACTGAAGAAGTAGAAAACAAAGTAAGTAAAGGCAGCCTTGGGAAAACCTCCCAGGCTCACGTGCTGTCTGCTCTGTGAGGGAGCTCCTCTAGGTGCCCCCCCACCTTATGAAGTACATTTGAAATGTCTATTATGTTCCTTTTCCAATATTAAAAAAACCACCAAGAACAACACCCTGAAAATGGCAGTCTTTCCTGACTACCAGGTCATGGAATCATGTAGTGTAACAGTTGATACAGTGGTGTGTTTTCTGGCTGGCTGGAAGAGGTAGGAGAAACATTTCATGTCTTTACCTGTTCCTTCAGGTCTCCTCTGCCATGACCGATGAGATTTGCCGACTTTCAGTTTTAGTGGATGAATTTTATTCAGATTTTCACCCTTCTCCTCAAGTATTGAAGCTCTATAAGACAGTAAGTTTTCTTGCATGGTTTGAAGCCAGACTCTGTCCTTTATTTTCTACTTCTGTATTTTCATAATTTATGTGATATGTGACACTTTGTTTAAGCATTTCAGGATTTTTACTTTGACGTCTGCATGTCTCTGTTTAACAGAAATTGGAAAAGGGGGAAAATACTTTCTGCTTTGTTTTTGGGAGGGAATTAATGTTTGTTTCAACTGCTTTTTTACTGGAGTGGTTACTGAAACTAATTCACTAACATCCTGATCTGTAGTCTTTGCTTCTAGTAAATAAAGACCTTGCATTAGCAAGTTGCATTACTCCTAAAACTAAATGGATCTAAAACCAAAAATATTGCTTGCAAATACCCAACACTTTATGGTTTTTAAAAACTTTTTTTAAGAAAAAAAAAAGGGTGGTTTTTATGAAACTTCTACAAATTCCTCCTCAAACTTAGTATTTTAAAGGAGCCTACACGTGCACGTGTTTGCCTCTTGCCCTCAGATGTTGCTGGTGAGTGACTGCTGTAACTCCCAGCTGTTTCAGCCTGGTGGATCAGCTGGGAGGCTGCAGTTTCAGGATGGCCTGTGCTGTCCTGGCTCTGCAAAATGTCCAGAGCAGACACCTCCAGAGCTGATGGGAGCCCTTTACCTTTGTAAACAGCAATGAAATTGACTCCCACCAAACAAGGACAGTAAAGGCTCTGCAGGATGGTATGGCAGTGGTATGCTCTTCACTGTCACAGCTTATGGGAAACACAGAATTTTCCATATGCCTTTTAGTGATTACAGTCGTGGAGCAATCTTTCCTGTGTCACTTTAATTAGGTCTTCAGTCACAGTGTGCAATTTAAAAGCATGATATTTCCATGGTAACGTTCGTGTCTTCCCACTGTCAATAACAATGCTTAGTGTTTAACATTGCTCTGCTCTGTATAATGAAATTGATGAGCTAAATATAAATTGGTGAGCATATATTCTTTATAAAATTTTAGGAACTGAACAAACATATAGAAGATGGTTTGGGAAGGAACCTGGCTGATCGTTGCTCCAGTGAAGTCAATCAGTCAATGTATCAGTCGCAGCAGGAGATGATTGGTAAGATGAGGAAGGAGGAATGTTAAGACTTTTTTTTTAGAGGAAGACAATTCAAGAAAGCTTGCTTTTAAAAGAATTTCCTTTCTAATTGTGATTTAACACAAACATGATAAAAGAGAAGCCATCCTAGACCAAGACTGTTCAGCTCAGTAGCCTCTCTCTGATACTAACTGGTAACATGCCTGGGGAGAAGCATAATGAGTCCTGTTAAATATAGTGATCCATCCCCAATTTAGGGACTTCTGAGCCAAAATACTGGATCTGGATTAATGGCTTAAGCAAGTAGTAATGGAGCTGTCCTCTGGGAACTTGTCTAATCCTTATATAAACCCATTTAAACTTTTGGCTTCCACAACAGGTACATAAAATACACTAGTGGTTAGATAATGTTTCTGCAGTTCAATCCGCTACCCTGGATCCTTCCAGATTCCAAGTGCAAAGTATTTGTGCATTCAATTTTTTTTAATTCTTTTTTTTTTTTAATTCTTTTTTTTTTTAGTTAGTAACTTTATTGCATATCTGTGTTTCTCTTCTGATCTGTTTCTATTAATAAAAGATTCAGAATAAGATCATGGAATTACGTGAAGCCTTCAGTCATCTTATGCAATAATGTTACTTTTTCTGAATGGCACCACAACTGCTGGATAAACCAGCTTTTTCTTAGGCCATCCTTACCTTTTGACCACTTACAGAGGTCTTTCAGTTAATTTGACCATTTTGTCCAGTGGTCCTTCCTCTATGAGTTGATTTTGGATGGCTCTTTTATCAGAGCAATAAAGTGCCTGTTATGATCACTACTGCTAAAATGCCCACCAAGTTTACAAATAAATACAAAAATTCGTCAGTTTGTGTTCTTGTAGTTCACAGAGTTGCTCAGAAGTGCTACTTGTGTATACACTGCAAAACTCTTAATGTTAACTCATCTTCACTATTCTGTTTTATTTCTAGAAAATCTGAAACCGTTGCTGCCTTCTAGTGCTCAGAATCAGCTCCACTTGCTAATTCCATGCAGGAAGTTTGACCTGAGCTATGATCTAAACTGTCATAGTCTGTGTGCAGATTTTCAAGAGGATATCATGTTCCACTTTTCCTTGGGCTGGACTTCACTTGTAAACCGTTTCTTGGGTCCTAAGCAAGCTCAGAAAGTGCTGTTGGGACTAGCAGATCCAAACTTACAAGTGAGTGCTTCAGAGATGAAGCTGCCATTGTGCCTTATCTTGCCCTGATGGGAATGTATTGATTTTTAGTGTATTTGCCTCTGCTCTTTACACCCTGGCTGCTACTTGTCCCTAGTCCCCTCGTGTGAAGTGGTTTTGGTGAGGGTTGTTTTTATTGGATTATATTCAGGGTTAGATTGGGATAAAAAACCCTTCCTAAACTTTCTGCAGCCTTTACTTGAGTTTTGTTTCCCTTTGGATTGAACCCTTTTCAATTTCTAACTTCTGGATCCCTACAGCAGAGCCAGTCCTAAGTAGAACCCTTTTTCTAACCTAGTTCCCCATTGGGCTGTCAAAACTTCCACTGCTTATCAGGAGCAGTGTTCAGACTTCTGGGCTGAAGGGTTTCTTTTAAGTAAATCAAACCCTGAATATATGAAAATAAAACAAGTCTGCTGGGTAGTTCCTCAGTGCTTTTTACTCAGGCTGCCATATTCCACTCTTCTAGATCCCTCATCCTTTAGCTACCACCCCGTCTGCTGGCCTTCCTGCCTCAACTCCGGAGAACGTGTCGCACGATGATTTTATGGTTCCCTTGGTCATGAGTTTAGCTTCACTGACATCACGGACCTCTATGAGCATCATCATTGTTGGCGGAGTGGCAAGTAGCATTAGCAATGTTCACTGGACTGGAAGTGAGGGCAAAGACTACACTGGTCTGTCCTCTTTGGGGTGCAATGTGAATGGTCTTAATAGCTGGGCTGGATGAGCACGTGCAGCACGCTGGATGCTCACAGTCAGTTTGTAGTGAGAAAATCAGTCTAATTGCTCTGAGCATAGTTGGGCAGATCGTTCGTGTGTTCAGTTTTGGGATTAAAGGATGATTTGATGGCACCTCTTTGGGTTAAGTGGGAGCTTTGCTTTCTCCTTCCTGCTTCATGAAGAAGTAGGGAGGCTTCTGTAACCTCTGTGTTCTTCATGCCACTGCGGTACCAGCTTACTTGAATAAAGCTGTATTGCTCTGTAATAATAATTTGGAAATAATATATTTTTCTTAAACTAATTTGGTGAAAGAGCCATGAAGATGATCTAAAAAATGGGTGTAATTAGATTTCATTCTGTTGGGCAATTTACTTAAGCTAATGAAGAATCCTCTTTTTCAGATTTGGAGAACAGTAGGCTGGAAACTCATCTCTGTTTCCCTAAGTATGTATGGGTTGTTATATCTTTATGAGAGACTAACTTGGACCACTAAAGCAAAAGAGAGAGCCTTCAAACAGCAGTTTGTCAACTATGCTACTGAAAAGCTGCAGATGATCGTCAGTCTTACAAGTGCTAACTGCAGCCACCAGGTGCAACAGTGAGTATCACACTGGTGTTTCCCCTCACTAGGGACAGCAAATCCGTATCCCTGTGGTCCTGTCATGTGCTGGGAGTGGGGACTGGCTGTACATGACATGGGAAGGCAGCTTTAGTGGGCATTTATGAGGGAGTTTTAAAGTGTTGGAAATTACCACCTGAAAATGTCCATACGTACATCTGTGTGTGCACTGGGAGCTTTGGCGTTACTGTGCAGGTTGTCCCTGTCCAGCACCTTCCTATGCAGAGGCAGGAGCTGGCAGGGTTCTGGTGGGGCTGACTTGGTCTGGTTTAGGTGAGCACTGGAGCAGCCCAGGGCACTTTACTGGGGACCATTTGTTCTGCGTCAGGGGTCAACTTGGGCAAGGTCTAAGCAGCCAGGCCTCGCTCTCCTGTACTGCAGAACAGGAACCTAAGAGCCTTTCTGAACTGTTCCTTTTTGTGTGTGTTTCTCTGTCCCAAATACTTGTCCAGCTCTCTCTGCAAAGTAACATCTGGGTGATTGTCTCCCTCTGCCTTTCCTGTTGAAACTGTTTTGATTAAATTATTATTGCAGAAAATTAACCCTGCTAAATGAGACTTCTAACCACCAGGGTGCAGAACACCTCTCCTGTGTAGCCCAGGGAATACTTTACTAATAATACAAAGTTCAGCTTCAGCAGAGGAAAGAGAATCATCCCCGTGTCCAGCAGCTGTGTGTCTCTGTGAGGACATGGAAGAGCTGAACTCAAGCCAGTGCTCCAGTGAGGTGACGTAGAGAGGAAAGGAGATGTCTCCTCTCCTTGGGAGAGCCTGGTTGCTGGCCTGGGGTGGTAACTGGGTTGTTTTTTTCCTTTAAGGAGTCTTGGAACTCAGGTTGGGAGCCAGGTGGCTGAGGAGGGCAGGATCAGGTGCCTCAGCAAGTCTGGGGCCCTCCTCCCCCTGCAGAGGGCTCATGTCCCTGTGAGCAGGGCCCTGAGCACGGCACAGGGGAGCGTGTGGCTGCTCCAGCAGGAAACTGCCTGAATCCTCACCTCAAACTTGTACCTGTTGATGCTCAGTGAAAAATTGCTATAGATGTGATGTGGGCATTGAGCAAGGTGCATTTTTTGTGTTTAAGGCTTCTTTTTAAATTTAAAGAATAATTCTTCTCCTGTTTTCTGCTATTCTGTAATCCCTTAACAGCTGGGAGACTTTGATTGCTGTGTTCCACTGCACACTGCAATGCCATGTGACTGGGGGGTGTTAATTCATGTTTCTTTGTTTGTTTGTTTGCTTTTATTGGTAACAGAGTATTCTATAAAGCATGATTACAAACTTCTTTTCCCT
>NW_009951958.1:852671-886219 GCF_000747805.2 Chaetura pelagica
TAGGGAAATGGCCACTACCTTTGCTCGGCTCTGTCAGCAGGTGGATGTTACCCAGAAAAACCTGGAAAATGAAATTGCCAGGCTTTCAAAAGAAATAGATCAGCTGGAGAACATACAGAGCAGCTCCAAGCAGCTGAGGTAAATCTGGGTGTGATGAGCAAGTTCAGTGGGACTGGTGCTTGCTGTTAATTCCAAGATGAAATGTGGCAGGCACAGGAGCAGAATGGGATGTAGCAGTGCTGCTTTTATTTACTGCACAGCTCTGGTTAAGTCAATACATACTTCTACCTAAGCGAAGGAGCAAATACTCTTTCCTTAGATTGTCTTTGCCTGTGGCTCTCTTCATTGAACAGGAGGGATGGCTTTCTCCAGAGCATTAATCCTCTGTGGGTAAAGATCAGGGTGGCACCTTCCCAGAGAACCCTCCCCATGGGAGGAGACAGTGCCGAGTCATTCAGTGCGATACAGTTTTTCTTCTCCTACTACTAGTAGGTGTTTACAGAAGAGAAACTTGCAGCAATTGGTGGTCTAGGGACTTAGGAGCAGCCTCAGCCTTAGGTTTGTATTCTTCTCCCCCTGCTGTAAGCCTGCCCTGGCTGTAACTGCCTCTTGCTTTGGGTGTTCATGGTTGGAGAAACATCTCGTCCCCAGTGTGCAACTCTCCCATTAAACACTGAAAGGAAATGGCCAGAACTGGGGAAGTCCCAGATTGACCTGGCAGAGCCCCTGGGAAAAAGGAAACATAGGGCAGAGCTGGTGACTCTACCCTGGTGCCTGGTCAGGTCTCACAAGACCTAAGGTCCTGAGCAGAGCGTCTGTTTAGGTTTTCTTAGTGCTGTATGTTTCAGGAATAGAGGAATAGCAATTAAACACTGATGCTGATTCTGTCTTCTTTGTAGTGTGAGTGCACTGAAGTAAAGCCATTGCTTTTGTTTGTTTTACAGAAATAAAGCCCTTCACCTTGAGAATGAACTGGATCACTTTACAAAACATTTTCTTCAAAAGAGTAAATAAAGCATCATACTGACTGCCCGGTGAGCCTTTGTAGGACAAAGTAGAAATTTTACAGATGACACTTCTCCTCTGTGGAGTCACATGAAATGATTTATATTTTAAATGTTACTTTGATTACACTTGTTAACTATTGTAAAACTTGGTTTGGAGTCTGAGGGGGAACCAAACTGAAGAGCTGTGGTACTCTGAGTGCTATGTTTGTTTTACAGATTTTGAATTCAAAGTTACCTTTAAACACTAAATTTCATTGGGCACTTGACAATAAAATCCAAAATCCTTATTGGTTTTCATTAGTATTTAGCAGTGGCAAGACTCACTTCCTGGCATCCAGGAGTTTATGCAGGGAAGAGAGCTTATCACAGTTATCACTGTCTCCTGTGTTCAGTCCCTTAGGAATTAGCCAGGGATGGATGATGCTGCTTCCTCGTGTGTGTTTTTGTTTGATGAAAGGAAGTATAAACTGTGGCGTGGGGAAAGGGCTCTGGATTGTTTTGAGAGCAAGTGAAGTTGTTCTGAGCAGCAGTTCCTCGTCCTCAATGGAAGTGAAGGAGGATAGTAATGCAGAGTATTCACTAAGGAAATGCAGTCAGCTCTGGTTTCCCCTCTGGCTACCACGTTTAGACAAGAGGGCAACAAGCTTGTCAGATTTCTCCCAGTTGGTCAAGTGGTTAAAATGGTCATTTTCCCACGGGACCATGGCAGGAACCCATGTTCAAGGGAGCTGCAGGGGCGTGTGTGTCACTGCCACCAAGTGTGCATCCAGGCAAAGGTGGGTTGGCCAAGCAGGTGGGCTTGGCTGGAATTCTGTGTGTCAGAGAGGCTGTGTTGGCCAGGGCTTACTCATGGGATATCCTGAGCAGTCCCTTGGCTCTGCTGTAGGCCCAGTCTCTTCTAGGTGAGACTCAAGGCAGGTGTGTTGCAGTTTACCTTTGCTCACCTCTAGCAATGCAGAGCCTTTTTTTTTTTTTGGCAAAAAAAACAACAAGCCAACAACAAAACCCCAAGTTTTTGCTGCTGCCATCTGAAGTCCTTTAACACCTACTTTTTTTCTAGCTATACTTTTTAAAAAATAACTTATTTTAAAAGAGAAAGCCTTTTCAGAATATTTATATATTTTTTATGAAAGTGTTAACATGATGAAATTAAATACTGAACTTTAAGACTTGGGGATTTGCTATTTTCCAGCAAATAAGGGCTATTTTAAAGAAAATAAATGCAAAATCTAATGCTAGAGGCAGTTAATTATTTGAAGCCAAAGCACTGTTGTCACCACACTGTCTTTTGGTGTATGTTCTGACTGCTGGCACAAGCCCCACTCTCCTGGACCTTTCAATAGCAGTTTGCAGGGTTTTAAGGGAACCTGTGAAATACCACCATGAGGAACAGCCCAGCCTTCTTGTGTGTGAGGTAACAGATGTGTATTAATGCTCTTTTTCTGGAGCATTTTTATGGACATTGTATGAAGATAAAACTTTACATGCATGTGTTCTACAGTTATTTATTAAAAAAAACATACTACCCCTGTGCTCTAGTAAGTTATTTGGCAGCTGTACTACAGGTGCAAGAATTACTACTGGTAGGTATGACTGGTCCCTCCCCACTCTTCATCCTGAGGACAGGGGTTGCTCTTTAATACAGCTCTCATAAAACATCCACCAGTAACACAGTCTGGTTAAAAGCACTTGTTTATTGGTTACAATATCAACTCATGGCAACATCTTTCACTGAGCCACTGTACAAATACAAAGAAAAAGATCCATCGTGGAAAAAAAAAGCTATAAACAAGAGTTCATAGCAAGTGATTTTTTTTTTCACAGGGAAGTCTTTTTACAACAGCACTGTTAAAGAACAAATGGCACAAGTCCCTGGTTTTTTTTTTTTAATAGCTTAAATAAAAGCTTTAAGACTGTTTCTGAATACATACACAATCCAAAGGCAGTGCAGAATCACTTCATAATTGGTAACATTACTGAAGTTTTCCAAAGTAGTCAGCAACAAGTTTAAAAAAAAAAATTAAAAAAAGGAACCTAGCTGATGAGAATGCTGGAAACTAAAGGCAAATTAAAATCAAGCATGTTTAGAAGCATTTTGTTTTGGACTCCTTTGGATGTAATATGTACTACGAGTGTTCAGATGCTTTTATTTTAAAAAAGGAGAAAAAAAAACCCAACACAAATAGAGCACCATTGTGTAAGTAAAACAAAGGCTTGAAATATCTAAGACTATTCCACCGAAGTCCATATTAGTTAAAACCTAAACATACTGTGTGGTATAAGAATGTCAGGCACATGTAATCTGTTATCAGTTATATCAATTAGTAACACTGTTCACACATTTACCATAACAACACTGCATTAACATTCTGCATGTATTTTACATAACCAGCAATTGGATAAAAAGGCTTGTGGTGCCTCTGAAGTGTAGGAAGTAGTTTTACCAGCATGCACGCCAGGTTACTGTATACAAAGTGCACCATCAACCCATGCTTAATTACTTTTACAGGAAATGCTATCTCAAAAATCAGTCATTCTGCTACACAACCATTTATACCAACTAGTTGAATTAGCCAATACTCTCACCAACATCTTAAAGCACAGCACTAAAACCTAGTGGAGGTGACAGTGTCCTCAAAGAGGAAAGACTAAGCACTCTTGGAATGTTTTCACAATGTTTTCATTCCACCTTAAAGAAATATGAACTTCATCGTGGGACAAGCAGTTACACTAACTGAATGAATTAAAGAGTTAACTATTTCCAACCCATGCATTACAGTAAGCACACTAGGACCAGCTGTTACAGCCTTAGGCAGGGGGAAAAGCCTATTTAATCCATGTTCCATTTCAAATGGTGTATGACAGTGTTGTCAATACATTGAACTATCTGTTCTGCCAGATTCTGCAACAGATCTGCAATTTGGCAAGGCAGAGGATAGTGATGTTTGGGAAAAAAAGGTCTGGAGACTGATGGAAACAGGCCCACGTTAGCAGGGGAAGCAAGTGTACATCAGCAAGGTGCCACCTAGAAGCTTTTTGTGGTTTCCAGAATCACAACCAATCTCTCTACCAATAAGCAGATGTCTGAGTCCACATGGGAACAAGCCCAAGTTGGGCACTCACCCCATTAGTATCCTCTATGCAGAGTTAAATAAAAAATCAGAGAATGCTGACAAAAACCTGTACCTGACAAAAATAAATCTTGTTACAGAAAGCAGGTAAGTTTGGCAACAAACTTTTCAAGATAGGTTAAGATGTAGCCACTAGTGCTGCAAATCGGCTGTCCAGTGAGGGAGGGAGGGTGATGCAGCTGCCACACTGCACTGTTAGAGATCACACAGGCTGCTAACTTGAGCCTGCACTGAACAGTTCACAGGCACATACTGCTTTCTTTGAGATTCAAAGCTGGGAATAAAATCTGCTAAGTGAAACCTCTTAAGGGTCATTGTAGGCCCTCCCTCATACTAGCAGTCTGAGCTTTTGCCATTAAAACCACACCCATTTTAGTAAGGCAATCAATCTTGAAATACCACGAATCACCATTTAAGAGGGAAAAGCCACAGCCTGTGTAAGGGCATTGTTTGGCCTCACATGATAACGTTACATGAAATCTGTAGGCTCTAAAAAAGAAGAAAATGCAAAACTATATTCAAAACAGTTTAAACAGCAAACATCACCTTGGCAGTATCTATCACAAGCTTTCTGCAAGTCCCTAAGAAGCATCAGATACTGTTTCCTCAGTTGTGCTCGGGCTTCTTCCAGGTCTCCTCATGCCCTGCCACAATAGGACCTGCAGCACTGCCAACCCTGGCTATAACCCAGTGGCAAAACCCACCAGATAATCTGGAAACCTCATTAGCAAGCAATTGGCACTCATTATTTTATTTTAAAAGCAGCTGAATCCAACAGACAATCGCCCATCAAATGATGACAGTGACATGATTTGCAGTAACACCTGCAGGAGAAGCCGCTACCATTCACCATCTACCTGAACTGTTAAGAAAAGTTATATACATTTGTAAAATTGTTTCTGGAGTCACACAAGTAGAAACGAGTTTTAACACCAGAACATAAAAATGGCACCTGTCTTTGCAACGGTGTTGGCTAGGAAACTGCTTCAAAACACACTTCTATGGAAAAAAATTGTTTAGAAAAAGAATATTGTCTTAAAATTCCTTAGTAATAAATTTCCAGAATGATTCACTCAAGGCAGCTGTGAGTTAAAAAACAATAATCAAGTGCACCACTAAAAAATAAACCAAGTCTGCAAGATCCCAAGAGCTGCTCACTTAAGAGAGTAACAAGAATTCCATAATAGTTTGTTAATGCAGAGAGACCATAAAGCAAAATGCTGAGGAATTCCTGTGACATACAATATAGTGTGATTTTGGTCCTACACCAGTCTGCTGTTATTAAATGTTTACTTCTCCAGCACAAGATGCACATTTTTCTTTATTTAAAAGTGAATTTACTGTGATTGACTGGTACATTTATTGGCACCTTCACCATTATAGACATGGCAAGTTTACAGGCACAGTATGGAAGTACTGAAATTTAGGATTACAAATGTCAAGACACTTGACAAATAGTCCTCTCAGCCATAAATCTGTTTTGGTATAATACAAGATACCGGGCACTTATATTTACTACCTGATCCAGAGATACCCAGACCCCCTGTAACTTCAGATGAGGGCAGATTAACATCCAACCTGATTTAAAATTCACATTATCTTTAAAATAAGTGACTTAAGAGAAGCCAATAGACTTCATTCCCCCTTCCAAAAATGCCACAATGTTCAGATTCCCAAGAGAACATCCACTGCAAGCACAGGCATGCTGCCAGGCACAGAAAAGTTAAGCAGTCTTCCCAGTTAGTTTCAAACAGGATCAGCCACTGGAGTTCCCTGTATCTGTGCTCAACTGTACTTCATCAGAACCTATCACTTATAAGCCATTGATATCAAAATTGGAATAAAATCGGGAATAGGATAGGAAATGGCTATTTACAGTGTCAGAGCTGCAGAGCAATTAGCATCTAAGAAGCCACCGTGGCACAGACCTCTGTGACCACAGGAGGAGCAGCAAGTCACTAAGTTTGTAGAATGAAGTTTGGAAGGTCCAGAAGGTGATTTGGTAGACTGTAAGTTACACAATTCTTTTGTAATTCACACTGCACGGTGAACTCCGGGTTGGGGTAAGCTTTGGCAGCCCCCTGGCCTGGAGGGGGATTACAGGTGACTAACTGCACATTTAAACCTTCTTTGAGAACTTAAGGAAGGTCCTGAATGTCTCAGTGCAGGGTGGGAAGGGCAAGAGCTCTGCAGGCTCACTGCTTCCATGTGCCTCAGGCCAAATGGGTTGGTTAGTGCCAATCAGCTAGAGCTTGTGATGGACCTAATCCACCCCATTTAGTTAGAGCTGATTTGTCCAAAGGAAAAGCACTCAGCCACTTAATGACAGCAAGGCAGGTCACTTGGCTGCCATACCCAAGGACTGCCTGGGACAGCTGATGCCAAAAGCTGCAGTAAAGAAGCTAATACTTCTGGAACCGGATTTTTTATTTTATTTTTTTCATTATTTTGCTGTTGTTGCAAGTCTGCCTGGCATTAACTCCTTGGTGTTTGGAGGCCATGACTGCCAATGGATGAACCAGGAACCACTGGCTTGAAGGAAGAACCCCCATGATTAAAAAGAGGCAAGCAGGTCAAGTGTGTGAATAAGGCGGTAGGTATTAACTGGGAGTCTCCAGGGCCTTTAAAAAAATTCAAATGCCTTCCATTATAAAAACACATACATACCATTGGCTTCACTTTATCTACAGTAAATTCACAAAAACATTTAAAACAGCAATCTAGTTCATCCACTACAAAACTCAGGAGTGACATCTCAGGTTAAAAGCAAAGCTATAAATGTAGTTCCTTAAAAAATGCCAACATATTTTTTTTTTACATACAGACAAATGTTATGATTGGCTGCTATAATGTGTATATTCTGTTATGTACAAAAAAAAAGTACATGATTAGCAGACTGAGCACAAGCAAAAACCCTTCAAGGACAATCTAACCAAACCACCAAAAACAAAAAGACTGGCTCTTAGTTTGTCGGTCACCATGATTATGTGTGCTGGCCCCTTTTAAAAAGTCAGTGATTTCTTCCCCCCTCCCCTATTTCTTCACTTGATTTTTTTTTCTAGTTTACAGAAAGCCTTTTTGTGTAATAATCAGTGAATAGAAAAACTTCACCTGCAAATACAAGGTAGAAATGTTATTTCACAGCTATAGGCTGCAGCATTGATCTCTCCAGATCTCAAATGGAGAATGTACATGTTTGGCTCCCAGTTAATTCCAGATTCTGAGAAAACTGTCCCAAGACCCTGTAGCTACAGCCATGCCGTCATCAGTAACACCTAAACAGCTGACACGGTTGTCATGGCCAGCAAGGACACCTGGAAAAGAAGAAGCAATTAAAATTCATATTCCAAGGATGCCAAGGACTTCAGCTGTTACTCTGCTCTTCCAGAGTCTTCACATTTGCTAAAAAAAGGCATCATGCAAGATCTAATCATCCTCTTTGTCTTTACCCTGAAGAGCAACACACATTACAACTGCCACATGAAGAAACTCAACAACAAGGTTTTAAAAAAAACAGCACCACATCCATTTTTCTCTCTGCCCTTATGACTTCTCCTTCTTCCTACCCCAAAGACCACCTCATCCCCAATCAGGCTCTCTACTTCTCCCTGTTTTCAGCAATGCTGTCCACTATTTCAGTATGTCATGTACTTCCAAAACCAAGTGTGATGTTTTCTGACAATGCCTTGGATATAGGAACTACCTTGAGTTTCCTGTGTTTCACAAATCCCAGACATTAAAAATCCCCCACGTATTGTGCCAGGCTATTAAAAAACAGCACTGTACCCTGCCTCCTGCTCTGTTTTTGCTTTCCTTCCACCCATTCTTGCACTTGTCAGCTCTCCCAAGGTTTCACATCCAGGCCTACTGAAACCCAACCCATCCATGTCCCTTAAGGAAAAGGACAAATTTTCAGCCTGAACAGAAGAATCAAGGCTCAGAAGTGAACCAGGCCCCACCATTTAAACCACTTTGTCAAGTGGGAAAGCTGTAGCTGTGCTACAAACATGATGTCTACCCTGACAGATGTGACTAACTCAAGCACTAAAGGTATTCTCTTAATACTATGAGTTGCTTCCTCTGATGGGTGCAAAAGCCAACGCAAATGTCTAATTTTGCATTTCTTAAGTTCATACAATTCAGTGAAATACATTTTTGCAGAGATAAGACTATTTTGGAGGCTGATGCTTGGACTGAAGCGCTGGTATCTTCCAGCACACAAAGAACGGCCAACACCCAACAACCAGAGGATCTCACTGACTGGAGCAGTTACCCCACACATCACACAGGTGCAAAATGCAATGCAATGGAACAACTGGAAGATAAAACCAAAAGCAATAAAAAGGTGCCATTCCAAAAGAAGACAGTGTTACAAGGAAGCAAGCAGATTCAGCAGCATCAGCAGCAGCACTGGCAATGAACTAGCTCTGCATTTTGCACCAATTTTGAATATCCATCTTTTGCTAAGGAAATGCAAAACTACAGCTCCTTGCAGCTCTGTGTACTCACCTGCTCTCTCCCCTTTCAGAGTATCCCACACGTTGCAGTTGAAGTCATCATACCCTGCTAGCAAGAGGCGGCCGCTTTTGGAGAAGGCTACAGAAGTGATCCCACAGATGATATTGTCATGGGAATACATCATCAATTCCTGATCTGCTCGGAGGTCAAAGAGTCGGCAGGTGGCATCATCAGATCCAGTGGCAAATGCATGTCCATTAGGGAAAAACTGAAAGGTTTAATTAAGAGACAGGAGTTTGAGACCAGAAAAATACACTGTTCATGTATGATTTCAAAGACATCACAGGATTGTTTTGCCAAGGTGACCAGATAGTGGCAAAATTATTTACTTTTTAAAAAAATCTGCAAGTTGGAAAAAAATGCATACAGAGCTGTGCAATGGAACACTTTCAGATTAGGATTGGTAACATCTGAATGACTGGAATCATACCCAGATAGCTCCTGCATGCAGCAGAACAAGAGTCAACAGGGATGCAACTAACTCCTACAAAATGGAGCAAAAAGTAGTTGTGTATGTCCTGGCTGTGGGCCAGGAAGACCTGGGTGAAGTGGAACACTGTGTTCCATCCTAGGCTGGTCAGCCAGGTTGGCTCAGCCAAGATAGAAGATTGCAAGTAAGCTATTCAATGTCCAAAAAAAATCTACTCCAAAGCAGAGTCATTCTTACAACAGCCAAATTGATTGAAATGGGAATGAAAAGAGCTCAACGCATCTGAGCATACAGGTCTAAGTATAGGAACTGCATTTCTCTACTGGTCATGCTTCTGGTATTTCTCAGCCTTAGTAATTTTTCATGTTTATCAAAACCAGATGCAGCTTAGACATAAGATTTCATTCCCTATTTATCAGAGCTTGTATCTTGTAGATCAGAACATAGTGTTACTATGAGAGAGAGGAAATATAACCCAGTTTATAAACACTACAGTATTATTCCAGGGATGAATATTCAATGTAAGTCCTGATTTTAACTTTGCCTTTGCTCTTTTCAACAGATAATATCAAATACACTTTCATTCAACAAAAAACTTCCAAGATGGGGATGCTTGGTTACTTTGCTCCCATTCAGCATATTGTAATTTTCTACAATTGTCAGTTTTTAACACACTGCCAAAGTGCAAAAAGTTCCCCCCTTGACTCTTTCCTTCTTAAAAAAAGGTCTCAGTTACTGTACCAAAGCAAAGGTAAAACTATTTCGAAGATGCCTCAATGCATCACAGATACTAGTAATACAAATTCTATTAAAATCCAGTTCCTAAGTTATTAGACAACCTTCTTTGTTACATACAATTTAACAGTATCTGCCCTAACCAAGTGAATTATTTTAAATCAAGGTAACCCAGTAGACTGTAAGTTGAATTCATGCAACTACTCCTTTTATCCTGCCCCTTTCTTCCCAGGTGGAAGTACAAATGATCACTTACACACACTGCATTAATATCTGACACGTGCCCTGTGAACGACTGCCTGCACATTCCATCTCGTATGTCCCAAAGCTTTGAGGAGGCATCACAGGCACCCGAAACAAAAGTCCTCATGTCTGGACTCAGAGAGAGACTCATCACATCGCCAGTATGCCCAGTGAATGTGGTGGTCTGTTGACCAGTTTCAATATCCCACAAAGCACTGCAGATAAAGTGACAACATCAACAAAACGTATATGGTTATTTGAGAGTTTAAGTTTAAAATGCAAATTAAGACATTGGAAAGGAGGAAAAAAAAAAAAAAGAAAAAGAAAAAAAAAGTGGAAAATAAAGACCAACAGAGAACAAAAACTCACCAAGTGGTGTCTCCTGAGCTAGTGACAATTTGGTTGTCATCTAGAAAGCGACAACAGGATAAGTATCCTAAAAAAAAGAACCACAAAAAAACAACAAACCAGTCAGTCACGTTAGTTTCAGACCCAGGAGTGGTAACTGAAGTTTAAATGCAAGAGCAGTGACTAAAGATCACCCACAGCTAGACTGGAAACAACAAAAACACTTTTTCACAGTTCTCAATACACCCCAAAGCGAGATGGTTTCATGTGATGCAACACAAACCAAAGGTCAAGCAAGAACATGGCTGACCTGTATGTCCTGGCAACTCCCGGCTCACTCTCACGTTGCCCTCTCTGGTCTTTAAGTTGTATATGGAGCAGATGTTGTCCAACCCACCACAGGCAACATAGTTTCCAGAGGGTGCGTAGGCACAAGTCATCACCCAGGAGGATCTCAGAGGAATGGCGTGCATCTTCAGAAAGACAGAGCTCATGAATCACTTTCATTTTTCACTGAGGTCATTCATATCAGTTAAGGAATTTTAGTAGATTAAACACATGGAGTAGATTGTGTGATTTTGATTTTAGAACATATTACAACCCACATTCATATTTATACATACATCTTGAGGTTAAAAATACCAGCAGTCTCCAGGGTAGATAGATAGATAGATAGATAGATAGATAGATAGATAGATAGATAGATAGATAGATAGAAAGAACTTGAGCATAACATTATTTAATAGCAGAGTTATTCTAAACTTAAATATTTAACATTTGTTTATTCTATTTAATTTCTTTGTCCACTTACACATCTCTGAACTATAGGTTGTAAAATGGGATGGTTGTACCCATAGAGACTAGACAGTTTATAGCAGCAGATCACCACTCCACTCTACCTAAGCTGTTCTTATTTAACAGCTTTTTATTTAAAACAAAAAAACCCCAAAACCCCAGAAACCCCCCAAGCGTTCCCTGCCCTCAAAAGCAAAGCAGTCTTGTAAATTCTGAGGTCATTTATTTCTACAATTTAAAACCAAATTAGTTTCAGAAGCAACACCACACAGGCAGAGAGCAACAGCTGCAAGCTACTGCACTAGCAAACTACAGAAAATAAATCACATACTAACCAGAACCACTGCTTCAGAGACATAACCTGCTACATATTTCTAGTAATCAGCTACTCATGAAAGGAAAAAAAGGATTGTGTGGGAATTAGAAAAAAATGCTTCTTTTCATTTTTGCCTTGCAAACATAGAAAAAAATAGACACAAACCCCCTCAAACACAAATGATGCATGAATTGTTGACAGAAATGATAAGTAACTCTACCTTATTTGTTGTATAACTATCCCAAATAATTAATTTTCCATCTTGAGAAGCACTGACTAGTAGCCTAAATATAAATACAAAATAAAATATGTTAATATAAAACAAACAAAAAATATCTCAAAATAGTCACACAACATGACCAGGTGATTCAGAAATGTCAGAATTTTTATTTTTTTATTTTTTTATTTTTTTGGGGGGGGAGGGGGAGTGGCAACATATGTTGGAAAAAACCTGCAAAGAGCTATATATTACCTGACCAAAGATTCCCCATGTCCACAGACATGATTAACAATGGACAGAACTAGAGAACTTCCTGAAAACACCTTTTATGAACTCTCTCCACAGTTGCTTTTATTTCTTATATACTAACATTTTAACTATACAGCTACATAATAGAAACAAGAAATAAAGGGAAAAATAAATCTTATTCTGAGAGCAGATTCTAGACCCTTTCTAGACTACAGGAGGGAGAACAGACCACAAGGCTCTAACAACATCTGACCATCAGTTGCTCTAAAGGCAGCATGACAAAATTCCCTTCTAGAAGCTACAGAACTTTTCCCATTATGTACAAAGTTCTTTTTTTCAATGAAACAGAATTTGTTCTTAAAGTTGTTATATCTCTGTTATCACAGAAGTTACATAATTATTCAACACATTGGAAAATACAATATCCATCATCCAAAAAATATGCCTGAGCACATACCCTCCTCTGGTTAGACAGACTCAGAGAACTTAGTTAAAACTAAAAGAAGGAAAAGGCAAAATGCCTGTGGCAGGAAAAAGCAAAGTACCTCTCCTTTCAATCAAGGATTTAGGTTGGGCGTTGGGAAGAAATTCTTTACTGTTAGGGTGGTGAGGCACTGGAACAGGATGCCCAGGGAGGCTGTGGATGCCTCCTCTCTGGAAGTGTTGAAGACCAGGTTGGACGGTGCTTTGAGCAACTCGACATAGCGAGAGGTGTCCCTGCCCATGCAGGGGGGTTGGAACTAGATGATCTTCTAGGTCCCTTCTAACACAAACCATTCTATGAATCTACGAAGGCTTCTCTCGTACCACTGTGTAATGTTTTAAAAAGGCAAACTATAACTGAAGACAAAAACCCCACCGCAGCTGTGGTCTGTGATCCCCTCGTGGGGGCACCAAGACCATACCACATGACTCCCAACACCTGATACTAATTCTGAAGTCTACAATTCCAACCCTTAAACTACAGGTTTAAGGATTGCTTTACTAACCTTGAGTCAGATCCCCAGTGCATAGCATAGATTTTGGCTAAGTGACCTCTAAGCGTACGCCTTGTTCGCATTTGGATTCGACCCACTGAGTCCAGACTTGTTGTGATCTAAAAATAAATAAAACAAACTTCTGAGATACTGAGGACTATTTTTAATATACAAGATAACTATACACATCTGAACTTTGATAGAAAATAATCTGTCTTGGCATGCAACATTAAAAAATAAAAAAAAGCATACTGATGTACAACCCAGAGTTAGGCTGCATGCAGCACTGAGGAAAAAAGGGTTTACAGAAGATACACAAACACACTTCACAATGACTTTGCCTGAAAGCTTCAGAAAGGTTGTTACAATAATACAATGTAGTACTGAGGCTATTTCATATTATTAAATCTGAAATTTTCCAAATAAAACCAATGGTAGAACTGTTACTGCACTGTTACTTTTTAAAGCATGACAGAACTTGCAATGCAAAATACTTTTGTTTCCAAACTACAGCTAAAAGACATTTATTTCTTTCTAAACATACTAAACAAAATAAACAGACTCTATTTAAAAGGTAAACTGGAGGCAGGACCCATTATGATGGTGGGGGGATTTTACGACTGGTTGGATTTTTTTGCTGGTTTGTTTGTTTGGGTTTTTTCATGGTGCTGTTTCGTTTTATGTAACTGTATAAATACACAGTGCATTTCCAAAGGCTTCTTTCACTTTATTCTTCCAGTTACTAAACAGGAACTTGTTATAGTAATATATTGTAGGGAATTTTACTTTTTCGATATATCACGTAACAGCCTAAGCACAGAATAAAGAACATACCTGAGCAAGAGTTGTGTCACTACATGCTTTCCTTGCATCCTGAAACAAAAGTGGAAGAATTTGAATCTAAAAGGCAACAATGAGCATTATCTGAAAGTGTCTAAAAGAAAAAATAACTCTAAAGCTAGATTTCACCACACTCAAAAAGCCACAAGCCAACCACAACTTACATGCCAATATGCCTTCTGTCACCTAGTATGTTTTATTGTCCAAGGGATCTAAAGCACTGACACACAAGCTAGATGGTAGTGGAGGAAGAGGGACTTCAGAAGGATCATGCCCCAGCAATCTTTGAATCTCCCTTTCTACAGAATATGTGATTCAAAGGCATTTGGTGTCATCCTGAAGTCCCAGTGCCTACCCTCTTCCCTGTACTCCTTCCCTGGTGTGGATATGCTTGCTCAGGGTGTGCTGAGCACCAAGAGAAGAGGAAGAACTGATCCACCTGAAAAAGCAACCACATATTATACATGATTAGCAAGCTTTGTGCTAGAGGAGGCTCTTGCATTAACCCTCCTTGCCATCCACCGCAGGCGTGACGGTGCAAGGTATGAGAGGTGGGATGAGAATGAACAGGCATGATCTGGAAGGCAGGTCAGCCAGCAGGCTCACAGAAGCTTTCATGGAATAGATGGTGCTCAGGTCTCCACAGATACTCGTCTTTCTCTATTTACGACTCCATGGTCACATGACTTACTTTCTGTGTGTTACTCAGCCCTGCCCAGAAACCAGACTTCCCTTTCTTTTGCACAACCCGAGGCACGGGCTGGACGCCCGGCAGGAGGCGAGCGCCTCAGCCTCATTCCAACACTCCCATTTGGCAAAACGTGATTTCAGTGCCTGCACTCTGCTCCTGCAACTCAGACACCTCTCTTCAGAACACAAAAATAGGCACGTGGTCAGCACCCTCTTCTGAGAAGGACAGTCTAAAATAATTGGCTTAAAATTAGACAGGGACTCTATAGCCCAAGCTGGAGATAAAACTATCGACAGCAGCACTGATGGACTGGCCACAAGACCTCCTCTGACTCCCTATAAATTCTCCAAATACCTTCCAACTTCTGTGAGCAGCGAAGCAGGCAGCCCACAAATGACAGATGGCCTTCACCACTCATTTTTGTCTCCCCCCTCCTCAGGAAAGTGTTTGATCTGTTTACTAATAGTAATGTTCTCTTTGAGAGGAAGAAAGGAAACATTTACTCACACATTTTGGAACTGCATCAACACATTCAGAATAGGATTTTTTCAAGCTCTTTCTCGAGAGTTACTTGACGTTGCAACTTTACGTTTTTTTTTACTGCATGTTTATTTATCACCCTTTATAGCTTTCCTCCCAGAAAGCAAGCCTGAAAGTGGATTAAGTCATCTCAACTTATTTTTAAAATACCTCAACTGCAGAAATATTTATAAAATGTTGACATCTGGAATCAGGAGGAGTTTAAAATACCAGGGCAGCAAATCCCCTAGCACTCAGGACTTACTTCATCCACAGGAAGAAACTCACTGGATTTTAACCAACTTTAATTGTTTAATTTAGCTGAACCATTTCAAGATGTTCAACATAAATTCTGAATGCAATCTGAATGGAACAAAGCCATTTTTCTTAAAGGGATTTCTACTAGAACACCTATACTTGAGGCTGTCTAATAGTTGCCATACAGTTGGCAAAGGTGCAGGAAAAGCAAAGTTGCAGCAAGCTATTTTAATTATCACATTTTAGCTGTCATTTCTACATATGCATCATCCTAACAGAATCATTAGAGTCATAACACAAAAAAGTTCCTTTGCATAACTGTAGATTTTTCTCAGTTCATGTAGTAAATAATGCAGAATTTGAGAGAAAAACTGGTCTGTGTGCAATCCCACAATTTTCTAGTATACACACTTTTTTTTTTTCTCAAAAATTTGCCTTATTTGTTCAGAACATCACTCAGTTTCAAAGGACACTGTGCCAAGTATGCAACACTTCCAGAAATCATATCCTAAATTTCAATTCTCAAAATGAGGACATGCAGCACATGTGAACTTTATTGTAGACAGAACTAAGAATCAACTTCAACCAGAAAGCCACCCTGCTATATAATAGTTCATCATTCACTGATGTTTCAAACTTCTGGCACTAAAAATTCATGCAGTTTACACATCAAGTAAAACCAAGGAGTTGTAAACAAATAAAACAGCAAACTGCTGCTACATGTAAAACATGAAATGGTGTTAGTGATCTCACCTCTTTTTGGGAGTGCACCAAAAAGAATTCCTGCAAATTACCAGGTTGCTAGATATTCTACACACTTAAATTTGTTTTTTAGATCCTGTATCTCTTTTTTTACCAAACACCTACTTAGAAAGAAAACTGTGCAATGATTTAATAAACAGAAAAATAGTTACAGATACAAATCTGAAACTGAATTGTATGGTTAGAAAGCTTCTTGAATATTAAGTCATCAGGAGCATTTTTTAAATTGCATAGTCACCTGAAGCTAAAATTAAGGCTAAGGTAACCAACCCTGCACTCAGATTCAAAGAGGCACACACTAATTGCCAATGCTGAGCCAAAATACTCCAATGGCAAAGCTGTGGTTACACATGGTTACTCAACTATATCTGCACAGATCCAGTTACAAGTTTGGGTGATAAGATTTACAAGGCAAATGTTCAATCAACTTCAAATCACAAAATGGAGTGCTTATACAAAGGGCCAATCTGATACTTATGCTCCAAAATTACAAAAGTCAACATTCCTGCAACACAGTATAGCTCTTGCCTGGTATCTCTATCTTGACACAAACAGACTTTGCATAAAACCAGACTGGTTGATTACTAAGACTGAAATAAAACTAACTGGCTCTCCACAACATAACATAGTGAGAAAATCTTCACACTTCAGGCAGAGAAAAAAATGAGACATTAGGTATATCTTTCATTTGTTCAATGCTGTAATCAAGCTTACATTTAAGAAAAAGTATTTTATTTGCATTCCTCTACAGAGCTGCTAGAAGGAGTACCCAGTGCCACAACACTGACTGAGCCCCAACTTGTTTTTCATGAGTGCGTTGAGTGAAAACGACAGCAGACAGCTCTTCTTGGACAATACTGAAGGAGTAACCATGAAAGCAACATTTGCCCCAAAACATGAAGCGTGTTTATCAAATGGCTGATACTAACAAGCAGCTGAACATGCACTGCAACAAACAGCACACCACCACAAAACAACTGCTGCCAGCAGATACCATGCTAAAAAAGTCAGTGCACATGCAACATATTCTAAGAAACCCATAGTCTTAGCTGACATGAATGTTTGCAAATAAGGCATTCCAGTGTAAATCAGATTTACGAATGCTTCATGTTTAGGAAAAGGAAATTTTAATGAAGAATAAACAGACTTTGAAGATCCTTATTATACTTTGTTCTTTCCTCTCTACTGAAGACTCCATTGCTGAAATACACAGGCACGTTGCAACAGATTCTTGGTAAACTGACTTCAGGCACATCTTCAATTAGCAATTTCAACAAAAAATTAGCACATATGGGAGGATCCGCATGTTCAAAAAATAAGTAAATTCAAGAGGAAGTAAAGAAATGGGGCCTGTAGAAATTACACCTACCTCTGGAAGGTCTTCTCTCACACTTCATACTTTGACCTGCACGCTTATCATGAGTGGCAGTGCAGTGGCCACTTTTAGCACAGAAAGAAGCTTTTCTAATACCTTTAGCCCCACTTTGTCATGCCTAGGTTCTAGAAGTTTGCTGCTCACTTTGTCTTTAAAATTAAAAATAAAAAATTTGCAGACACTCACACCTCCCTAGTAATGAAACATTTCAAACTTCAATAGGAAATACAACGCTTTGTTCCAGAAACATTATGAACACATTTCATTGTACCACTGACTTGCTTTTCTGATTTTTTTTAACAAATATTCTGAAAATATTTTCAGCTCTGCACAGCTTACAACAGGAGCAAGTTACAGATGCAAGCTTTATTCCTCTAAAGGAGGAACTTTATAATGAAAAATAGGCACTTAGCAATTCTTACTCTGATTTGGTTTCTCAGCTGCTCGGCCTCCTGCCGTAACTGTTCCAGCTCACTCATCTTCAGTCTCTATTTCTCTCACTCCACTGGTGAAGAAAACCTGACAATAAGAGGGAAGAAAAATATGTTTCAGCATCACTTTCTCCTCTTTAAAAAATAGAAGACAAAATCTTGCAAACCTATACATATATATTCTGCCTTTAGAAAGACTTCCAAATAGATACTCCCTTCAGTACACTATCGAATAAATTTTGCAAAACCTAAGTTGTTTCAATTCCTGAACCCCCAAGAAAAGAAGGGTTAAATTAAGTATATTTTGTATATAGAAGCAACTGTCAACAGAATCACCTGCTGCACTCTACAAACACTGTTACTGAACGCATTTGTAGTATCAGTCTTCATCCCGACCCTGAAGCCTCCAAGACCGAGCCTTCACCCCAAGATGGCAACAGAGAGCAAAGACTGCAGCGGTGGCCTCAAACATTTACCTTTGAGCTCAACAGTGCTAAGATACAAGCACTTTTGTACATGACATCCAAGGCGAGTTTTGTTTTAATCAGAGTAAAATTTTCAATCCTAAACCACAGCCGAAATAGAAGGCTTTCTATTTTTGTTTCCTATCTCCTTAGGCAATGTTCAATGATGTTTAATTTCAAAAGCATCCAGAGAGTGAGAAGCGACAGTAAAAACTGATCCATCCCTAAAATCCTCATGCCAGTACAGCCCACAGAGCCCAAAGCAGTTCTCATCTGAACAAGGACTGAAAGCAATCTTAATAAAAAGATGACTACACAGTAAGACCACATGTAAGCACACTCTCAGGATAGTAATTGTTTTAATCAGATTTTACATTTGATTTTTTTCAGTGTGTGGAACAGCTCCTTCAAATCAATTTTCTTCTTCATCAGTACAGCAGTGCAGACAAACATCATTGCAGAGTTAAGAGTTTTTTTAAGACTATTCACATATGTGTAGGCTTCAACATCCTCGCAGTGAAAGTAAAATAAGCTATTAGCTTATCAGTAATAAACCAGGCACTTGTCTGTATTTTTCTCATGATGGAAAATGAAACCACCAGAAAGGTGGTGGTCCTACTACGTCACCTAAAAAAACCCTAAACAATTCTAAGCTTACAGAAAAAGAAACCACTCACAAAACAAAAATCAAGGGAGAGAAGAAGTGGGGATAACCTAATCCAAAACATCATTCTAAGCATTTCATGTAAGCATGAGAGACAATACAGCAGCGTCCTCCCAACGTAGTCCCCTGAAAAATGGCTGAAAAACAGAGGAAGGAAGGTCACAGTGTGTCTGGTTAAGTTGTAGACCTCTAGGGAAGCCTCTTTATTTGGTCTAGCTACTGGCTCTCTGTAGTTTAGTAGTGATGAGCTCTGTAAGACTGATTCTGGAAGGCTTTTTTCCATCTATGAAACACCACACCTCATAACTGTAAAGAGTGAAAGGTTTTGTTTCAAAGTAACTTTCTAACAATCATCCCTGGACTAACAGTTTTTACAAGCCTTCCAGAGCAAGAAAATCTATCTCCACTCAAGAAGGAAAGTGCATTTTCATTAATTAACCAGCTACTGTTTCTTCCATTCTGAACCTTCATGCTTTCCACAGTTATCACTTCCAAGTCCATTTCAAAATAAACCCACAAACATACACAGACTGGATCACCTCCAAATTAAAATACATCCCTATTGGTAAGAGCACAGTGGTGACTTACAAGGTCTAACTGGTATTATTTTCAGCTACACATAAACAAACGATGAAGTTCACACCTTTCCCTTCATAAACCTATGCTCTGTTCAACTATCAAAGACATTATAATCCATATGTGAATATTCTAGGGACCGCTTTATACACAGTCATCTTCCAATTTCAGCAGCCCAACTATTTAACATTGCTTAATGCACAGCAGGCTTAAAACAGACACTAAATGTCCAATTTCAAAAATCGGGCATTAAAAACTATAATCACTTTATTGTGCATACTAATCACATGCCTTTAGAGGCTTCGAAGTTTAATCACAATTTTAATATATTTGCTCATAATACCATATCTCTATGAAATACAGCCACACTTCCAGTTCCAACAGAGTCAGATTATCCCTTTGAAAATATTTTCCTTTTTCTATTCTAGAACCTACACAAAGGTAACACAGACAAAACAAGACTCAAATGTCTAAAGCAAGCCAGCCATGATGCCTGCCAACGTTCCAGCCTCTAGCATGCTATTTTTAACAGAAGATAAAGACTCCTAACAGAGAAGTTGATGTATCTCTCATTTTCTAAGAAAGGAAGGCAGCTTCTGCCCTGTGATGTGCCACACACTTCAGTGCTCTGTAAACAGTAATTTTAATGCAGAGAATGATTGATCACAAAGAAAGTGACATTAGTATTCAAAACTGGAAGCATGCATGGCTGGTCACAAGTTGCTGAAGCCAAGACAATTTTTTATTGATAGGTAAAACTGTGAGTATACTAGCAAATTAACTGCAGCATTGCACTGGCACTCAAAGACCATCAATGACCACTCTGCAAGTCAACCATAAAGTCAGTGTTAATTACTTTAATGTCATTCATATCAGTACTGTTCATCATTAATGTCATTTCTGTACCAAGCTGCACCAGCAGCTAAGCAGCTGCTAAGCTTAACAGCTTTAAATCATGCTATACCTGTACAATTTCCTGCAGGGATAAAACCCAGGTTCAGAAGCCTTCTTAATCACCTGCCTTTAGCTTAAAAATCAATTCCTCAGCAAATTAAAGGACAATGATCTTTCATACTTTTTAGAAAGAAGTAATTTTTTGTTGTTGTTGAAAAGTCCTAGCAATATCAGTATGTTCTACATTTGCAAGGTCATTAGAGTTATTGCTCATCAGAAACATATCAGTAGTTCAAGGTCAAGCTATACCTCAATGAATATAATAGTCTCCAAACCAGTACACTTTCTACAAAATCTAGATTCATTTTAGAACTGGATTATTCTAGCTTTAAACACTGAAGTTCCTTTCCAGCACGCAGTAGCTGAACAGCAAACTGAGATATTCTTAAGATATATAAACACCAGGATACTACAGTAAACAAACTAAGTGCACAGTTTAACTATTACATTGAAGTGTATCCAATGCTGTCAGCAGCAGCTCCCAACACAACTGCTCGTGTGTTCAGATGAGCATCCACCTTAAAGTACTCAGGAAAACTGTGCTTCCACTTCAGATTTTTAATTTTCTAAGCACTGAGGTGCCCACAGGAAATTACAGGAATGGAGTGGGTAGGGAGGAAGGTCTCATGGATGCCTTTCCAGATTCACATTAACTCTGCAAGCAGCACCTCTGAACTCCTTACATGATGCCATACTCAAGACAGCAACACAGGAAGATAAGCCTGTGCTTGGAACTTGTGGACACACCTAAGTCATTTTAATGCTTCTGATGCTACAGTAATGAGGTTAAAGAGAGGAAAAGAGAAGGAGCTATCATCAAGATGCAGTTATGTGTGAAAACCATTACCTAGACTACATTCACTTGCTGCAACATTGTTTTTGAGTGTATCCATGAGGTGACCAGTGAAGCACAGCAAGAAGATAGATGGTTGGCAGCAACAGCAAAGTAGAGGCTGCATCCTATAAACCTGTCCTCAGCACAGAGAAGCAGGTAATCGCCATAACCTTGAAGCACACTATTTCCCAACACTACCAGTCATCAGATAAAAACAATTTGGTTTTTATCTGATTAAATGCTGGGACTGCTTTCACAGGGCTTACAGGGGTTGCAAAGAACAGAGGTGATCTCTCTATTGCAAATTTTTCCTCATTCAAAAAAATCACTCAAAACTTCAGTGGATTCAACCCCAACTTCTAGTAGGTTACAAAGGACACATGCCTGTTCATTCTGCCCTCCAGGAAGGTCAAAATACTATAGCCAGGAGTGAGCACTGCTCCACATCCTGGAAAATTCTTTATTCCAAGCATTAACTTGCCCAGGAGCCCAGCTGTACTGCATCCAGCCGTGCATGCAGCAAAGCCATCAGCTCTTGCATCTCTATGGACAGAGGGTCAGGATTCCTCCTGCCATCTCAGGAGGCTGGGTTACTGTAGTATCTATCTCTGTAACTTCTTTTTTTTTTTTTTTAATAAATGTTTAGTCAGAGAAAAAATACTCTTATAGTTACCTTAGATGCAGAATACCAGTGGTATCTGCTTTTCAACATTCATAAGGTATAAACCTTGATGAAGAAGCCAGATGCTTCTCTTCAAACGCAATTCATGATGTGCTATGAATAACATAATCTGCTATGGCAAGGAGGCCTTGAGGAGAACACCTTCTTAATACCATCAGTAGCCAGTGGATGTACCACACCCAAGCAATTAGGAAACAGGGTCAAGGACATGAGATGCTTCCCTGATCAGAAGCAACAATACAGGGAGCTCATTGTGAACAACTACTGTGTAGCCACAGCAGCATGTTTTTGCCCTCATGAAAGCAATGTCATTTATAGGCTTAACTCTTCCTCAGTGCAATTTTTTTTCTCAGTGGACTTGGACAAGTGAATTTACTGATACCAAAACAAAGTACCTCCCGAGGCAAAATAATTAACTAAGTCAGATTCCACAGCATATCTAGTGTCAAGAATGCCACTGGCAAGCTTGAGCGTTCCACAGATAAATTACCCCCTACATTACTCCTGATTCAGCAGCAGCATCATTTGCTAAGAGTTTAATTCTTCATTATACAGGGCAGGCAGTGACAAATTACCAGAGGTTCTTGTATTGAAAGTACTTTCCCTGCAATATATGGACTCAAAACATCTGGAAGCATCTGTGGCTGGAAAAAAAACCTTTTTCTCTGCAAAAATTCCAACCAAATGCACTTGAGCCTAGGACCTCTGTGACACCCAGGCAGGTAGCAGGGCAGAACATAATGCCTGCAAAAGTAAGGGTGCAGGCAATTCATCAGACAGGGACCTGTTGACCCTGTTGCAAGGAGCAGGAGGCTGGAGCAGGGGCCAAGAGGTGACACAGCTCTGGAAAGCCAGGCAAGCGGGCTGATATTTGCAAATTACTTGAAGCAGAATAGTTAAGCATGTAGTGATAAGAAGCATTAGTTCTGTAAAGCAGAGATACTTCTGTCTCAGAGAAGATTACAGTTTTTTACAGAAATTAAGTACTAAGTAATCTGGTTTCTTAAGAAAAAGTCTTCTTCAGTTGCCCTGGCAAGCTTAGCTTATTCTCATGTCAGATCACCACAAGAGGAAAAAAAACTACTAGAGAACTGTAAATATGTCACGCCCCATAACAAACCATTGCTATTTTTGTGCCAAATAAATGGAGATTAGAGATTGCAAAAAGAACAGTCTGTCTGACTGGATTCTTAAGAACTATCAACCAAATAATTATTTAAGCAAGAATTTAATTTTGTATCAAAAATTTGGTCCTTTAGAATTAACTGCTTATCTTAAACTCAGTTTTTCAAATCATATGCAGCAAGATCTCACATGTGATCAACACATAGTAGCAAAAAGTAAGAGAGGAGTTTTCACACAGCTTTCACGTGTTCAACTCTACCAGTGATCACACAGGTGGTTAAACATAAGGAACGCTAACTATAGTACTTCTCTAATTACAGGAAAAAAACACCAAGAAACACTCCAGATCTCTCTCAAGGGAGTAACACTGGTAACACACACATTCAGGCTTCAGCCCATGAAACCTTTACACACTGAAGGTGCTTGTGTGAAGTTATCTGCTTGTCTTCTCTACCTGCTGACAGCTCATGCAGGCTCTGCTGCTTCAACAGTGGTGGACGATGGGGTTCTGGCTCTGAAGCTGAGCTCTGGCAGCATACACAGACTAATACTTATATATTCAGGATGTGCCAAAGAAGATTTTGATAAAACATTTCCTAAGTAGTGACACTAATCAAGACTTTGGCAGCTTTGCCCACTCTTTTATGTCTCCCCAAAACCATGAACAGAGAACAAAAACATACAGAGCTTTTATTTCTTATAGTTCGAAGGAAATGGATTTGATATTCAAGAACAGTTCAAATTCTATAAACTCTCACACAGTGGACAAAGCCTTACATAAAGTGAAATCTCTGCCAGCATAAGAGCCACTTAAAATAATAATTAATGTTATACTGGAGATACACACCTTCATACATAGAAAGTATTTTACTTGAAATTTTACATCATATATCTACTATGGTAGAGCTGTTTGAGGACCACACACATGCTCAGCTCTCCACTGACGAAAATTAAGTTTTTTATGTTGTTTTTTGTTGGTTTTTTGTTGTGTTTTTTTTTTCCTAACTGTATCTTGGCCCTATGTTGTCTCTCCTCTGGTTTTCAAAGATCTTCGCAGCTATTCAGTTTCCTAGTAATTCTTTGTTCTGTTTTGTAGCTGTACTGCATCAATAACAAAGACAACAAAGCAAGGAGCTTTTATATTGATCAAATAATACTTAAAACCAAGTAGAGAGAGGCATAAGTTGAAATAACAGTATACAAGGGCTGTCATTGTGTACTTTGCTCTCTCTTCTCTCAAACCCCTTCAATGCATCTCCTCCCCTCCTGTACCTTTAATATATACTTCCGAGGGATGCATTAGTTGCAGAACAACTTAGAAATTTCAGTAAAGAAAGCAAATAATGGTTAAATTTTATAAATGCTATAATTTAGAAAATAAGCTTGGAAAGTCTAATGAAATCATCTCCTTAAGATTTTTGATTTTTCGTTTTGTAAGATGGAATTAATTGCCACTGATTTCTGAGCTCCCAGACACACATAAAGGAGAGCTCTCCCATATTCAGGGCCTCCGGTCTCCCCAAGCAGAAAACAGGAAACAGCCTGGGTGTGACCTCGCTCGCTGAGGTCAGTGCTATTGTTGCACTTCTGCACATTTTGGAAGTGTTTTAAAGTGATACGTCTCCATTATAGCTTTGGTACAAAAACAGGAAATAATCAACCAACGCCTCTCTAGAGGAAGGGTATTAGCAGAACTTGAAGACCCATTTCTCTAGTAGATACCATCCCCAGTTTCAAGGAACCGCTGAATGTATGTGCTCAAAATTGCACATACAGCTGGAAAGGAGAGGTAACAAGAGACCCACGAGCAAACAAGAAATCAGGGGGATATGAAAGCAATCTTGCCTCTTGATGTGCCAACATGCCGCATGCAGTTACATCACGAAAACAACCCCACCCACGAGCTGTGTGGCAGAAGCCGTTTCAAGCCAACAATATGGCTCCTTCCTTCCTCCACCAAAACATCTCGTACCCCTACACATCAAAAATAACTGAAGTAAGTGCCATTTTATACACACACAAGTTACTTAGCTTGTAATTTTAATAGAACTTTGAAATACAGCCTGCCACATAAAAATGCCTGTATTTACCACAACAACTACCCGGAGGTGTTAACAGAAGTAATTTGAGTCAGAGGAATATAAGTATCAGTGTTCACCTTCAGACTACAGTACTGCAAGTATCAGCTCTTGCTGTTTTTCACTAGCAAAGGAAGCAGCAGCCGGAAGGTGCCCTGCAGTAGTGCTGCTGGGTCAGAAACCAAAGCCATCTCACCAGCACTGCCCGCGCTGCGCACGCTCAGCTTGCACACCCGAGCAAACTCGCCGTGAGCGACCTGAGCACTTCACAACACGTCTCTGCACTCGACCACTGCTGATTATTGTTTCCATGGAAGACAAACAGACCAGCAAATACTGACCTTGTTAACAGCAGTCACAAAACAAAGAAAATCACAGCTCAGATATCAGAGTGAAGTAACTCTTATTAAGCTTACTAGCAAAAAATGAGCAGTGCCTTTAGACTTTTACTCTTCTTTAGACAATAGAAGCTGACAGTTCAGTCAGCTGGTGGCTTAAACTCAGAGATATGAAAATTCATTTCTAAATCCCAATTTAAAGTCTAAGCCAAGTACATTCATAAAACACTTACAGAAAGTCCCTACTCTTCCTTGCCCAAACACACTAGATTCCAGGAAAAAAAAAAAACACTAATCCAAGAAATTCAGTGTTAAGCACAAGCCTGAAAAAAGCACCATAAGGAAGGAATTTTTAAAACTCATTAACATTTCACAGTTTGAAAGAGTGTTTTTTTCCAAAAGTAGCATTCTTGCATCTTATTTCAGTTCCAGGTCTAAATATTTTGGTAGATAAGCACAGATTTATTTTTATCACACTCCTTGCAAACAGAAGTTCATGTGAAATTCAAATTATACTGTCTTTAGTGACTGTAATCATGATTCTCCAGTGAAAATTTGGTTCAGTGACCAGAGGACACTCCATCACCGAACAGATTATTACTGGGTTTGCAATTCAAGACATGTACAAAGTGTCACGAAGGATCTAAATGAAACAAAAAGTAACCCAAGTAACAACACTGACTGAGACGGTCCCACTCTCATTTCTTGCTTGGGGACAGACAGGTGGACACACACACACATGGTGAGGTGAAAGGCTGTATTATTTGCCTCTTCAAACACCCAGCCATACCCCGAAGCTATTCTAACCAGTTTTGGTAGGAAAAGTGTACTGGAGAGTGATAATTCAAAGTCACTTAGAAAGACCATTGACATTTAAATCTAGCTTTAAACTAAAGCTTGATTTTGAATGTTCTTAAGGGGCTAGCACATTGGTATCTACTGAAGAGGCATAGTACCTTTGCATTTTGTAGAGGCAAGCATTGTTAAGCACGTAAAACCTGGTTGGGCACCTAAAGGCACAAAGGACTACTTAAGCAGCCTCCTGTTTTTTGAGAGCACACAAACTGCATGGTATGTATAAAAGGCACAAAGTACACATAGAAATTTTACTCAGTGGAGAAGACACACATTGAGAGAAACTAAGAATATCAATAGGAAAAGAGTCTTGATTCAACTAAGATGACTGTTCATTTGACTGAAATTAGTTTCTTGCTGGAAGTTCTTGAAAGCAGGGTATTCTTACACACTTCAGAAGCAGAAAGCCCAGCAGTACCAGTTACACATACACATTGCATCCTTTCAAATGTCTCACCAGCTTGCAGGAAAAAAAAATGCATTTGATCTATACATAGTCTTCAGCACCCTTCCCTCCTCCCCACCATTCAGCACCACGCACACACTCCCTTGGTACCAAAGTTACAGGGAGGCATTATGCAGTTCGCATCCTTACGCAGCTGTAACACTTAGCATACAGCTGTACTCTTTCATAACAAAACAAGGGAATATAAACATTCGCTTTTTTTACACTGGTTACCCAAAGATCAAACTACTGCCCTCAAGTTTCATTTTAATTTTGGTTCACAATACTTCTCTGGTCAATTATTTGTGATTGTAAGCCACAAAAATTCTCTTCCAGACCACAGTTCAGGCTACTTTAATAAGTATTTTTAATAATTAATATTTAATATTTTAATATATATTTATTTTTTTAATGCATAGTATCATAGGCCTCTAAAAATCTATGAGAAACCTCACTTGACAGACAGACACAGAATTATTAGATGAAATCCAATCCTAGAACATGAAGACCCCAAGTACTGTTTCTCACCCCTACTAATGCAAGTATGGGATTGAGAATACATAGACTCTGTAACTAAAGTTACACTTCTATCACTTGTGATGAAATGGATATAACTGATCTGTACTCTTGATGTTTCTCACACAGTATTGCCTCTCTTCAAATGGTCATTTATTAAAAAATCAACTACACCAAACACTTAAGGAAGTTACTGTGCTAAAGCAACATGTATCACTGTGCTTCTACCTTCACACTTGCAGGGTTCTCAAAATAAAGGGTATTCTTATAGTAGGTGTATCTTTAACATACTGGTTTTATCTAGCTGAAAACTTCTAGGCAGGGTAAAAACCTGTCATTAAAATACCCTATCTAGATAAAGGTGGCATTATGTTAAAAGGATGTTGTAAATTAAACTCGTGATACATTATTTTTCACATCCTTGCAATGCACTAAAATCTATATATATTTGTACAGTTCATAGCCCAAAAAGAAAACAACAACAACAAAAGAGTAGTGGCAAAGTCAGAAATTACCTACATGGCTATTGGAAGGAAAATGACCCTATATGAAGTTTCCAACAGAAGAAGACAGAAGAGAAACAAAATGCTGAAGAAAAGATGTCCAATGCTCCCACTAGAAGCAATCTCCCAGAGTGCCACTTATTTTTTATTTTTTTTTTTTTAATACAAGAACAACTTTTCTATGAAAACATGACAGGTGCTAGGTTATAAATAGCAGAATTCCCCTGTGGAGACCAAGCCTACAGTTAAAGATAGTAATGTATCTGCCAGGCACTGTGGCCACAAGACTGGCCATGGGTCCACAACCTTGCCTTGCTGGAGGTTATTTTTCTAATCCACTGAAACTTCTGTTCTTGTACATACTTCCTACCTATCTCAGGCAAAGCAAACTGGGTCAACAGCAGCCTAGATAAGTACATCATCTCTGCTTCTAGCCTTCACCAAAGAGCAGACACTGTCCATTAAAGTCTTCTGGTTTAAATGTTTAGGACATGGATGTTACATGCTACAATTCTGGAGTCTCCCTCAGCAACTGTGATTGAAATATTAGTAAAAATGGCTAAATATTCTTAAATTCCTGCTTCCAGAAGCTAAGCTCACAGCAAAACAATATCTGACTCAATGAAAAGGCAAACATTAGCCCTGCCAGTGAAACTCCAAAGCAATTTAACTGTTTGCTTAGGATGTTGGCTTTTCAGCAGTCATCTCGTCCAAGTTACGACAAAGGTCTGCGATTCAGGGCCACTAGATTTCTGTAGAGAATGACAACTGAATAGGTCTTAAGCTTCTCACAAAGCATCACTAGGAAAAGTAAATTCTTCATTGCACCCCTTTTCAAAGTTTGTGCTGGTAGCAAACTGTAGTAGAGAGGGGAAAAATGCCTTAATGACTTCCTGTCTCCAACTAGCTGCTTTTCCCAGTCTTGGAAACAGCAACGAAGCCCTGACATCATTAGATACTAGTACATTTATAGGCCTCTTACTTTAGACTTGTATGACATTTTTATCCTGCTGTACCAAAAAAAAAAAAAAAGAAAAGAAAAAAAAGAAATAATCCAGCTCCCTCTTTGGGGCTGCTTCTAAGACAAAAGAGGAGTTTCTCTTTTCCTGTGGCATATCCTCGAGATTTCATTGTGTTTGTAACACCCAAAACAGTTCTATTCTTCTTCTTGGCCATCTCCTTCTCCACAGTTTGGATTGTTTTTTATTTAGACACCTTTACTCTGTGTTAAATCAGATTTAGAATGGTGTGGGTTGGAAGGGACCTTAAAGATCATGTAGTTCCAGTCCCCCTTTAACAAGTGTAGCATCTATACATGCAACCTGAATATTTCTTTCAGCTTAATAACTCACCTCAATTTAAATCATGAACCTGAGGGAAAATATCTTCCTTTTTCCAACTAGGGATAAAATCAATTAATGTGAAAAAACACTTGAAGCAATCAGTCATGACAGAAAGGGTCACCAGAAAAGTAGTCAGATCAAAGATTTATTTTAATCAGATAGATTTTAAATACCATGTGGTCTAGCAAAATATCTTGAATATTGCATCTTTCGTTTTAATGCAAGACTTTAAATGTGTACAAATACCACATAAATTACATTTCAATGTATAAATAGAAAATTACAATTTATTTTATAAATAATTACTACAATAAAAAAAATACAGGGCAGCAAAAATGTATACAAAAATTAACCCAACAAGAATCAAATCATCAAGTTATCCTGAAATTGCCTGCATGCTCTGTGCAAGACTAGATACTGACCACCTGAACTAGTAACTGCACTGTGAAAACCAACCAAACAGGTCCAAGAGTTGCCACCACTACTTGTGAGGTTATTCGTTCTTGTCAAGGACATCAAGGTAGTCATCAAAAGTAGCTTCAAGATCTTCCATCTCACTTAAGAAACATTCAATCCTGGGACTCATTTGATTATTTTAATTTGTTCCTCTCCCCCCACCACATAAAAATTAAATTTTCATAAATTATTTTAATCTTAAGATTACTCAGCTCTTTTAATGTTTCAAAACAGTAGGATTCACAATAACTCAAACACTTGGTTGGTGTTGAAAATCCATATGATTAATATTTATCTGAGATCTAACACAAGGAGGGTAAAACTACAACTTCTGCAAATTGGCAAACCTCTTTTGCCTCCAAACAACTAATTTTATGTAATAGGTGGAACTTAAGTGCCATTTGCTCTACATTACAGTCAGGGACTTCTATCTCTGCCCTCCTTTTCAGTTTAAGTCCTTTCAGAAAGTAAGAAACTGCAAGAGTTAGAGTACCTAAATCAGAATTTATTCTACTGTATGTCTGCATTTCACATACTTTTGGAAGCTGACTTAAAGGAAATGAAACCGCCTCCACTGAATAGCATAACTACTCGCTAGTCAAGGTCCACCTACATTAATTTTAATTGTTTTTTATAAACCTTCAGGTCAAGTTCTCATGATGCTATTTCCCCACACTAACTATAGCAATTCATAACAATCAGAACATCAAGTATCACTGATGGCATCGAAGCCGACATCCATTCAAAACGTTAGGAAGTTCGCCTCTTGGTCTTTTGTTTCAGGCTCTCTGCAAAGATGGACTGTTTCATGGTTCACACACTGCTGAACACATTACCGCAACCCTAAACAGTAGAGGGTTGTTGGTTTTTTTTTTTAATTAAGGCTGCAGCTTCATATAGCACTGTCACGTGTTATCTAGAAAGCTCTATAAAGTGCTCTGCCCTAGTATCAGATACCAAACCACAGCCTGAAGAGAAGAGCATAGGTTCATGTTTGTCGTGACCATTTGCTGTAGTTCTGTTTAGCATCTTTCACATAAATTCTATTGCAAAACACTGGGTTGCAAAACACAAAGTTTCATACAAGAAAGAAACAGTAACAACTAAATTCAATTACACACTTCAGAAGATGAAATAAGTGACAGGTCTGCATCCAATTAAAGGAGAGAAAAATTTTGGTGGCACTTAAAAATTTTTTCTTGATTAGCAATACTGCGCATTCTTTCTAAACAGCAAGTTCCAGGCACTTGGGAATTGCATTAATCTGAGCATTTATATTCTCAGACAGTATTAAGTACAAAACACAATCACTGCATTATCGTTGTTCCTAAGTATTTACATTCCATGAGCAACACTGCACATCAAGCTCAGAGATTCTGAATTTTTTACTGGTTTGCTGAGACTTTTAAAAATGACTCCTGAGATAAAAAACCATAAATCAGATGATCTTGTCTTCAATAACACAACAGTTTTAATTTATTACTCTGGCAGAGGAGACAGCAACAGAGGAAGATTTACAATGCACTGCATATTGTGGTCTTTTTGTTTCCTACTTCACCTTCAGAATCTTACATTCATAAATTTTGTGGCATTTTTACAAGTGCTATAATGTTCTTGGAGAGAACTACACACAGTCCCATAAAAAATATTTTTGCAAGGTTTTGTAATGAGATTTTTGAGTCCCAGGTTTTTCTCTAGTGTTTGGAAAACTAAAATACTTGGACAAATTAAACACTAGATGTATTTCTACTCAACTAAGCAACATGAAGAAATAGCTGAAACTTCCATTATCCAACATAAATATAACAGATGACATTAATAGCCAGCAATCTTCTACTTAAGATTTAAAAGACCTGAGCACTCTATCGAGACCAATTTTTCAAGCACTCAGGAAAGGGCTAAGCACTAGCTAAATGCTGCATCACTTTAACAATACAGAAAAAGACATCCCTGTAACCCAAAACTCAAATTGCTCATGATTAACAAATGAAATATATTATTTATTATTATTATTCAATGTAAGTACTGCTAATTGTAAAGAAATAATACTTAATTCAATACGACACAAGAGTCATACCCATGTATTTATGAGCTCCCTGCTTTTCCTACCCTCCTTCTTCCAAGATAAAATCAGTCTGTTCTTTAGAAGCACAAATTAAGTTCACCACAGCTATCGTGCTTAAGAATCACAAACAAACACTGCAAAAACCCACTGAAGATTCCCATCCTATTAAAAGATTTTCAGGATTGTAAGGGTTTGTCATGTGGTTTGTTTCATTTTAATTTGTTAATATAGTTATTATCCCTGTTAACATTACTTCAGACTTTCCCCAGCTTCAACAATTATTACATCTACTGGATTTATCGCTCTATTGTCAGGTTAGTTACCATCTTTTACATCACTTCCATCTTTTCTAGTAGATGTCAGAGCAGCTTCAGGTTTTCTTCTGCACACTCAAATGACTTCACAGGCTCACGTCCCTCAGCATTCCCACTACTCCCCATGAGAACTACTAAAAGTCTTAGGATCCTCTACTGATACTCAGGGAAGTACATGAAACTCTGGCAAGCACATCGAATGCTCTCGTGGTTAGCCCTGTAGGTGAGGCACAGCAACACCTAGGAACCAGAAACCAGCCTGTGCTGACAACTGGCCAAAGCGGAAAAACACCAGTTACCACAGAGAAGGGCTTCTCTCCGAGCAATCGTTCTGATCTCGCTGTTCAGATTCTCAGTAGAAAACAGACAACACATTTTTCGAAGAAGAGATCAAACCAGAACACCAAACTCCACTGAATACATCTAACCCACCAGACTTGGAAGACTACAGTTTTCATCTCTCGCATTCTTGTAGTGGGTTTTAGAAGTCGGTTACCTGTCTCTTCTCCCTAGACACTTTTGCCATTCTTTTCCCACCCTTTCCCAACACTCTACCTAGCACGGAGCAGCTACAGTTCTGTTGTTTCTGAAATGTTTTATTTATAATCAAATTAAACACTAATAATTTTTTTCCCTCAACTAATATCCACCTCTGAGGCTTACCATGCTCCTACTTCAGAACTGAAAACCAGCCTGAAAAATCATGCATTTTCCAAGCTACACTAAGCAGTCTCATAAAAGGCGACACGTCTGTTTCCAGACTGTGTAACTAACAGGAAGGAACAGATTGGAGGCTTATTTTGCATTAGTTCAGATAGCATTACAGCATAATCTTCACTTGCTGTCTACCAGATATAGGCAATTCAGATGTTTTTCCACAATGTCCAACAAAGACGAAACTAAACTGTAAAGAAGCTGGTAACCTCAGCTCTAAGGGCAAATTTTTTTAAAAGGCAGATTTTGAAAAAAAACTAAATCTGGATGTGGGAACTAGCCGTACCTATGAAGTATGACACAAAAGGCATCTAATGACTTTGCATTTTTTCTAAGGACGGGAAGTACCTTCAGATTTACCCTTGTCACAACACCCACACAACACATGTAAATCATACCCCCCTTGCCCCGAGATTAATTCAGGGAATGCTGAGACCCAAGTAAGTTTTACACAGGTCTAGAAAAAAAAAAAAATAAAAAAAAAATAGAAGAGTTCCTCTACATATTCCATAAACCTCGAAACTGCCTGTTGCCGCCAGCTGTACGGACTTTTAAATCCGAAGTGCAGGGCTATCTGACACCCTTGGGATGGCAGGCGCATTCCCAACACCCCTGCGCACAGGTCACCCGCATCGCTAATCCGATTATTTCCAGCGTCAGGTCTGTCCTTGACGACCCCCGGCAACAAGGAGCTGCTTTCCAGGGGAGAAGGGGGGCCTCGGCTCAAGACGATCCCGCTCCGCCCTGCACCTCTGGCCGCCCGCACAGCTTGCCCC
>NW_009951958.1:887628-908219 GCF_000747805.2 Chaetura pelagica
TCCGCGCTCCCGGCAGCGCGGGCTGCGGGTCTGTGCGGGGCGGCTGCGGGGGTGGGTGGGTCAGCACCCGCGCCCACGGCACACGAGTGGCCGCCGAATCCTTCGTGCAGCTGCGGCCAAGCTAACCCAGCGCTGCCGAGACCGCCGCCAAACCACGTCCCCAAGCACCACATCTGCACGTCCTTCCAATACTTCCAGGGATGGTGACTCCACCGCTTCCCTCGGCAGCCTGTTCCAGGGCCTGGAAACCCTGTCCGGGAAGATTTCTTTCCTAATACCTAATCTAAACCTCCCCTGGCACAACTTGAGACCATTTCCTCTTGTCCTATCACTTGTATCTCTTTGATTAGCGGCAGGGAGTATCTCCACTGAGTATGTCAGTAACAACGTATAAATCATGTGTGTGAATGGATACATCTTGTGCGTTCTTCACACCCACCCTTACCCCAGCAGGTGGAAAGCAGGAAGACCATCAGAGACTGACTGTCAGGGGTCTATCAGTCTCAGAGCTGCCTGCCCTTCCACGTGCAATGCCGAAATTACAATCAAATTGCCAAACTACAATCACAGCCAGTGTGAGAGCCTAAGGAGCAACTAATTTTTAGGATGCTCCAGCCACACCTTCCCTGAGTCCTGTCTGCTCCACTGACCTTGGTGCCACAGGGACACTTGTGTACAGCACTGCATTGCCTTAGCACAGCCAACATAAAGCAGCCCTGCTCCGGGCTCCAACACTGAAGATGGGATACTTGCATCATCCATCTTCTCAGCATGGCTCTGCCACACTATCAGCACCACAAAGTCTCATCATTTTTGTAAAATATTTTACATTAGTATCATAACTACTAATGGGTAAAGCAATCTCTGAGCTAATAGTGTATTATTGACAAATGGCTCAGTGTTAATGGCCGCACACACTGGAAGATACAGTACGTGCTGTAATGAAACAGCTCATTGCTTACCTTAAATCAGTCTTAAAAAACATTCATGCACTTCCCTTAACTGACTCAAACCTGTTGTATTTATAGCTTTGTCCTGGATGCAAAGTCTACGTTGTGCTTTCCCTGCACTGCAATACATCTGTCCTCCGTTTATCCAAGGGGCAGATGTCATTCAGCAGTATGTTTACTTTGCACCTAATGAGTGATTACATAGCAAAAATCGACTAGGTGTGGGTTAGGTTTTGTTGGACCATACATGAAGAGGAAAAAATCTTTTCTCAGAATCCCTGTTACCATTGCATAAGTTGCTTAACTTTCTATAAAAGGGAGAAAAGCCACAAGGATACTTATCCCTTAAACTATGCTCACTCCCTTACATTTTTCTTCATTAAATCTCCAGATCTCTGTGTAGAGATTTCTGACAAGATATGGTCCCAGAACAAGCACATCATTTCTCATCTTCTGTTTTGAAACAGCTCTAGAAAATCACAGGTAGTAAACAAAGCCCAAGAAAAGTGCAGACAGATTTTAGGTAGTTATACATTATGAATTTATCAAACTTTCTCCTTCCAGTAGAGGAAATTAAAACATTTTATAAAATGTGCATATTTTATCCTCATGACTCATTTGGGAGACAGGGAAGATTCTTGTGTTGCAGACTGGGAAAACCAACCACACAGGACATGGCTCTCAGCAGGGGTGGCATTGCTGCAGCTGTGGTGGGCCCAGGCTAACAGCAAAGCTGTTAGTTTGAAAGGAGTTTGCAAATTAAAGAAATTGCTTCTTCTTATAAAACTCATCTCACCCACTTTCTAGTCTGTTTCGTCATTTATTATATGAATTCTTAATTAAATGGAAATCCCCAGTTCTTCTACTGGCAATATATTACAGTCTGTTTTTATCCAGTTCTGCTTCCCATCACTGGTTTCATATGCCAAACCCTACCCTGCAAGATCAGAGCTACCCCTCACGGAGCTATTCTTATGCCAGTTCAGCAATACACTGCATATTATTTTAGAATTTATATAAGGAATCAACTTATTCTGCATTGAAAAGAGAAATGTTGAGATACAGTGCCAGATGAGTTTTAAAATGAGTATCTAGATCAGTTTTTTGCCAACATGTTCTCTTTGAATTATGAGTTACTACAGCCAACATAGCAACTTGGTTTCTGATAGATTAAGTGCTACCAGAGGCCCTCAGTGCTTGGATTCCTGCCCAACGAGTCTGAAACATCTCCGAAGGGAGAGATCTCCAGAGGAAGGGAACCTGTTTGGAGATTGTGCCAATTCAGCCGTAACTGCAAACCTCAGCCAAGGTAGCTCCAGCAGCACCCTAAACACCCTTCTGATGGAAATTTTGTGAAACACTGCATGTTAGGCCAGTGAACAGGTACTAGCAAGCAACGAGACATTTTCTAAAAAAGTCCCCACTCAGGCAGGGCCTGAGACCAAAACACATAAAGAGGGACAGACACACATATGACCTAAATGGCTAAAACCACCACTAAAGTCTATGCATGTTTTTTCTTGGTTCCAGAAAAATGCAGAGTTCATTGTGAGCCTGGTACTTTCCATATCCCAGAAAGCCCCCACATTTCATCAGCCCATTGTCTAATTCCTTCCCAAAACACTTCAGGATATACGTGAATTAATCATGTTTGTTCAAGAGAAAAATTAAAAGCAAAAAAAACCCAAACCACCCAAACCAACCCAGATAACTAAGTGACAAGGATCTGTAGGGAATCCCCTCCACTGGAATGACTGAATCACACCACCCTTTGACTTCAGGAAAACAAAAGGAAAATAAATTGCTCATTCATACTTCAGCATTAATTTATCGATGTAGCAATCCACTTTCTTGACACCTCTACAACAGCAACACTGGTTTCCTTTCATCATTGTTTTTTTCACTGATTAAACCAGGCCACTCCTGCAGTATACACTTTCCTTTGTTTATGTCTGACAGCACTTCTGCTACTGCAATCCACACAGCTATTCAGGTGAGATATGCTAATCTACATCCTCTCCCCCTTACATTTCCGTATTTCTCATGATCTAGGAATTAAAATGGCGATTAGCCCCTTACTCATAAGAGAGCAATCTCACATCAATCTTTATTTAAGCCTTACGAAGAGCTAGACTTAAAAGTTCACTTAATATACTGATATACTTTAATTATTCTTTAAAGCAGAATAACACATATTATCTTTATATTCTATGTACATGAAGAGAAAACATGCCTACCTTCAGATATCCCTTCCTCAATGTATTCTTAAACACCAAACCAAATGTTTTACTGCTTCACCTTCAATCTGCTGTTTTTATCCTTACTGAAGTCTGACATGCATTCATTTCAAGAACCCTCCACTGGCTCGGCCGTACAACTGAAGCACAACAGATCATCTTTTGTCAGTCTGTCAGTGGCTCTGCTTACATATGGGTGACCTTTCACAGCACCATGGAGCACTGATTTTTCTGCACACTAGCTGATGCCCCCCAGAAAATACGTCTAAGGTGGCAGATTAATTCACATTGTGAATCATTGTGTCTCTCCAGAAGTAGAAGAAAGAATCTGCACGGCAACTGCACCAGCTGCTCACCACTGGCTCTGGTCTTTGGACCACTGTTTATCTGGGCAGGTGGACGGGAGGACCCTTGCTGTGTTTTCTAGTGCCCTTGTGTGACCAAGAAACAGTGAACTTCAGTTTCTAGGGCTGCCAACCCCACATGATTCAGTTCCTTTTATAGCCACATGCTTATTCACTCATATTTAAATTAAAAGAGTCAAGGAAAAAGAATGTAAGGAAAAACAATAACAATATTGTTCTTGTTATTTAGGAAACTGAAGAAGCAGTGGATGTCAGAGAGTGCATTTACTTTTTGAGGTCCAGTAAAAGACCTGATAAAGTTACACTGTCAGATCCTTGTGCAGCTACAGTTCTGAGTCTACATTCCTGACTCTGGAGTGAGCCAGGTGACTCATCCTTTGAAGAGAACTGAACAATCACTGAACACTATTTAAATAGAAGAAAGGGGAGTGGATATATATATATATATATACACACAGATGCTTTACATATGGCCTATGTTTATGCATGCATTTATGAAAAATATTAATCTCGCATGTTTCCTGCTATTTGCAAGGTATTTCATCAATGTTTAGGATCACTAAGTGAGGCAAAAGACAATGCTCATATTAATTACTGTGCTTCTGCATGTTCTCTGGTGCCACAGTTCAACCCGCTTGTAATAATGGCAGGTGAGGACTGAGAAAACTCTACAGTGTGTTTTGGAAATTCTTTTGATTTCTTCTGGAGGGCAAGAGCAGTCAGCAAGCAGAGGAAGGGGAATCTGTATTTAAAACCTACATTGAAATATTTAAGAGTCTGCCTACAAATCCCAGGCTCAGGGGATGAAGCCTCACATCAGCTGTAACTCTCTGGCAGCAACTTTGCTGGAAATGGCCAGGGAGAAGGCTCCTTTCTACCAAGGGTGTGGGTGTGGAATTGTAATAGACGCTTCCATAAAGTGCTGTCTGCTCAAATGTCATGATGTTGGCTTTCTGCCCCATTTTCAGCTGCAGAGAACAGCAAATGGGAGGGGCAGAAACAATGAACATCCCTTTTTAACTCTCAGTTTGAAAGATTTCCCAGCTCTTTTCAGCCAGACAGCTCCTCTCCTAACTTATGAATGGCATTTTGTAGATCCTGCTTTGGAAATGACAATTACTTTACTGCATACCTAACCCTAACCCCCCCAGTATTTTTCAGGGAGCAAACAGGGACTAGTTAGCTGCACATAGAACAGCAAGTGATAATTTTTGGTGAGTTTTACATTACTTCTTCAGCAAATAAACAGTGTAATGTACATTAAAGTAGTATACCAGGTATAAAGTGGCATGAGTGGAGAGAAAATGTGAATAGTCATTAAGGGAGCTTAACAAAGCATTCAGTAACTGGCATGGGCAGTAAAAGAGTGTGGAAATAGGAAGAACAAAGTAGGAAAGAAGTATTATTTCGTTCAGTCTATTCAGAGATTGTTTGGCCCTTTTATGGAACAAGACAGAAAGGCAACTGAAGCAGCACAATCAAGTCCATTAACTAGCTTTAGAAATTCTTACAAATACAAGCTAGCTTTCAATCACAACAAAATCAAACTACTTTTCACAGTCCTAATGAAAGATTCTTGTATTCCACTGCCACCCAGCATTTTAGAAAACAATGGGTGGTGTAATCATTTTTAGTATATGTATCCACACATTGCCACCAAGGAATGAACATATCTACACAGCCAAATCCCACTGCTCATAGCCACAAAACTGTCCTGCAGAGGACTGTTCAACCTTGCTAAGTGCAGACTGCAGAAGACCAAGACATCAGGTGTCACACTGGCAAATGTTTTGGTGAAGATCAGTAAACAAAATAAAGGATTTAACTCAGGGAGTTGCAGCTGCATTACAGTAATGATGGCAAAGACTATTTAGTCTTCTGTTTTGGAATCTAAGCTAACCTCCAGGTGTAGCACAGCAAGAAATTTTAGATACAATCAAGTGTTGCATATTAGACTCATTAAAGATACATTTCACCTTCCTCTGAACTTTGAGTCTGAGTTTACTCTGAGCTGTCAGGAGTACTATTCAAGTTTCAAATTTTTAACTTCTGCCATTTAAATCAGAGAATTTTTGGTACCTGAAGAATTTTATGGTTATGAATGAGGAAACCTGATACAAGAGGCTGGATTTCCAGGTCTACAGAGAGACAGTGACTGTTTTTAGCAAGCTTTTCAGCATCCTGCTGCTGTCACTTAACCTGCATCTGCATCAACATTATTGCTATGACCCCAGCCATTCCTGAGGGAAAACACGTAGTGAATTAACAGCACTGGAAAAGGCATCATGGCCCAGGAAGAGAAACAACACTATTTCTATCGTTACCTGCAACAGTTTGATAAGACTGTAAGTAACATAAAATGATAGAGCAACTGTGCCCTTAACAAACTATTGTGCCATGTTGGTGGACACTTTATCCAAATCAAATTGGTCAAGAGGGAATACAGAGAACATTGAAGTTTCAGGCAAAAGTAATAAATACTCGCTGCAGTGCGAGCTCAGACCTGTACTGTAACTGTGTTTCACTAGTTACTATGATTTGCTACTTGCATTTCACAACTGTTAAATGGGCTGAAGAATCTAGAACATTTTGGAGTTATTAGTTTGAAGGCTACCATGTCTGTAGTGGTTTGGATGTGTACATCAATGATGACTCAACATCTAAACCTTACTCCAGAATTGAAGATGAGCAGCAGAGGCTTACAGGGCTTAATCAATTCATATCCACTTCAAGAAGCACATGGAATATAAGACTTTGTTTCATTGTGTTTCCCTTCAGTAAAAAGCACCAGTGGATGCACAGTTCCTTTTTGTCAAAGATTTTAAACTGTTATTCAACTATGAGTCTCTTTCTGTGGGAAAGTAAGGCACAGAGTGGTGTAAACAGCTTGCCAAGCAACTAGCAGCAGAGCCAAAATCAGAATTCAGATTGCTTGCCCACCTGCCTTCCTTCTACCCATGCTGCCGAGCAAGTTACCCAACATGAGAGCTTTTCAGATGGAAGAACAAATGAGAAACAAAGCAAAGTGAAAATGACCAGTACAAGAGTCCAAATAAGCAAAATGCAAAAAAGCAGCAGTAACAACATAAAATGAAACTAGAAATTACAATAAAGAAGTCATTTCCATTTTAACACATGACTGGTAATGGTATGTTAATGATTTTCCTCATATACACAGGGCTTTGGTCCAAAACTCTGAATGAAACCATTCATGCCTTCCAGTGTATCTTTCACCACAAGGTATCTGTGCTCCTTAGCCAAGGTGCTCCTTCCTTCTCTTCGTTTTTCTTGCCTGTTTTCACTGTGTGTCATTTCAACACTAGAGAAAGCAGCAGCTTGACAGCTTCACAGGCTCATGTTCTCTCTTTGCAAAGAAGGGAAGGATGTGTGGCAGCAGAGAAGCTTGCTTCACCAGCCTTCAGCTGCATGCCTCAGCTCAGCTCTGCCCCAAATGAACCTGCTGGCACAACTCCGTCCCTCCGCTCACCAGAGTCAGTTAGGGACAAGAGCAGTACTGGTTTCTGTGATGCTTTTTCTGCTAGGAACTGGACTCAGGAACAGTTCACATCATCCATCAGACTGTGTTAACATGGCAACAGTTTCTAGTCACTAATGACCTGGGCTGAATTTGACTGGGCAACAGGCCACAAACAAGAAAGCCTCTCTAAACCATTACCAGCTTCTCTGAGCCATTCAAACCTCTGTAATGCTGGCAGGGGAAAAAAAAAAAGAAAGGCACTTTTTAAAATAAAGCTTCTCACAACTGACAGAGAAGCAGTCGCCCCCGCACACACCTTATTCACTCACTGTATTGAACTGGCACTCCTTCAAGAGCTGGGAAGGGTCCAGAGCTGCTGATTCAAAGACATTTGGAATAAGAACTCAAAAATTGAAGGTTTTTGTTCCTTTCTGGCTTCTTGCTTCTTTCCTTGGCCAGCTCTGCCTGCCCATGCTGAATGTCAATCAGCAGAAGAGTAGCATCTTTGCAATGAAGTCTCAAATATCTTGGCAAATACATTAACAAGCATGTGAAAAAGCCCAAGGCTCCAAAGAAGAAAAGGCCAGTTTAGAGTGGTGGAGGCTGAGTGACAGACATGGATAAGGGGTCAGGAATGACTAAATTTATACAAGCTTGTCTAAACTGTAGCAGACACAGAGGTGTCTTTTTTCAGAAAAGACTTCTAAGTGATCCTTGTAGTGCATACACAGCTTACTTTCAGAGACATTGGCTTACATCAAATATCCCTGGAAAAATTCCCATATGGAAATTGCCAGAATCAGTTGCTCTCTGCACTTGCAAAGAATTGCATCTTATGTCAAAGTGATTGTAATCAACTCAAAGCATTTCTCATAAAAGGCAGGTGCATTTTTAGTCAAGTCTCTGCCACCTTATAATTGACAGCTATTTGACGTTCAGTGCTATCTTGGAATGAGTAAGCTCAAAAGTTTATTATGAATTTCTTATGAACCTGTGGTTAGGACCAGCCTAAGTGAGCAAACAGAAAAAAATTATTTGAATTGAACTAATTCAAGTCTCCCTCTTTAATAGGCTGATGAAACTGGATGATCTGGATCCTTTAGAACTACTGAATAGCTGGGAATCTGTTTCTTTTGCAACCTGTCAGTTTGACAGCTACATTTTAAAAAGAAGCTGTTTTTCTGATAATTACCATATGAAGCTTCAAGTGACTGAGCATTTCATCTTTCCATTTTAGCAAGCAAATACTGTATTTACTATGTTTAATAAAATATCTAAGGTCAATATAAGTGGATATTCCCTACAATCATTTACATTATTAATATGACATTTCGAATCTTAAAAATAAACTCAATGGTTTTAAGATGGTTGGTCAAATTCTGCAGCTATGTTGATTAAAATTGTAAACAATTTCACTTAATAAAATTCACTGTGGTTTCAAGCACCTGTAACAGGGAAGAGAATTTACTATTCTTTTTTTTTTCCTTCTTTTTTGCATTGTTAAAACAGAAAGAGAAAACAAGAGCACTCCATATTGCTAAAATGAATGCTAACATGATCTCCACCAGAATGAGGCATATTGTAATAAAAATGTATTTCATATTTTAAGGCTAAATCATGTTCAACTATCCCTGTTACCCAGGCAGGGTAGGCCTCTGAGAGGAAGTATAAAAAGAGGTTTGGCTGTTCTTTGGATTTCAAGTTTCCTGGTTGATCCCACCACAACAAGAAACTGGGGAGTTGAGCAACAGACCCAGCACACTAACCTCATTGATCTCTCAACTATTTCTGCTAAAAAGAAAGAAAAAGAAAGATAGCAAAAGGAATTGGAGAAGTCAGGGTATGCTGGCTTGTGTGTGCATTGTAGAAACGATGAGCTAAGGTAGAGGGAAAGAACATCAAATGGGATAGTGTCCCTGCATGATCTTCAGACTACTCTGATTAGTAACAAATAGTAGAGAGCTGGAGATCTATACAAATGTCATTAGACTGAGGGCTGTAATGTGATTTAGTGACGTGGCTACTGTGATAGCTGGTTCCCTTGACAAAGCAAAACAAATGGTGTTTTAGCATTGTTGGTTCACGATTGTGCTAAAAAGCAAGCATCCAGCATGTATTTCTGTCTGTATGAGCAGACAAGCAAGTGGCTGATGCTTCTTTGCATTACTCTGTATTAAACTAATGACTTAAATTGGCACAAGGAGAGTCAGGTCCTAAGATAAAATGTACTTCAAAACACTGCAGCAGTGCAATGCAGTTTGATCTTTCCAGCACAAAATATAAAGGTTAACTCCTTTTCCCACTGTTCCTCTTTTTCTTTAATTCCCATTCACCTTGCTTCATCTCTGACTCTCACAGGCCTGGCTACCCCTTGCTTCTCTAGGTGGCACCTGCTGGGCGATGCTTTCTGCACTGGGCAGCAGCTCCTGCTGCACAGCGCTGGTTCAGCGGATCACCAGTCACAGTGGCTGGGCTCCAGCTGGACACGCTAGTTCTCAGATTGCTTTTTCTGGCCATCTACTGGCCAGTCCTCAGTCCCAAAATGGGCAATTTTTAACTCTTCTCTCTAGGGAAGTACTGAGGAATAAACTTTCTTTGGGGTAGTGAGAGATAATGCTGATTGCAACCCTATAAAGCTTTTGGGGTTGTTTCTGTAATCTTAATCATATCCTGGTTAATTTAACCCAGTGGTCTCTGGGATATAGCAGTGTCTCATCTCCTTTAGGGTGAGCGAGAAAAAAAATCTGTAGGAAGTTGTTCCAGTCCTTTTCAGCTCCTCAGCCTATTAAGAATGACAGAGACCCCCTTTGATGGCTGGAGTTTAGGAGTCTGGGTATGTTCAGTGCAGCAATCCGAATGTATTCATAAGCAAATGGATTTTTGGTATTAAATGATACCGTTTTTTGAATAACTGAATCATAATGTAATTATTTCAAACAACTTCCATCCATCAACAAAATCAACACAAAAAGACATTTTTAGTGAGTTTATAGGACAAAAGAAAGTTAATAGTTTGAAATTTTGGTTATCAAATTCATATTGGTGATTCTTTTCTTTATAGACTAATTGCAGCTGATATCTTTTTTAGCATTTTATGGTATGTCTGTCACCATCAATCTACAAAGAATATGAGTATCATTTTCTGGTTTACAAACTTGATTTAATTTCATTTGCAAGCACAAGGGAACAAATGTAGCAGTGTCATGCAACTGATGAGCAAGGTCATGAAACACAGCACAGAAAAACATATTCCCTCTAAATTCTATCCATCTTTTGGAGGACATAACGCAGTTACTGTTTGTCTTCTTTCATGGTCATATTGTTCATACCAGTAGGAGGAAGCTCCCTCATGACATATGACTGGCAAAACATCAGTGTGCATTGAAAACAGATACTCTGCAACAGTCTTCAGACACTCGGCATCCAAGCAAAGATGAATGGAATGAAAATATTCTCAGCCTAAGATAGGAAAGGGGGGAGATGGCTCATAAGCTTCAGCACTCCCTTGAAGGCCTTCACAACATAAAAATAAATTATGTAACTGATACACTTGAACTCATTGACAAAGCAAGGAAACAAGCCCTCAGCACTACATTTGAGTGATCATGTAACAAAACACTATTTCTGTGATAATTTTGTTTTTCTACAGTATTTGTAAATTCACAAGGGAAGAAGAGAGCTTATGCACAGAAGACACTTCTGTGCTTTCCGTTTATTCTGGACAAAAAAATAATACCCAGAGCTTCCTCTAAAAGCCTGCTGAGAACACAGACTAAAAGAAAGCCTCCAAGAGGAAGTACTGAAAAGTAAATAGGCAGTGCAGGCAACACTGCTGAGACTCACTACAGAAAGTCAGTCAGTGTGTCAAAGTTTTGGTTACTACCCTGAATGTAAGCCTGGGAGTCAGAAAGTGCCATACAATTCTTTCTGCAAGGTATAATTACATTCTTAACCTCTTTGTCTTTTTTCCTTTTTGATACAGAGGAAATAATTCATTTCCAGGAATGTAAGTGGCTTTAATTCACTTGGATCAAGCCTTTTTTTTTTTTTTTTCCCCCTTTTTTTCTGATTCAGTGCCTGACTCAGAACCATCATTCCTATTGCTTCTGTCAGACTATTCCACATTTCCCAGTGGTTTTCACTACTGCAGTTTGGAAGCACTCTTTGTTCTTATAGTCCCAGTGCCTACTAAGCCTTTTCTTTTCATGTTCTTTGACGTTTATTCCCTAGGAGCTGGATCCTTGTGTCCTTACATGTGAGTCAAATCTCCCAATGAATCTGCAAACATGCAGGATCAGCAACCTAAAAAGTTTATTTGTTCTTCAGGGTTCTCTATGTTCACAGGAAAAAGGACGCCTATAGGCAAACACTGCATCGCTAGGTTTCATCTTCAAAAAAAAGGAAGCTTAGAGAGGAAGGAAAGCACAAGAGTGCGAAGCTAACAATTAATAAACAAAAAACAGCCTTCTCGAGGTTTTTCCTGAGAGGCTGGTGGTTACGGATGTAGTTACAGGACACTGAACTTACATGTTTCTTGAAATACATCAAAAGACTCCTTCACCGAGTTTGTGCAGTATCAGCAGTAATAGCTGATTCCTGTGTGTTGTCAGAAAAATATATATATCTTTGGATATAATTGCAAGACATCTTTCAACTTGGATATCTATACTACATTTACATTTGGGCTCCTGAAATTTTTAATGGCCTGAAACCTCAGGCTGGCAAACACTGCCTGCTCCCATTTACTTAAGCTTTGGTATCTGCGTCAGAGAATGCTGGCCTGGAGTGTTAGAAAATGTAATGTATTCAATTTATGTCCTACATAAAAGTTCAGATCAGCATCAACAACTAGATCCAATCTGCACTTTAATTCAAACAAACGTGCTGCTGACAACACTATTTCTGTGGAAAAGGACTCTGTCTCACAAACAGTCTTCAGATTTCACTTCAATGTGGGTGTTGCTCTTCTGATGTCAGAAATTTTATGGAAAGTAGTCTCGGTGATGACCCGAGATTTGACACAATCTAACTATCTCATCGTGTGAAAATTCGTGGCGAGTCAGTGCCATTAATTTCTACTTATGCAGCAGAATGAAAACCTTTTCTTGTTCTCTCTCTGCTGTGCACATATAGGACAGAGCTATTGCCAGACTCATATATTTTCCTACCATAGAGATTATTGTAATCTTTAGTCTGACATTTTACAGCAACAGTCAAAGGTATTCCTTAAGTAGTTCCTGCATAAGATCCTTTAACTTGTCAGTGTTAGGTAATTTAGATCACACATGTATAGCCTCATGCAGACAAACCCACAGAGTTCACTGTGCATGTGAAATATCCCATGTTCCTTGTCTAGAGATGTGTGATGACCCACGCTATGACACACGTGCCCCATTTCCAGTCTGAATCTATCTGGACTCAGCTTCCTGCTATTTGATCTAAATATATTCTAGGCACATATGTTGTTGAATTGTCCTTCATTTCAGTGTGTTCTAGCTTGGGATATATAAAACTGATAGATATGTACTCCCCCAAGTGTTTTACAAAGACTTCTACACTAATTTAACTGATTGCTTAGGTCCATCGTCCTTGGATTTTCTACAAAAATCAGGTAGATCTATTCACAATCATTCACAGAGTTCAGTTTTCTACATTGCTTCTATTTGAACTGAGGTAGTTTCCATAGGCAGCAGGTGCATTTGCACACAATGAGCATGGCACAAAGGTGTGAATGCTCAGCTAAAGTCAGATCTAAGGTTCAGGCAGTTCTCTTTCTTTAACCCTGAAAACAGAACATGCAAGATGGTGCCACCACCTATAGCTGACGCAGTAAGTGTATGCCACATCAGCACTACTTTGCCAGCATTCTGTCAGGAAATTTTAGTTTGTAGAGAATATTTCATTCTATTGGCATTATAATCAGTGTCAAGGCCCTTGTTGAAAGTGTTAAGCTGACAAAAGCCTGCCAGAAGATCTCAGTTGTTTGTGCTACTTCATGTGCCTTTATCCCTGACTGTATCCCCCAAATGAGAAAAGATTAACCTTTTAATGAATAAATTACATTAAATTCAGATAAATGCATGCTAGAGCAGTGAGATGCTCTGGAACACTGAAACAGCTTGTGAATGGAAAAATCATTCACTAGTACAAAATAAGGGCGTTGCTGCATTGTCTGCAGGAGACAGTAACATTCAGCCTTCTGGGGGATACAGCAAGGAAAATGTAATGCAGCAGGAAATCTTTCTAAAAAAGAAGTTGAACACCTGCTAAAAATTTTATGCATTTCATGTTTTTAAAACTTACCTGTATTTCTATTTCTTACTGTCATTCTCTTTCAGATGCTACTCCTTCAGACAGTTTTAAGGAGCCACCTAAAAATAGTTCTCTTCCTCAAAAAAAAATAAACCATGAAAAAATCTCACAAACCCAAAGAGGAAAAATTCTTCAATAACTGTTTATTATTATTATTATATTTTGCCCCTCTGGCTGCCAGCACTGAAAATAGAATTCCTTGCCTTTTTTTTTTTTATACTTATTTTGCAGACTGAAGAAAATGACTGTAAATCAATTTGCATTCTAAACACCACACTTGCAACTAAAAGGATGGGATATTATACCACTAAAACAAGACTCAAGTATAATATTGAAACTTTTGCTACTGTCAGGAGCATCTTTGAGTCATAAATTCTCATTTTTAAAGGACAAAAGGGACTATCACAATCACTGTCTGAAATCCTACATAACAGAGACAATGTAAATTTACATAGTAATTCCTACATCAGTCCCTGCCTTCTGATCAGTAACAGCGAGAGTATCTTCTATTTTACATGTCACACCCCACAAGAAGAAGAATCAGAGATTCTTCAGCTTTATCCATGAGAATTATCAAACAGATTTTCAAAAAACATTATCAGCAACAAGGCAGAATCAAATCCTGGCTCTAAACAATGTTGAACATAGATGAATCAGCACTAGCAAATAATAATAGGATGGTAATATCTTTTAGAGACATCATCTTTTACAGGATGAACACAGGGTAAAATCAAACTATTCTATACTTCACAAAGTTCCTGTAATTGGATCTTGCAAAATGGATAAATACTGTAATGGATCTGTTGCTTCATTAGCATGCACTCTGAAACCCTGCAGTACAACATCCATCAAGCTCCTTTCTCCCTCTGGGGAAGGCTGCTCTAAGTGGTTGACAGAGACGTGAGTCAGGCTCTGTAGGATCAGCAGACTTATGTTTTTAGCTTGTGTCCTGGCTGCAAACAGGAGACCTGGCAGTTTGAGGCCAGGGTGCAAAAGTTGGATGGAGAACAGGCTGTTCTCCCTGACGAAGGGACTGGTGCTAGTTACAAGTGATTTCTGATGGTTTTGACTCACACAAAGCTGTTGTAGGTGACTCCAAACGGATGAGATTATACTTTAGCCAAGGAAGCTGCAGGCCCATGGGTCAGACCTGTGACTTGGAATGAGAATTTCTGGTGTTTGTCTGGAAGAGTCACAGTGTCAAATTTCTACCTCTGCCTGCCTTTAGTCAGTAATTTAAGTGTAGAAAAGACTGATATGAGTAGCTCAGGTTAGAAAATCTTCTAACAGTACCAACAGACCTAGTTTTACATCTCTATCCGTGACTTAATTAGCACAAAAACAACACAGTGAGATTTTCAAAGATTGTGAGACACCCAGACCTATGTTCATCTTAACTTCCATGTTATATTGCTTCTGTACTTATGTTTTCTTTATTAGATCAGCTGCCATTTGGAGCAGCTTAATATCTGAAACACCTTGCTAGTACCACAGAAACATTAAACAGAAGTCTACAATACAAAACTGAAATTAAGTTAAAGCCGGAAAATGTGACCTCTGTCATGAAGACTGTCTTAGCTCATAGATCTGTAATCAAGGCCTGAAGGTTCTTAACTGGGGTCAAAAGAATTGTACCAAATAGCCCTAAACACATGCTGAGCAGGATACTTTCCTGAACTTGGAGAATCCATTTACACCTGCATGTGTTTTTTTTACTGAGGTTATTTCTTAACCTCTGAATGCTTCATTTTACAATATGAATATTGGTTTGTATTTTATTTTTTAAGATAACAGTGATTATACTTGCAGTAACACTGACATAATTCTAGTGCTGTGAGTCCCATAGCTACACTTACATTAAGAACTGCAAAACACAGATTACTCAGATCAGATAACCTAACCAGTGGGAAATAAACACAAAAAGCTCACTTACCATGGCAGTTCTGGAACTGCACCAGGGATGAACGTGTCTCTGTGGGCTCTCCCAGCTCATGAGTCCTAAAGCATCGTCTGCAACATTTGCCAGGATAGCAGTCCAACATTGTAGGCCTTGCATTTAAATGAAAAGCCCCTCAGATGAGCTTGCTCTCTTTACCTTCCCATTCAGCAGTGCTTTAAACAGACATTTAATTTTTCTATTCTGTGTTTGCCTGTAACTATTTTTAGCAGCTAATAACTGACACCCTAGGGAGCATGATGTCACTACACTTAACACTTATGGAGCTCTCCAAAGTCAAAACCAGACAGCAGCAGCTGTCATCATGGAGAGCTGGCTCATTAGGCAAGGGTAAGGGAGGGACACCACCAGAGCAGAGTTCAATAGACCAAACAGGAGGAAGTTCAATAAGATCTCCACTAAAGAATAGTTCTTTCTTTTGCAAGCAATATGCAGCCAAGATTTGAAAAATGGCATGTATTTTTTAAGGCTGCTGGATACTTTTTACAGTACTCATAAAAAATATAGTCTTACTAGCAATCCTCTTGTCAGTGTCATATGCAAAGGGTTTGTGGACTTTTGGAATTAACCCTGGTCAGCTATGCACATCACAAAAAAAACCCTGCTAAACAGCAGCAATTGGTAGCTCTGTTAGCAATCTCAGCAGAGAGGCAAAGGACTAAGTGTTCATGGACAATGAACCTACCCATTTATCAATATTTGCTCCCAGTATATTTAATGATTAATCACCCTAGAAATCTCCATTTGGTTGGGCATACGAGGCATTTCTAATTTTTCTTCAGATGATGAAGCCTCATTCCCCTGCTCATCCTGGAGCTCTTCTCTGCACCTCTCACAGTTTAAAAAAAAAAGCTAAACACAACTGTAGAAATACTCAAAAGGAGTTAACACTCCATTTAAAACAGTACCAACTTTTCCTTCTCTTTGTTAAAAAACACTCAGATTGCATTAACTTTTCTACAATAATTATATTCCACTGTCCAGTCATATTCATCCTTTCATTGACAAATACAGTCCAATTTGTTTCCACCTCTGTTACATTCAGTTCATAAACCCCGAGGTTATAGAGGAAGTTGTTATTGAACCCAAAGTGTATGGCTTTGTACAGTCCACTACTTACTCATACAACATTACCAGAAAGCCAGTAAAAAAAAAAAAAAAAAAAAGTCTAATTCTTTTTGAAAAAAACCCCAGTCTTCCTGGGGATTGCCAGTACCTCCCAATTTCGTCTTATGTAGGAATTTCACCTCAACACACTGATAAATATATTAAATATAACAGGTCCCTAGACTAAGCCCAGAAAGACACCAGTAGTAATATTTCTCTAGCCTTGTCACTTTTTTTTGGATAATACCTTCAGTCAGCACTTCAGCCAGCTCATAATTCCTGTGTTTACCACCATCATTTCAAAAATCGAGAACAATTTTCCATGGGATGCGAGTTATCGCAATCTAAGTGGATGAAACTCACTTTTATTACTCCTAAAAAATCAATTATCATATTGAAATATATTAAGCATTTTGATCTACCTTTGATAAAACAATGTAATTTAGTCCAAAATAGGTCCAAACTTGGTATTTTTAATTCATAGGGAAAAAAACCAAACAACCAAAAATTACCAACTTCACAAAGAACTCCAACAAAACAAAAGATGAGACTCACAACAAACCCACATTACTTCAGTTTCTTCAGCATTCTAGAAATCACCTGCATCACCTAAATTTACCTTTCGTAAGCTTTGCTTCCATGCCAGCAGCTGTAATTTCTAGTTCATCATCATAATTTGCATGACAGAACTATCACTGCTCTCATCAACTGTGCTGATAACTGAGACTAAACATCCATTTGCTATTTGGGTCACTGTTATTCTGGATCCTAGCCTCTGTATGAGGCATTGCACTTCCTTCTTATTTGACACTGGATATAAATTGTCTCTGCAGTACAATGCACTGGGTTTCACATGTGCACACATATTGTTGCTTGTGCAAATGACAAGTATGCACACAGTGACCTAAAATATCAATTAATGAAGAAATGGTGTGCGATCAATGTGCTTGACACCTTGAGCACCTGGAATCTCAAGCATGTGGCTGAAATCCCTGTGAAACATTTTTTTTTTCCTCAATGAACATTCAAACACTTAAAATTTACCTTGTTTTTGTTCATTCTTAACTATCAGACAGTAATCTCCTGAGGCAAAAATCTAAACCAGGATGTTCTAAACCTCCTTAGCATGTTGGGCATACAGTTTCTCAAAGTCCTAGATGAAAAGATTCTTTTCAAGGATCAAAGATGATGTCCCCTAGAGAATCATGCTGTGTCTCTTTTGCCCACTCCTTTCAAAGGCTGTATCAGGAAACCTCCTGTTATCAGTCACATGAAAAATACCAACTAGTCCCCAAAGCTGAGCTGACGTCAAAGAGGGACATTTAAAGGGTCTGTCTAAACACAGCTGAAAGGCTTGCTACAAGCCACAGTGTAGGAGCACCCACATCAGACAAGTACAGAGGAATTGCTGGCACCAGAAATAACAGGATGACACAGTAGTAGGCCAAGAGATGTGGAAACATGCTGCGCACCAAGAGTTTTGCCTAGAGAAGAACATGCTTGTAACTATGACTGCTTATTCTCTCCTCACAGTCAAAAAGTAGAGGAAAAAAAAAGACTGGAAAGAATATTAAATCTTTACAATGGTGCAATGAGAAGATTAATATGTGTGTGTGTTTCCCTTAGCACTAGAAGAGGTCAGCACCAACACAGATGTAGGTTGCCTGCATTTTAAAGTCTTGGATTAACTCATTGTTTATAAATATGTATCAGGGAAACAGAATTTTTTCTCTCCACAAAACATGCACCCTTGAACAATGTTAGTGTATTTTTCCATTGAATTAATGACATTTCTCAACCACAGGATCGAGGATATTTTGTGTCTCTATGTATAACTTTCCAAAGTCACTTATTACAGTAGTTATATTTAGAAGTTAAAGTCTACTTGCTAGAATTTTAAAATGCATTTCCCTTCAGTTGTCTTTGCTACCACTCTGCTTACATTTTACAAATGTTTAAGTGGTTCACTGGACAAGTCTTACTTTATACATTTAAACCATTTCTTTGCTTTTGCTTATGCTCTTTTACAAATATTTACCCTTATCTGTAGATGCAATAAAATAATACTCAAATTCCTAAATAAAAAATGTGCTTCATTCTTTTGTCATCTCCACAACAAAATTACTATACTGCATAAACATCTATTTCCTTGCTGAAGCCTTAATTTTTCAGTTTTGGGGAAATTTACCCACTATGACTTTGCTACTCCATGCTAAGTAAAAGGGATTTCATTTCCTTATTTTCTGGCTGAGGCTTCTCTGCTCAGTGTTTCTAATTTTTATTTTAACTGAAATTATTTATTTCTCCTGTGTTTTAAGGACTAGTGTAAGACCACAGATTGTCTGGCTAATTAACTGACCTTATGACCAAAACTGACAATGAAAAAGGACCTGCTCACACAAGATCTAAATATCAAATCAAACAAATAAAACAAAATTACTGAAAATGATTAATATATTCCCGTTGCATCCTTCAACTAATGTGGAACTGTTCCTTAATATATATTATGTAATATTTTCTGTCCAGGCATATAAATCCAGTAACTGGCCTTTCACTATATCATTTTAGACAGCTGATCTAGCAACAGGGTTTCAGAATGGTTTTGTGGCATGTAGCACACAAAATTCCTTCTTAGATTCCCTCCCATAGCTCCCAAACCTAACACTGGTCATACAGTGGTAACGACTCTTACCCATGAGTCTGTTCTTAATTCTGTCATAGGACCAACCTGAAATTTGTAACATTTCTGAGGCAAATTGCCATTTTATTTTCTTCTGTAGCAGTATTTACATTGTCAACCCGATTTTAAGTATTGCACATACTTCCTGATGGCCTTATCAGCTAAATTTGATCTTCTCTGTAAAAAAGGCCACTTAATAGGAAGAGGAAGTTTCTTCTTACCACTTTAGGTTTGGTGAATGCTTACTGAAGAACTGGTGATTAATGTCAGCCAAAAGGAAGAAATTCTTGTGCCTTGAAACATACTAAGATCATTGTCCCCCTGCTTCATTTAGGTTAAAATATTTTCCTAATAATATTACATTTAACCAGAAAAGGCTTTTTACTGGCAACATGTACCAGAAAAAAAGCTGGTGCTTTATGTCTTTAAGTCCCAGTTGCAGCAGCAAGTAAAACATACAGTGAGTATCAGGATCAAGTCATAGCATCTGTCTGTAAGGATATGTTGGTATGGAGCTGTCACCACATGGTTTCTTTTCTTATATTAAATAAGACAAGTGCAACAGAGAAACATGAAAAGTGCTAATAGTGCTGCAAGTCAGATGCAAGGGACAGAGAATTCAATAGATCTTCTGAAGCCAGGCCATGGATGCAAAGTTTTCAGTAACAACATTTGAAAAAAAGTATTTTTAGCCATAAATTAAAAATAAAATAAAATATTGGAGTAAAAAATTTTAATCCATTTTAAAGAAAAGCCAGATTTTACTTACATTCCTTTTAAAGTAAATAGTGCTTTCTTATTAAATCACATCCACAAAAACTATTACTCTTCTTTTCATTATGAACTTTTCTCTGTTTTTCACAGATCTTACTGAACTAAGCAGCACAATTTATGATTTTGCCAGGGACTTTAACAAAAGCCAATCCTGATTAGAGAAATAATGTCCCATCACTAAGAAGGAACATAGAAGAGGAAAGTCCTTGAGCCCATTTGACTTTAGATTCAGTTATAAATGCAATGCACAGATCTAAGGTACTCTCTCCCACCGACTTTCTTTGTCTTTCAGACAAATTATTGAGCCTTTGCACAGGAGATCTGAATGTCATATAAAGAACAGAAAGAGAAGCCCAAGGGGAAAATGGAAATTTCTCAAGGTGATGGCATACAAGGAAAGAACATTATCAATATTAGTTTTTTTTAGTCCCACATACAAAGTTGCCTTTGCAATGAACCTATATGGACAGGGTTTTTAACAATGCTTTAGTTTACCAAATTCAGGGCTTACGGTATGCAGTTAGTTTATCTAAGTCTGCTACATCATCAGTGAAGAGTGTCTGGTTCCCTTCAGGGCAGAAGCTGTACTTGTGGACTTTGAATTATTTTCTGAAAGAACATACCCTGCATTTAATCTCTCAGTAGCCCAGAAAAAATTGTCTTCCTGCTTTAGGTACTTTTGTTAGGAATGTAAGGACAGACAATAGGAACTGCCTTACACATCTCTTTCC